>NC_050445.1:101923071-102247515 GCF_903995425.1 Onychomys torridus | reverse complement strand
GCTCTGGGGTCTACCCCCTCTCCCACCAGGGCCCTCAGTATCTACTCTTTTATTTTATTTTATTTTTTTGCTTTTTGAGACAGAGTTTCTCTGTGTAATTTTGGTGCCTTGAACTCACAGAGATGCGCCTGGCTCTGCCTCCTGAGTGCTGGGATCAAAGGCGTGCGCCACTGCCGCCCCACTCAGTATCTACCCTTTAATACCTGCCCCTCCTATAGGCATTTCATCAAGGACTGCCTGATTTTTTTTTTTTTCCATTTGGGGTCAGATGACAAATTCTTTAGACTTTGGGGTTCAAAGTCTTGTTCACAATTGTTCAACTCTGCCCCTGCAGTGCAAAAGCAGCCATAGAAAACCTGTGAATGGATGGCCATAGATATATTCTAATAAAACTTTATTGATAAAAACAATGCAGGCAGACTTTAGCTCATGAGTCACAGTCTGCTGACTTCTGGGTCCATGCTTGGGGACATATCTGGTGAGAAGAATAATGATCCCATTGGGGGTATCAAAGTCCTCTCCCAGGCACTGACCTCTAGGGAACTCTGTATTTGTCCTGGGAACAGGGATATTCTCTCTGTGATCCACACTGCCTGTGTGCACTTGCTCAGGCAGCCTTGGCTTTGGAGCTGAGATCTGCTAATGGGAGCCTTTTCAGACCACAAGAATGAGAACCTGTTTTCAAAATGAGCCAGCTCCATTACTTTTGGGTGGGAAGGTGTGGTATGTGTCCTCGGGTGGGGGGGTCCCCTTCCTTCTCTAACACTCACCCCCCTCCTCTGTAAACCGGGTTGCAGACCGCTCTGGGAGCTACACCTTCCTGGGAAGCCTTGGATAGAGGTGCTGACCCAGCCTGCCTGCATGGTCTTGCCCCATTGGAGAAGCACCATGACATGGGCCGACAATGTTTTGGTGCTTCGGTCATTCTGAATGCATAACCGTGATGTCAGTGGCATCAGGTGACCCACCAAGATTATGCAGGGAGAGGATCCATATCCAAAACACCTAGACCCAGAGGTGTTTCTCTGGATTTTGGAATATTTACACATAGGCAATCATCTGTCTTGGGGGTAGGACCTGAGTCTAACCAGGAAATTCATACATGCTACATGTACACTATACACATGCAGCCCAAAGGGAATTTTACACAGGGTTTTTAGTGCTGTTGGGTTTCGGCCGACATATCACAGGAGGTCAGGTGTGACACTTTCCAGTTGGGGAATCACGTCACCACACAAAAACTTTCTAACTTGGGAGCACTTGAAATGCTGGGTTTCCTCATGAGGTCTGCTCAGCCTATACTTTGTACTCTACCCAGCCAGGCTGGAGCCTTTGGGCCTGGCTATGAGATTCCTTCTCATTTCATCTCCATCTTCTCTGGGGCTGATGGTTTGTTTCATTGTGTTTGTTTGGCCTTTATTGATTTTTGCCTCTTTTATGATTTGACCATAGTCTATTTTTAGTCTTGTGGGTGATTTTAACCTTAAGGCATCTCACCACTGTTTCGATTCTTCCTCTCTTTACCCAGGCAAACAGAAGCAAATAGAAAATCCCCTTTCATAAAAAAAAAAAAAAATAAGGAATCTGGCTGGGCGGTGGTGACACACGCCTCTAATTCCAGCACTCGGGAGGCAGAGCCAGGTGGATCTCTTTGAGTTCCAGGCCAGCCTGGGCTACAGAGCAAGAACCAGGACAGGCACCAAAACTACACAGAGAAACCCTATCTCGAAAAACAAAACAAAACAAAACAAAACAAAACAAAACAAAACAAAACAAAAGGGATCTGATCATGTTCTGATCATATCGGCTTTTCTTCCTCTGTTGTTCTCTGTTTGTTACTGTTTTTATTTCAGGGATTAGATGTTCCAGTTTGGATTTCTGAGAACACTTTTTGCAAGAATCACTTTTTTTTTGGTCTTGTCTATTGTAGCTTGCTTCTGTGCCAAGGGGCATACTAATGAACTGGATCAGTTGCTCTTAAATTTGGCTGCCATTCAGAACCCCCGAGGGCCTGTTCCACCATTGCTGAGTGCTTCCCAAGGGCCTGAGAACTTACACTTCATCCAGGCTTTCGGGAGCTGCTGTGCCCTGGGGTTGCCATTCTGTGAACCCCTCAGGCCTCCCAGCCGCTAATCTTCCATGGCTGCGGGGGACTTCACTAGCAAGCTTCTGTTTTCTGTACCAATCTTGCCACTCCTGCCTCCCAGGGGAGATCTCTTTCCCAGGTTGAGATCTTGACTTCTGGAGTGAGTTTTGGAAGTGTTTCCGAAAGATAGAAATGCAGGGTTTTTTTCAGCCCCCATCCTGGGTCTTTCCTCGAAAGTGGCAGCCAGGCAGAAAATCTTGTCTCACTGTTTATCCCCGCTGGGTTTCTAGAGAAGCACCTAGACTCATCTCTTGTCAGAAACAGTCTCCACTCTTCAGACTTAAGGCCAGTGAAAGAAACCTAGATTTTGTGTTTTATTCCTTCTGCTTGAAGTAAGTTTGTCTCTTCATTCTGGTGTCTAGAGTCCAGTGGGGGTGCCTGGCATGTGCTCACAGCTACCACCTCTTCCTGGGCACTCCTATGCACCTGACACTTTTTGATCCTTGCTGGCTTCCAGCCAGGGTGGGAATTCTCATTGTCCTATGTAAAGATGAAGGGAACCGAAGCCCCGGGAAATACGGTGATTAGATATAGCGATTGGTACTGGCTGGGCTATGCAAACAAGGTCTGGCATCTCCTGGGCACCCCTGTGTTCTTTGGTGTCAGAGGAGCAGGCACTCAAGCATTTGCTGGGTGAAGGATGAAGGAGCAAGTGGCGTGAGGCAACAGCATCCACCAAAGGAAAGAGTGCCTGGGGAAGCTGGAGGTAAGGACCTAGTTAATTTGGGTAATGGACCCTGAGCAAGGCTGTGGAAGAAAGACATGCTGTGCCTGGTTGGTTCCTTGTCTTGTGATCCAGTCTGTGGTACCCGAGATGGCTGTTGAAGGAACAATCATGGCTGCTGCATCAGGCGGGTCTGGGATGGTCCCTGCGTGACCTCTTATTCTCCTTTCCTCCCGACCCACTCTACAGCTTCTGCCTTCATCATCGCCATGCTCTTGGCCAGCCTCAACAGCTGCTGCAACCCTTGGATCTACATGCTCTTCACGGGCCACCTCTTCCACGAACTTGTGCAACGCTTCCTCTGCTGCTCTGCCCGTTACCTGAAGGGCAGCCGGCCTGGAGAGACAAGTGTCAGCAAGAAGAGCAACTCATCTACCTTTGTCCTGAGTCGCCGCAGCTCCAGCCAGAGGAGCTGCTCTCAGCCATCTTCAGCGTGAGCCCTCCATGCCAGCCAGCGGCAGGGGTTATGCTGACTCCGGTCTGCCCCCTGGTGGCCATGCATGGAGCTGTATAAGGTGCCTATTGGTGTGTGTCCTTCCATTCCTTGAGGTGGCTAGAGCATGGGGCATATTCTGTCTTGGGGTTGGGGAAATGTCTCTATGGGAGCTAACAGAGTCATTCAGCCATCAGAGGGTTGCCTGGGCTCCCACCTGTGCTTCTATTACCCCAACCGGAATGCTCCTGGGTGGTGGGTGGGCTCTCCTGAACCTGGCTTTCATTCCATTATTATTATTATTTTTCACTTGTTTATCCTGGGATCTTGTGAAAGGCAGTAAGCCACGGACTGGTGACCAGTTAAATGAGAAAACCCAGTGGGCTGGGACAAGGAATGGGAAATGAGGCCTCAGATGCAGAGTGGTGCTGATTTCCTCGTGCCCCAAGTTGTGTGGACAGATCTTAGCATCCTCAGGGACCACGTTGTCGCAGGAAAACACTGGGAAGTGGAGACTGAACTGGGAGGCCACCCTAGCTCAGGAAGGCAATGAGAACACTGGCTGAAATGCTGAAGAAGCTGATGCTTGATAAACATTTGGGGGAAAAAAAAAAAACAAATGAGAACCCTCCAGGACAGACAGGACTGGGGAGAACTGTTTGTACATGACAGTGACCCATTTACATGAGACCCGAAGGAACACATATGCCCGTCCCCTCCCCCAACTCTGGAGCTTACAGATGAATAGTGAGGCTGCAGAGTGCCTGATCAGTGTAGAAAACTCATTCATATTTCCTTAGACTTCTGGTGAACAATGGGAAAGTTAACTTAAGAGATTCCATCCATAAATGTGCCAGAGTGAATGAGGGAGAGCCAGGGTTAACAGAGGAAATGTATGACTTGTGCCCCGAAAGCTGCAAACATCACAGAAGGAAATTAAAGGAGACCAAATAAACGGGGCCACCTCATGCTTATGGATCAGACATGTAATATTGTTGGACAGATTTGATGTAATCCTCATCAAAATCCTAGCTGGCTTCTGCAAAAATTGATAGACTGATCCCAAAATTCCTAAGGAAATGGGAATTGGGGTGGTTAACATGCTTTGAAATGTGTGGTGGGTGCACAATTTTGAGAGCATATTAAAAATCACTGAACCAGGGGCTGAGGAGACGGCTCACTTAGAGCAGTATCTGCTGAGCAAGGATGAGATGCCCATCATCCGTGCAGAAGCCAGGTTCAGTGGCAGGTGTTTGTAACCCAAGCCCTGGGGGTTGAAGACATGTGGATCCCAGAGGCTTGCTGACCAGCCAGCCTAGGAGACTGATCAACTTGGGGTCCAGCAAAAGAATCTCTCTCAAGATAAATAAGTCAATAAAAAATAAGAAAGAGAATGACAGAGGAAGACACCTGAAGTCAACTTTCAGTTTCTATAGGTACACATGGATGTACAACACACACACACACTCACATGCAAGCAGACGCACACACACACACACACACACACACACACACACACACACAAACACTGAACTACATATATTTAAAAATGTGAGAAAAAGAAGTTCATGCACTGAGTTCTGGGAACACCAAAATGATGGGTGGATTTCTTGGTCTCTCTTTCTCGAGTGCTGTTTCTCTTGTGACTCACCACCTCCAAGTCTCTACAGCAGAGGCTGGCTCTATTCTGGCCAGGGAAAGTGGTATCACTCCCATCTGGCTTTAACAAAGGCCCAAGGGATGCTCTGCAGCTGCTGTATTCCGTCTTCTTTAGAACAGCAATTCCCCAGGAGTCTCAAAGGTTTTGTTTATCCAGTAAGTATGATTTCAAATGTTCTCTCAGCCTTGAGGGCAGGATATGACTCTGTCTCAGAAATACCTTCAGTCATTAATACAGGACACAAGTGACTAGTGGTTTTCTGTCTGTGGCTGGTCACTATGCACTCTGGAGCACCTTTGAAATACCCAGACCTAATTATGGACTTACTAAGATATATCAAGGGTGCTTCCAAAAAGCCTCGAATCTGCAGATCCACTTCACCACACTCCCATTTCTGAACACATTTTCCTTCTGCCACATTGCAGTATTTGCCCAATCTCTCTCTCTCTCTCTCTCTCTCTCTCTCTCTCTCTCTCTCTCTCACACACACACACACACACACACACACACACACACACATCTATATGCACACGTAAGTATGAGCTAGCACAGTCTGGTGTTCAGGGAGGAGGGAGCCGTGTGCTGTAGTGCCCATGCTCAACATCTACAATTAAAGACAAGCTACTTGGCACCAGCTGGAGACAGGAGGCGATGTCATCTTTGGACTTGGGGGCATTGCACAGTGGTCCACCTCATGCATGCAACATTACCACCAGCCAGTTCTTTGAGAAGCTAGCAGGATTCTGCTTTGGGGCATTTGTGCCCATGTTCTAGACCACCCAGGTGGCTTGGGTGTACACTGGCAGTAGGGTGGGGATCTCTTAGCATCTGTGTCTTGAAGATGTCCTTCGTCCTTGCTGTTCACTGAGAAGTTGTCATCCTTAGAGGCAACAGGTGTCACCAGGGGTCAAAGGAACAGTAACTCAGATATTCTAACCCTGGGCACAGCGTTCCTGGGATCCCCAGGGGTATAAGGTTTTGGACGTTGAAACCTCCTGGGGTGCTGTGTCATTCTGTGTGGAATCTCTAGCTGGTACCTTGGGTCTTGTTATGGTCCTGACACCTGTGTCTATGTCATAGGTGATGATTTACTTTATCAGGAACATTGGATGGGCACCTCCCATCCCAATCTCATGGGAGAATATTTTCACCAATTCTAGTTATTTTTCAATTTGAAAAATAACATCTCCAGGGGTCTAATGTCCTATGTTCAGACCCCACCCTTGGCATCCCCAATGTCCTTTTCTATTTTCCAATCTGTTTACAATCCATGTTCAGGGCTGGAGGTTGTATTAAAATGGAGCATGCTGAATATTCTGGAATGTTTCATTGTTCTGATCATGAGGAGTCAGTGTGCAAACTATGAGAGTTATTTAGGCCCTGCCCCCTGCCCCCCCCCCCCAAAAAAAATCTACATTTCAAAATCTATGGTCTCTTTTTGGTACAAATCAGAGTCATCCATTCTGGAAGCACAAGGGGATGTCTGTGCAGCCTGCTTGGATGATGATTCCGGCTTCAGCATGTAACTGTTCTGTATTCAATTGCAATGAGATGCCACTTAGCACACAGTGTGAATTCCTTGGTATTCTTCTTCCATGGACTTTGTGTGGTGCCTCCATGTCCCCGCATCTGGTGAGTGATGTGGTCAATCTTGCTTTACCAGCTGCTTCATAAAAGGTGCACTTAATAAACATTTTTTCCTGTATATTTCATTGCCTTTTTCTCCCTCCCCAAAACAGTGACCTCTCATATTAGTTTCCTGGCAGGCTCCAGGGTCACCTGTCTGCTGGTGACAGCTGCATGGGCTGTGGCAGGGGCGAGAAGGAGGACCTGCTAGTCTTCTCTGGAGTCCTAGGTGTGCTCATGTCAAACCCACCATGTGCTGTGGTCTAACTGGAGACTTGGGATTCTTTAGTGTCACCTGGAAGGGACTGAGTTCAATGGGGAACATGTGGAAACCAATCCGAAAACTGGCTTGCTGAGGGTTGGTGTGTGTTTATACGCTGGGGGAGACAGAGAGGTGTTGGGAGTTCACTCTGTTATTTTCACAACTGGCCCAGATACATATACCCGGGGCCTCAGACTCTCATGGCATCTATTAGGGCTGATGGTGCACACATGCCACATGGCAAAGCCAGATATGCTCTTCTGAGCCAGAGGGGAGATTCTAAGACGTTTGAGATTGGGACCTACCTGGGGATGCTCACCTGCCCTTAGTACTCATTAGCAGCCTCAAGGGCAGCAGAAGTCTCGTGAAAATAATCTCTTCACATGGGTGAGCCTTATGCCCAGCAAACAAGAACTGTAAAGAAAACAAAACTTGGTGCTGGCTAATTTGCCCAGAGGTCCAACTGAATTTTCTAGGTTTCAGAACCAGAAAAGGACACACAACCAACTCACGGACAAACAACGCACGCTGTTCCCTGGTGCAGCCAAACCCTTTATTGCAGCACCCTCCTCTTGCCAGCAGTCACTGCTTGCTCTCTCTTGCATGAGGAGCCGGGTCACCCTCTAGGGGACTGGCGCTGGTTTGTGGTATTACAGTACATGTGAACGCAAAGGCTTGCGCTAGCTGCCTCTTAACAAACCGTCTGCCCTCAGGCAGGCTCGCAGGGGATCATGGTGGGCTGAGCAGAGCAAGGGTGCCTGTGTTTGCACACGGGGCTGTCATTTCCTCCTGGCTCCCCTGTCCCTTGTGTTCCTATCTTGAGGTGAAATTGAAAGGAAGCGCAAAAGAATGAACTCAAAGGCAGCCCGCGGGGAGCGTGGAGCGGAGGCGTGGTGCTCACCTTTCCTAATTCTCCCCTGCCCAGCCTTCCCCATAGCCCAGCCTGGCTTTAGCTTTCCCTCCTCAGTGCCACCTTGATGTTGCTGCAGACCTGACCCAGGGCAAGAAAGAGCGGGTTGCAGAAGGTGCGGATACACAGTGAGTAGATGTGGCTGATGCACTGGATCTCGATCAGGTAGCTCTTAATGCAAGGCACCACGGCCCAGATGTGGCAGAAGGAGATACAGGCGAACAGGAAGCCCCAGATCAGGGCCAGTGGCACACCCAGCAGCGTAGACAGCAGGCGGTAGCACCAGTACTTGGAGACGGTGAAAGTGGTGTAGCTCACCTTCCACACACCATCGAAGCTGTAGGTGCCCTCAGGCTCTGCGATCACATCTTCAAAATCTACCTGCGGGAGCCAGAAGGGGACAGCTCAACTCACAGCCTATGTGGGCTTTTCTAGTGTTCACACACCTGCATCAGAAACCCTGGGAGTGAAGCCAGAGAGATGGTTTAGCAGCTAAGAGCACCTGTTGCTCTTACAGAAGACCTGGGTTTGGTTCCCAGCATCCACATACTCCAGTTCCAGGAGATCTGATACCCTCTTCTGAAATTCATGTGCCCCAGGCACATAGTGTGTGTGTGTGTGTGTGTGTGTGTGTGTGTGTGTGTGTGTGTGTGTGTGTATGTGTACACACGGGCAAAATATTCATACACATAACTAAAATAAAACAAAACAAAAGATAAATAACTCTGGGGTGTCTGTTGAGCTTCAGTAGGTCTTGGTGAAGTTTGGGACTATATCTCTAATGATTGTCCAATATGGATGATAATGCTGGTCCCCAGCCCCGCTAACTTGCCACATACTATAGCTACAAGGTACTCTGAAGCCTGTCCAGCCTCCTCATTCTATGCTTGGGTAAAAGCATGCTCAGAAAGTGGAATAGCTTGTTTAATATGGCAGTGCTAGAGTCACAGTGCCTGCTATGGTTTGGATCTGCAATGGTCTGCAAAGACTTGGTCACCAAGATGGTTCTACTGTGAGATGGTAGAACCTTTAAGAAGTGGGATCTGGGGGTGGGGTGGGGGAGTCAGGGCATTTAATATAAGCTCTGGAGGGCACAGTGGGAGCCCTGGTCTCCTTCATTCTTCTTACTCCCTGGCCATCAGGAACAGTTTGGCTTCACCATGTGTTCCTACCATGATGTCCTTATCTTACCACAGGACTGAAAGCAGCCAACTGACTATGGACTGTACCTCTATAGCTGTGAGTATAATGAACCTTTCTATACATTGCTTATTTCAGGTGTTTGTTATTAAGATGGAAAGATGACACCATCAGTTTTTTGTTAACTTGACACAAGCTAGAGTCATTTGGGAAGAGTTTGTCTTAGTTAGGGTTTCAATTGCTGTGAAGAGACACCATGACTACAGCAACTCTTATAAAGGAAAACATTTAATTGTGAGTGGTTTAGAGTTTCAGAGGTTTAGTCCATTATCATCATGGTGGGATAGGGCAGCATGCAGGCAGACATGGTGCTGGAGGAGGAACTGAGAGTGGAGAAGGAGCTACATCTTGATCCTGCAGGCAACAGGAAGTGAACTGAGACACTGGGTGTGGCTTGAGCATAGGAGGGTCTCAAAGGCCACTTCCACAATGACACGCCTCCTCCAACAAGGTCAAACAAAGCCATACCTCCTAATAATGCCACTCCCTATGAGATTATGGGGGCCAATTACATTCAGACTACTAGTGTTCCTCTATGGTCTCTGCTTCAGTTCCTGCCTCCAGGTTCCTATACTTGAATTCCTGTCCTGACTTCCCTCACTGATGATGTGTAACCTGAGAACTGTAAGCTGAAATAAACCTTATCTTCTACAAGTTGCTCTGACCATGGTGTTTTATTACAGCAACATAAATCCTAACTAAGACATATGCATCCTATTTTTAGTGATTCTAAAGAAGTTTGGCAGCCAGGAGCTAGAGTGAGGCTCAGCTGGTAGAGCATTGGCCTAGCATATGCAAAGCCCTGGATCTAAACCTTAACACCACACAGACCACATAATTCCAGAACTTGAGAGGTGGGAGCAAGAGGATCAGGAGTTCAAGGTCATCCTCAACTATACAGAGCGTTTAAGGACAGCTTGGGTTGTATCAGTCCCTATTTCAAAACAAAGACAAACAAACAAACAAAACAAACAAAAACCAAAAACACAAAAAGATGGTCATTTATCCTGCAGAGATTTATGCATCAGTTGTAGACATGTCATAAGCTTTGGTCCTCATGGAGCTAATTAATGTGAGTGGTAAGTGCTGTGTTAAGTTGGAGGTTGGGCCTGGGTACTTCTAAGGGGCATTTAACTCAGACTATGTATGGAGCTTCTTGGTGTCTGAAGGCTAGGAGGTGGGCAGAGGGGTTGTAGGCTGGAAAAGAGCATCTGGGCTGAAAGAACAGAAGCTACTAGAAGCCAGTGGCTATACAGTGTGGCCCTCAGGAGATGCAGGTGCTTCCTGAAGGTCAATGCAAGCAAGGATCAATGTGGTGCTAGAGAGAGGATGGTGGTAGGCAGTGCTCAGCTGAATCTGGGTTTTGAGCAGCTTGCTTAGTTATTGCAGCTGGGGAGTAGGAGCGCTGGGGTGAGCATGAATGTGGAGGTCAGTGAGACCTTGGTGATTCCTGTTTTTCAGTGGTAGCTCTGAGTTGGAAAGATGGTCAGGTATGGGAGCTACTGGCCCATTGCTATGTATACCCAGCTTAGAACTGACATCTTCACCTCTGGTTTATGTGGAGCAAAAATGGAGAGTTTCTATGTCTTCAGGGATCTCTCAAAGTTTAGAATCCTAGAAGGCTAGAGGGCTCGACCAACCTAACCTGGGTTCATTCTCCACCCTCATTTTTCTTAGAGGCCCTTCCAACCTCCATGGTGGCCAAGACCCTTCCAAAGAGGATCTCCTGGGATAGCTTGTAGAGAGACCTGCATGGCCTCAGGAACTCTGCCAGCAAAGAGACAGAGGTTTGCTTCTCTGACTTTGTCACATCTGGCTCCTCTCCACTGTCCTCCTTGCCCAACCTATCCTTGTCCCGCCTCCCTTTCATGCCACAGTCCTGAGGAGAGGGCTCTCTGATGACAGGCTTCCCACTCCTCATCACCTTACTGGGGGAGCATAGAAGTGGGCCCAGAAGTGGGGGCTCTAGCTTGGACCAGGACCAGGTTCAACCCAGGCATCCTGACTAATCCAGTGTCTTTCCCCTAGCACAGCTGGAGTCAGATCCCAAGGCACACCTGGCTATGCTGCAACCCTCAGGGAGGGTGACCTCTCCTAGTGAGATCTGCCCCCCCCCCCCCCCCCCCCCCCCCCCCCCCCCCCCCCCCCCCCCCCCGTAGGCAGAGAAACCTATTGCAAGACAGAACCACAGTTCTTTATCTTTATCACCTACCCAGATCTGAGGGTCATCAGTCACTGTAGCCCGGCCTGCCCATTTATTTCAGCAACTTCCTCCATTTCACAGTTTTCCTGTTTGGGACTGGCTCCAAAGTGGCTGCTGTACTTTGGACCCTGCATAAGCTATCATTGGCTAGATGAGTCAGTCAACTTTTTGAGTTTTTCTGGGTTGCATTTTCCTTGCCCTGTTTTGTAGGAGTTGTCAGAGGAGTAAATAAATCGAGATGTGAAAACTGAGAACCCTGATTGGCGGGATTAGGAATGGCTAGCTCCTGCTAGAGTTTGGATCTGAGATGTCCTCTAAGGGAAGGTGTGTGTGTTAAAGCCTTAGTCCCAGGGTGGCACTCCTGGGAGACCAAAGAACTTTTGAGCTGGTGCCTAGCAAAAGGTTGTTAGACCCTAGGTGGTGTGACCTTAAAGGCAACTTTGTTCCTTCCTCTTTACCTTTCAATTCCCTACCATGAGGTGAACAGCTTGCTCCAACGTATGTTTTTGGCCATGATGTACTGCCTCATCATTGAGTCAAAGCAATGGGGCCATCTGTCATGGACTCAGACATCCAAAACTTTGAGTCCAAACCAAGCTGCACCCTTTGTAAGTTGGACATCCTGGGGACTTGATACACAGAAACTGATGGAACAGCTGTTGGTGGAGGCAGAGCCTGGAGAAGAGTGCATTCCTCAGTAAAGAGCTAGCCATGCCTGTAATTCCAACCTCAGGGAGGCTGAGACAGGAGAACTTCTGTAAGTTTGATGAAAGCCTGGATTATATAGTAAGTTGCAGGTCAGTCTGTCTATAGTGTAAGATCCTGTCTCAAACAAACAAACAAATGGATGAACAAACAAACAAACCAAGAACAAAAAACTAGGAATCTAGGGTCCAAAGGTGGGCTTGCATGCCAGTGCAGCTGCTGACCAAATGGGTGGGTTTGACATGACTATCTATTTATCATCTATCTATCTACCCATCTATCTGCTCTCCATTATCCCTTCCATCTTCTACCCAGCCACCCATCGACCCACTTCTCTATCTCTATTCATTTATTCATCTCCCTTCCTGTTTATCTATCCACATGCCCACCTGTCTGTCTATCCTCTTTTCTTCTTATCTATCCATGGTCCATCTGTTCTTCCACAGAAATACTTATTGAGCACCCAGTGCTCAGTATTCAATATCTACCACACGGTAGGTGCTCATTAACGATAAGTACTTGTTCAAATGCTCTTAGTTCCTATAAAAGATGTCTCAGAGGTTCTGCTGAGATCCCAGATCGTGAAGAGGAATTCTCATGCTGACCTCATCAAACTGTGTGCACCTCTCATTGACAGCTGATAATGGATGGGATTCTTTCTCTCTTTTTCTGCTTATAGTGCTTGTCCCTTCTGTGAAGATCTCTCTGCTGTGTTTTGTAATTACCATTCCTTCCCAGAAACCACTGGCATCCACACTTGAGTTATTTCCTAGGATTGTCTTTGAGGGCTGGATGTGTGGCAACTGGTCTCTTTTCTTTGAAACAGCAACATGCTGTTGGAAGGCTGTGCTGTGCTGTGCTGGAAGGAGGCAGCTGCTCCCCTAAATTGAATCTGAGGCCTGAGAGCACTCTGGTGACAAATGCTGGTTTGGAGAGCCATTCATAAAAAGTATTCCTAAGTGTCACTCAGCAGTGGCCATGCCAGTGCATCAAGCACACTGTGACTTCATTTCCTATTTCTTTTCTAGCAGCAGAAGGAAGAAGGCTTTTTCTTGGGGCTGAAGAAGCCTCAGAGCCACCTATGTGGAGGGTGGGAAGGGAAGATTGGCACTCTTTGGCCCATGTCTTCTTCTCTGGCATAGTTATTTTTGGAGTACCAAGAAAGCCAGTTGGATAATTGGCATAGGCTAACACAGCCCCTGCAGTCAGAGAGGGTTGGGGAGGTATAGGAATGCTAGGTTGCCTAAGGATGACAGGGGTGGTGGGGAGGACAGCACCTACCCCTGTCAAAATTCTGCCTCCACCCAGAATTCTACATGACTGAATCCTTGGTCATCCAGGGTCAGACCAATTCAGATAAGGTATCTAGGAGTCTGGGAGGTGGTGCTAGGATTCCAGCGTCCACTTGGCTATTGAGTTATGGTGTGATTCAAGGTGCTATGCTTTTCTTCTCTGGGAGTCTAGTTATTTGCTATGTTGAACTCTACAAGAGACGATAGACACAGTTCTCAGCATAGCATCGGCTTGGGAGGCAGAAGACAGGAGCAGGCAGCTTAGTATAGCTGGGTCCTGGTGTCCTGGCCTGCTTGCTGTCTTGCTATGTAAAGGGTGGCCATTCAGTCCCAGAAGGTCAGTACAGAAGCTGACTTGGTGTTGGAAATAGTCATAGAGATTCAATGCAGTCATTTCATGACTACTGAATAATAATATTAATGAGGATTTATGCTACATATCCACTTTTCATTTCATTTCTCTGATCATTAATCTTTACTATGTCTTACAAAAGTATTGCTGTACAACAGACTGGGATGATCACAGTAGGACTGACCCTTACCCATACAGTCTGAAAAGCACTGATGTATAAAATTATAAGGTAAAAGGAGATGATAGCTGCCAAAACAGTCTTAAAAGATGGATGAGATTTACTTCTTTTGTTGGAAATGATACCAGCAGATTTCTGTGTGATCTGGGGTGACCATGATAACACCCACAATGCATTTGGGCTCTATTGATCATCTCTGCCCATGCATCTTATACTAATCATTTCAGAGGGTGTTTAAGGGTCAAGCATAAGGCAACCCAGGTCAGACAGACAGCGAAGCTTGTGTCTGAATCTCCTCTGCGTGCTTCTTGTCCAGGGTCAGCACATGGGCTGGGGGGCCTTGTCCAGCAGTGCTCCAGGGGTGGACCTGACTGGGGTAGTAAGGGAATGGAGAAAAGACAGACACAGATAGACAGACAGAAAGCTGGGGTCAGGAGGACTGAGCTCTCAGGTGGAGAAATTACAGCACCCTGGAAGCTCAGCATTTTTATTATATAGAGTTGAACAGAGAGGCGAGGTTATTGCATAAAGCTGAACAAAGAGGCAGGGTTTACGGTATGGAGTTAGAACAAGGAGGCTAGTTTAACTGATCTTTGTAGGAGCAGTCTCTATGGGAGAGCAGTTTCTAGGCTGTGAGTATCCGGAGGAAGAAAGCTATGTGGATACTTTCTGCACACATTATCAACATCCACGCACAGACCAGAGGGGGAGGTTTTGCCATTTACCTCTGACCCTCACCACCTGGGGAGAAGACTTTGCTGTTATTATTCCATGAATCTGAGGCTCTGGGGCCTTTGACATGACTGTTCCTATGTCAATAGCACACATTCACTCAGGACTTCACTCACTCCAGGCTTTCTCCATTCTCTACAGCTGGATACCCCAGCAGGAGCTGAAGCTCAGAACACAGTGCAGGAGGTGGTCAGGTGTTACCAGTAGCTTGGGCTGAGAGCATCCTACAGGGCTACCCAGAGAACCCTTGCTGGAACACAAAGGGATGTGTGTTTGTGTAAAGGACCAGGGAAGAGACCAAAACAAGGCCACAGGAAGTGAGAAGGAGATGGCTAGCGGCGCCCCACTGACCTCCCAGTGCCGGTTTTTGCATCTAGCCTCTTGCTGGCTCCTTCTGGCATCTCTCTTGCCCTCTCAGCCTTTGGTGAGGATGGTGCAGGCGGGGTAGGGAGTGATGGAAATGCCTTGGCTGGAGCCCTAGACTGTGTACCAGCTTTTGGCTGTGGGCTAGCGAGTCTCCTCAAATAACCTTCAATGAGTCACAACTCTTTGTATCTATGTCCGTGGGTGGTCTTGTCCCATCTCAAGCCTGAGCTTGCCATGTCACTCATTTTAACTACCAGAATGTGACAGAGAGAGTACTGGGCCAGCTCCAGACTGAACACCAGGAAGTCCTGGCACCTCCTGCTTTGGGGACTCCTGAGTCACCTTTTTTTTTAAAAAAAAAAATTAATTAATTAATAATTTTTTTGTGCTTTACTTTTATACCTTGCTCTAGAAGCCAGTGGTGCTAAGGGTGTATTATAACTGGTTCTTCTAGAAATAGTCCTAAAACTCTGAGATAGAGACTCAGCTATCCCAGCATCTAACTGAATCCTGTCCTCTGTCTCTACCTGTGTCCTAGAATAGCACAGAACCTTCTTGAATGGTCCAGCTCAGAAGAGCATCCAAGTGATGTCAGCCCTCGACTACAATCTGACTGAAGCTGTAGGACATGTCCCTAGAGAGAGGAGAGCTGCCCAGCCAACTCCACAAAGCCACAGACTGGTGGGATGATGGACTGCACAGCCGTTGATTACTGATAAAAGTGTGTCCCTGGGGAAAGCACCTTGAGTTCCAGGTTGATTTTCTAGAAGCTGGGGTGGGGGGCTTGTTTGCTGATATCAAAAATGAAAGCACAGACACACTCTACCTTGGTAAAGACTTCTGATGGCAGAACACAGGGAACTGTGTTTTAGCAAGCTAAATCATCAAAAAGAGACAACATTTTGAAAGGTCTAGATCAGCTGTTCTCAACCTGTGGGTGGTGACCCTTTTTGGGAGTTGAACAACCCTTTCACGGGTTGCCTAAGACCATTAGAAAACACAGACATTTACATTATGATTCATAACAGTAGCAAACTTACAGTTTTATAGTTATGAAGTAGTAACAAAATAATCTTATGGTTGGAGTCACCACAACATGAGGAGCTGTATTAAAGGCTTGCAGCATTAAGAAGGTTGGCCCTGCCTGATTATTTACGTGGGTCCTAGGGAACTAAACTCAGGTCCTCATGCTTGGGCAGCAAGCGCTCTTCTGACTGAGTCATGTCCTCAGGGCTCATGTCGTCATTTTGAGAGGGAACATTACTGAGGGCAAGGCACAGGAAGGAACTGCCAGTGAGGACTGAGTGAACTATGATCCAGCCTCAACATGCCATTTCTGCTTTCTCACCCACAAATTCTCTTTTGGGTGCTCTGGGCTTTCCTCATTGAATGGTTCAGTATTCTCCAGCAGCCAGAATAGAAAAGAGGCTCTATTTGTGGTACCAATTCTGACTAGCTGGTGGTGATAGGAAGTCACAACATGCCCACATGGTTGGGCTTGCCCAACGGACCGCCTAGTTATTTCCGGTTCAAAATAGCCATTTCCAGGTCAAAACATCTCGCGTGACTAGGACTCCATGGCTTTGCATGGCTGTGTAATCTATGCACATGCGTGGAGTAGCCACACGCGGTCCTGTACGCATGTGCAGCCCTCTCTTTAAAAAGCCAGTGCCATTTTGCATAGGTCTCTTTTCTCTCCTCTTCTTCTCCTCTCTTCCTTTTCTCTTGACCATGTGGCCTGTCACGTCTGTCTCTTCCTATCCTATATTAATAAACAGCTCTTCTGTGGATTTGTTGTGTTCTGGATGTGTTCCTTGCGGGGTAAGAGTGCCAAAATAACTAACAGGTGGGACTTGGCTTCCTGGAAAAGTACTGTGATCCATTAGTAATGTCTGCATTCACACAGGCAGGGGTAGTGACAACACCTGCCTCTCACATTCACCAACTCCATCAATATTCTTTCTGCAACTGTGAAAAGCCTGCATAGGGTGGGGAAGGCTGCTAGAGTCTCTACAACCTGAGCCTTCAGGAGGTGCCATCATGTGGGGCACTTGTACTAGTGAGCCTAGTGGCCCCAAAGCCTGGTATGTGGTATGCAGACAGTTCCCACCACATCCTCTATGTCAGCATGGTACCTGGTATGCAGTGACTTGTGAGGGTCCACAGCAGGAGTGGGTGGGGGAAGGGAATGAAGTGTCCTCTTCCCAAGCTGTCATCTCTCACGACTTTCACTCAGCCAGGGGCCTGACCAAGTATGAGAGACTAGTTCAAGTCTAGTGGGTGTATAGGCTCCATTTTGATCAGACTCTCTCTTTCCAGCCTGGGTTCAATGGCAGCACCACTAGGAAGTGCCTCCCTGTGCTGGGAGTCCCCTGGTGGCTCTGTCACTTTTCTCTCTTTTTACTGTGTGAAATCTGGCAGCTGATTGCAGAGGGAAGTATAGGTCCTTCTTCCCTACCCAAAAGGAATTTTCAAGATGCTCAGCAAGCTTAGTGTCTTAGATGCTGCCAGAAATGGGGACCACAGCCGGCTCTTCCCGGATTCTGTCCTTGCCATTCATCCTAGCCCACAAGGACCCTGCTGACATGTGGGAACACCCTGGCAGAGGCCATTTAGTGTGATGCTGTGGCCTTCTGTGCCTTGGGCCTTGGCCTCTGTCTTATCTCTCTGCTCTCCGCTCTCACCTGCCATCCATCCTTGTCTTGTTTCTTTCCCAGGTGATGACAAGGACCCAGGCAGTAGAAGATTGTCCTGTTCTGACAGCCTGCTCCCACCCTCAGACAGTCAGCTCTATCTCCCTCTCTTTAAAAAACAAAACAAGAACAACAACAACAACAACAAAAACCAAATACACAGTCCTGAAGTCTCGGAGAACCTGTGTGTGGTATTTATCTCCCGAAATTCTCCCTGTTCTGTATTTTTAAATGTTTCATTTCTGGCTTATTAAAAACGAAGGAAAGGAAATGCCACACAACTTCCCAAAGCAGACGATGACCAAACAATGCAAGTTAATTTCCTCTGGACAAAACTATTTGTGCATCTTTGATTTAGTCTTTAGGAGCTATTTGAATGGAGAACAGGGATGCCAAATCTGCCTCAGAAAAACCGCGGGAAGCAGGGTATCTACACCACTGTCTCTGTCTCTCTCTTTGGATCATAGTCTGGACCCAGGGCTTGATGCCACCTCCCTCTTGGTTTGGTAGAACCCGAGTCCCCTCTGCACTTGTTATCCCTCACAGCCTCCCCAAGAAACTGTGCTTTGCCATACTCCTCATCCTCACCCCTAGTGGCTCACCAAGGAGCCCAGAGCTCAGTTTTCCAGGCTTCTGGACTGGAAGCTGCTTGAGGACTCTGTTTAGTTCCAATTAACTATATACTTCCTGGGAGTGGGGACCATGCTATACACCTTCAAATCCCTCATCTCATTCAGCCCACACATGACATTTCTGCTGCTCAGAGTTGTCTGAGGTTCATTTACCTGATGGAGGTAAATGGTACTGTTTGCAATGCCACAGGAGGTTGGGAAGCTTCGGTGACATGTCCAGTGTCTTCACTTTGGGGGAGGAGTCAGTTCAGTGGGACCACTCTATGGAAACCATGACTGCTACACTTCTCTAGTATTTTGAAGTTGGAAACTTTTGCTTTGTATGTCTCTCATGGAGTTCCATCTCTACCTTTATTGACTTACATCAATAAAACACAACAGTATGAGCTGTTAGAGAGGTCAGTCCCAGTGAAAGGACAGAGAGGCTTCCTACAGGAGTCAGGAAAGTCTTTCTGGAGGAGGTGACATTTGGTAGTGGCCTTAAAGTCTGAGTGGGCTGTGGTGAAGGCAAGCACTTCTGCCCAAGATATAGGGACACGCTCTGTGGGACTGGCCTGGGGAGTCTCCAGGCAGAACAAATGGGAAGTAGCTTATGTTGGGTGTGGACAGGCACATGAGAAGCTGGGTTCTCACCACATAGAAGGGGCTGTCCTGAAGGAGGCAGCTCTGGCTGTGCCTTTCAATGCACCCTTGGTTGTGTTACCAAAATCTGTGGCTCATATGACCCCAGGTCTCTAATTCTGTGTCATCATAATCACAATATAAAAAGAGAGATGCATTGTCAGGCGTTGGTGGCGCATGCCTTTGATCCTCCCACTCAAGGTAGAGGCAGACAGATCTCTGTGAGTTCGAGGCCAGCCTGGTCTACAAATTGAGTTCCAGGTCAGCCAGTGCTACATAGAGAAATCCTGTCTCCAACAAACAAAAACAGCCAGACAGTGGTAGCACACGCCTTTAATCCCAGCACTTGGGAGGCAGAGGCAGGTGGATCTCTGTGAGTTCGAGGCCAGCCTGGTCTACAGAGTGAGTTCAGGAAAGCTACACAAAGCTACACAGAGAAATCCTGTCTCGAAAAACAAAAACAAAAACAAAAAAAACCAACCAACCAAAAAAACCCAAAGAGGGGTCAGCTTCAATGTTGGAAAACTTAAGAATGTCTGACACAATTTGAGCATGTGAATCAGTTTTCAATATTCCATTTTAATGAACCAAATATGGAGCATGCATTTCTGAGAAAAATCTGGAGTCCACACTGAGGTGTGTCCTCAGCATAAGATATACATAAAGTTCTAGAAATATATATATATATATATATATATATATATATATCCTTTTATGCAGCTTAGATGTTGAAATGCTACAATTCTGGATCTAGAGTTTAATAAAAACAAAAAATTAATTAAAAAATTAACAAATTAGTGTGCGTGTGTGTGTTCATGTGTGTATATGCATGCACCATGGTGCGTGTGTGGAAGTCAGAGGGCTTGCAGGAATCTGTTCTCTCCTCCTACTACATAGGTTCTGGGGACTGAACTCAGGTCATCAGGTTTGGCAGTGGGCATCTTTATCTGCTGAGCCATCTTGTCAGCCTCCTAGAAATCGATTTCTACTGTTAGATTTTTCTTTTTTGAAAGTGACTACTGGAAAAAGTTTAAATTTCAGAGCAGGTGGGTGCATTGGTCACCTCGGTACTTCTATTTAGTTTTGCCATCAGCCTGGCATAACTCTTGTCTGATCTTATAAACTACACGTGTAAAACCAAACCATAGAGACTGTCATGCCAAAACAGCACCATGCCTGCCGTCGTGTACAGGGCATAGCAGCTGGTAAGGAGTGGCTGCCGAACTGTGGATGGTTTTACAGTTTGCAGGGGGATGGTAGAAGGGTCACACTGCACCTGTAATTCTACAGGCGGCTCTGGCCTGTGATTCTCAGTACTTAGTCAATACGCAGCCCCTCTGGGGACTCTGAGGCTGGTGGCTGGCACTTCGCTCTGAGGGAGATCCTTCTGGCTTTTAAGTGGAGATTGAATTGTAGGGACCCAAGGCTAGTGACTTGAGTGTTTCCTTCCAGGCACCTGCTGAGAGGCCTTTGCCTGGTCCTGGTCACTAGGCCTGTGGTGAGGCAGGGAGCTAGGCAGAGGCAGGGAACTGGAGGGATGGCCTATAGGGCCCAGTGTGCCAGAGGGACAAATACTAGGCACTGCTGTACAGTGGGCCTTGGAGGGGCCACCGGTGAAGCTGCCCTCAGATTAACCCCAAGCCCACTATGGAGACAGCCTAAGTGCGGCTGGCACGGTAGAGCAACCGACTTGGCCTGGTTCTGAATCTTCCCAGCGATTCCTGCTGGGCCTGGGGCAGAGCCAAGGGCAGGCACTTGGAGCTACTAGTAAGAAGGCATTTTTGGTGTCTTCCCCTCAGCCCCATCACGCATGTGGCAGATGTTTACTTCTTGCCTTCTAAGGCCTGTACAGATTTGCCTGTTCGCTGGGGTTTGAAGAAGGCAGTGTCCAGGGACTTTGGGGAGGCTGACCTCAGTGTGTGAGGGCTGTGATGTCCTGCTCAGGCACAGAGCCTACCTTCACAATGTCCTCATTGATGTTCTTCGGGTCGCGGTTCACCAAGTCTATCTCCTTGCAGTGAATGTCCTTGATGATCCGGGCTTCCAAATCTGAGTGCTCTTCAGTCATCATCGTGGGGCTGTGGCACCTTCAGGAGGAGATCGGAGCCTTGTAGCCGGGGCCGTTGACAGTCCTGGGGCAGAAGGACCAAGTTTGGGGTCTCCAGACTGGTGCCCCTGGAGGCTAAATAGGCCCCACCCAGCATGCCGGCTGACAGCTGTCCTGCATAACTTCAGCAGGCCTCTGGTTAAAGCTGCCGGTGGCACGCCTCCAAGCTAAAATTAAGACTGGATGGCAGAGCGCTCCTTAAAGGGGGCTGTGCTGGCCCTTGGCCTCACGCGAGAGGAGACCTGGCATTCCCTGCCAGCCACCAGGCCCTGGCCTTCCCGGTACTCTGTGGAGGCGGGCTGAGCAACTCTCCTGGAGTCCCTGGAATTTGTCACTGAGTACTCAGGCTCCTCCCAGAATCAGCTGCCCATTGGAGAAGGGAGGTGGGCTCTGTCCCAGCCTTGTCTCTTGCTAGTTGCTAAGTGACCTTGGCACATGTCCCTTCTCTGGGCCACCAGGACCCTAACTGGGAATAGGGATAATATAAGGAACAGATAATGACCATCAAGACCCCTCCCATCCTGGAGGGGAGGAGATTGGCTTTGTGGGAGATTCTACTGGGTGAACCGGAAATGTCTGGTAGATTCTCGTTAGACTAGGGACTGGCTGTGGTGGCCAAACACTGTATATTTGTTGTTTCATTATTAAAAAAATTAAAATTATATTCTGTGTGTGTGTGTGTGTGTGTGTGTGTGTGTGTGTGTGTGTGTAAGTGAGCAGGTGAGCAGTCCACAGCATACATGTAGGGTCAGAGGACAGCCTGTTCTCTCCTTCTGCCATGAGGGTCCTGGGATTGAATTAAGGTCACCAGGCTTGGTGGCAAGCACCTTTACCTGCCGAGCCATCTCACTAGACCCAGTGTTTTGTTTTCTCCCCCCTCTCCCGCCCCCCGGGGAGGGGGGGGGGACTGAACTCAGGTCCTCATGCTTGCACAGCAAGCCATTTATGGACCAAGCCATCTCCCCACTCCCAAGTTCATCCTGATTGTCAGTTTAACTGGATGGAGACACTTAGGGATGAGGAGAGCACAACGCTGGACCTGACCGTAAGGGCGTTTCTACAGATGAATCCACGGGTGGATTCAGAACGGAAGTAGACGATCTGGAGGTGGTAGAACTGTGGGAGGAGGGTCTAGTAGGAGGAAGTGGGTCCCTGGGAGCCGCATGCCTTTGAAGAAGGGCATACCGTGTCCTTGCCCCTTCCTTTACTCACCTGTGTACTTCCTGTCTCTGTGATATGGGTTGTTTTGCTCTGCCATGATGGATATGTCCTGGATCGAGAGATGCTTCCTCCGCATTCCTCTAACCCCCGACAGCCACAACAGTCTTGCTTGTGTGTGTGTGCTCCAGAAGGAAGAATTCACACCAGGGCACAGGTAGGGCCGGCAGTCAGTCAGGGTTTATTTTTAGCGCCCTAAGTGCTAAAAGAGCTAAGAGCACCCTGCAGAGGCTCTAGGGTCAGGATGTGTAAGTCTTCTCCCACCATTTCTCCTCCTCTTGCCGAGCCCTGGGGTGGTCCAGCTGGTCCCTTTCCTAGAGTCGATGGAGGCTTTGTAGCCATCCTCACCCACAATCCACCCTGTTACAGGGGAATTAGGACTGTGTATGAAGGTGTGAGTGCCTGTAGAGTGGAGAAGTTTACTACAGAAAGGACATCAGCGTCTTTCACGTGCTCCTCAGGGGAGGCTCTGAACGCTGGCTGGAACCTGCCTGAGGTTGGCTTTGTTGGTTTTCGCAGGGCCCGTCTTTCCTCTTCTTTAGTTAGCTTGGCTGTTGTGGACCCAGTTACAAGCCTCTTCTGGATCTTCCCCGGTGTCCCTGCCCTTCCCATTGTAGCAGGCATTTTCTCTAACATTTGTTCTAAGTAAAACAGGCTAAGCCTCTGAAGAGTGAGTTAATGCTGATCTGAAGCTGTCTTTGTTCTGATTTGACACAGAAGAGACTACCATCTTGGCCCCGCTCTTCCGTGCCTTGGAGCAGGTCTGTGGTTTTCCTCTGAAAGGGAGTCAATGGACTACAGGTTGGGGTGGGCTTGGGGGTGAGACAGGAAGAGGAGAACACTGGGTGAGGGTGTTGTTCCATTTTCTATGTGTCTGGGTTGCCACCTTCAAATGGCCCTGGTTCCAGCCTTCAGGCTGTCCATCTACCAGTGAGGTGCCCCCTTCAGACGCTTTCTCGGGCCATCTTACAATTCAGCTGTGTCTTCAAACTGCAGCATATGGAGGATGACAATTTTGAATCCTGGAGGCCAAGGGCTATGGGTTGCTTATCCAATCATCTGCACATTCATTCAGGATTTAAGAGCTGGGGATAAAGTTCTTGATCAACTTTTGTCTTGCCTCAAGGACCTGGGTTAGGATGGAAGCTGATGGACTCCTGGGCAGTGTGGCAAGTAATATAAATTAGATATGGTTTATAGACAAGTCCACAGGATGTGGTGTTTTCCCTGATACCCTCCAGAAAGTTTCCCTGGTAAGTAGCTGTAGACTTAGGCATTGGAGGGTGAGTAGGAGCCCGTCACAGAAAACCCTTTAAAAAGAACAACCATGGCTTCAGAGAGGTGTGAAGTGGCATGTTGAAAAGCATGGAGTGACAAGATAACAGAGTGTCTGGGGCCAGAGATGGGTAGGCGATAAGGGATGGGGACACTCAGTGTGAAGCATCCCAGGTTCTCGCAGAAGAACACACACACTTATATCTAGAGGTAGATGATAGCCTGGATATGAAGCAGGACCTGCAAAGGCCTGCATGTAGAGGTCTGGTCTCCAGCTGGTAGTTCTGTTGAGAGATGTTGGGTCATGAGGGGGTCTAGCTTCATCAATGGGTTCATCCTTTGGTGAATTCATAAGCTACCAGGAGGCGAGGCTTGGTGGGAGGAAGTAGGCTACTGGGGGCATGCTTTTGAAAAGCACATTTTGTCCCAAGAGCTGACCTCCCGCTCTTTCTGCTTCCTGGCTGCCACGAAGTGAGCAGTATTGCTCCACAGAGCTCTTCCATCCTGATGTGCTATCTTATTATAGGCAGGCCCAGAAGCAATGCAGTCAAGTGACTATGGGTTGGAACTAGGTGAGTCAACATAAATCTTCCCTCCCTTAAAATGTTCCCCTTTGGCATTTTGTTATAGCTTTGAAAACTAACACGAAGTGTTGGAAAACCACTAACTGCATTGTGGTGGCAGAGGTTTATTATCTGGTTTGTGTGTGAGGAAGGTCACTGGTACCCACATACAGGGTAGATGGAAACAGATGAAGTTTGAGGTAAGAAGGCTCATCAGAAAGCTAGAGTCAGGTGGGGGGGGCTATACTGGGGGTGTAGCTCAATTGTTAGAAACCCTGGACTCCATCCCCATCATTACATAAAACTGGGTATGGTAGCTCAGCCTGCAATTCCAGCACTTAGGAGTAGAAAGGTAAAGATGGGGGTACCAGGAGTTCAAGGTCATCTTTGCTACATGGAAAAAGTTTGGGGTCAGCCTGGGTTACCTGAGACTCTGTTTCAAAAATATAAAGAAGATAGTAAAACTGGAGGCAGCAGGCTCTATCTACTGCTAATAATAAAGATGCAGAAATCATGTGGCTTCAACAGTATGGGGCTATCTCCCCCCTTTACTGCAACAGGCTTTTACTGAGACTGCTTTGGCCCCCTCATGAAGTGGATATCTGAGTTGTCATCATTCTGTTCTGCTTATCTCAAAGCGACATCATGCAGAGGTGGGAGCCCTTCCTCCAGCCATCACATCTGAGTCTAGACAAGAAGAAATGGCAAGGAGGAGGGGCAAGGGAAGGCATTTGTCACTGGAGTTAATCCCATACGAGCTTTACTAGAAGCCCCGCTTGACACTTTTCATTGTTTTATGTCTGTCATTGGTGATCCCTCTTAGCCACACAGGATGGGATTGTAGATTTGTAGCTTAAATGTCACATGGGTAACTAGAAAAACTCTATGTCCCTTAGGAGTTACTGGGGTCTTTTTTCATGCCCCTTCATAGGTCCCTGAGACCTTCAGTCCTAGGAATGTAGAGTTCATTCTTCTAGCTGATTGGGAGAAAGAGAGAATGCAATAGCTTAGCTCCATGTGGACTAGGACAACAATCAGAGCCTAGCTTGGGCTACACCCACTGTAACCCTGGTGCAAACAACAGAGTCTGCCAACTGTGGACCTGACACCTCTAAAACTGTGAGCCAAAACATGCCTTTCCTCTTTTCAAGTCAATGGCCTCAGGTTGCTGTAGTGGTGGGAAGCTGACTGACACAGACATAACAAGATGATGATAGAGAGGATGGAGATTGCCTTTCCCAAGGATGCTTGTATCTGTTCTCTTTCAATGGAATGTGTAGGCCTCCTATTAGGAGGTGGCTATTTCAAGGCCTATGAGGGTGGACTTATTTGCAAGAAGGAAAGGATTTTTTTATAGGATCTTTAGAACTAGGCAAAGGGCTTCTGATATCTTCCCTACCTGATTTTGAGGTGTGTATTTTAAAGAGAAACCACAGTATTCAAGGACTGAAGAGATCCAGCTTCCCAATTATGTAGATAAAGAAATTGAGTTCCTTAAAGTCTTGGCTGGTGGAGGGAAGAACTTGGGATTTGGAGACAGAACTGTCATGTGCTTCTGAGCAGGTCACTGTCCCCAAACTCCCCAAAACTGGTGTTATGACTACTGAATATCCTCCATTCCTACCATGAGAGAGACTGAAAAAGCTTGATTGTTTTTTAAATAAGACAATGAAATCCCTAGGGGCATCAACAGGACAACAGGAATCTGCTGCTGAGACAGGTGAAAGTGATTGGGCCAGACTGGAGCCTTGTTTAGGTTCCATACTTGACTATGACCTTGGGTAACAACACTGTATCTAAGGAGAGTGAGTACAGTGAAGGTGGGGTTTGAAATATATCTTGGGAGAGACAGGGCAGTTTGGGACTGGAAAAGAGATGGCTAAAAGGGAAAGACCAAAAAGCTTTGGTCAGGTTACTGAAAGCTTACAAGTGTGTCCAACCCATGATCCACAGGTCACATATGGCCAAGAAAAGCTATGAATGTCAACAAAGTCTAGACTCAAGTAAAAACAGCATGAGATTGGTTTGTGGGGTTTCCTTTTTATAACTTGATTGCACTGTTCCTAAGTATGAGTTTTCTGGAGGACAATGTCATGTCACAGTGTCCAAAGGTTGAACAGAATTGGAAGATGTGGTATATTCAGTGGTAGACTTTGAATTGACAAAGCCCAGTGCCTGGCTCCCAACAGGCTGCTGGACAGTGACAGCTGGAAGGCCCATTGTCAAGGTACCAGGAAGAACTACATCCAGACATGGAGCAGGCTGCTCAGGAAAGGGGGAGCCTGACTTTTCCAGAGCCATGAAGGCAGTGAGCTGAGGGAGAGCCAAGGGCAAGAAGAGAAGAGGGATAAGTGAGCTGTCAGGCCAGCTAGCAAACATTTCAGGAAGACAGATTGCATAATTTACCAAGTCCATATCACAACAGAAAAGACGAGCCCCTGTGAAAGAAGACTCAAAAACATGAAACTTGAGGCCTGTATAGCTTGTGACTCGGCATCTGGGCCACAGAAGGAAAGCAGACCTCTTAGGTAGGAAGTAGACTGGGCTAAAGCCCCCCAGGCTGACATCGCCAGGCAGACTTCATGTCCCAAAGGTTCCATAATCTTCCCAAACAATGCCACCAGCTAGGGGACCAAGTGTTTCCAACACCTGGGTCTGTAGAGGACACACTTCATCCCAACCATGACAAGGCATCTTCTAAACATGTGGCCCTGTGGTTGTCCACATAGAAAGCTGGCTCACAGGAGGCTCTGCTGGCCCATGGTCTAACAGAAGCTGGTACTAAAATAAGCCTCTTTAGTACGAACCTGTTCTGGTTACTTGTATTATTAATGACAGAAAATGCTCACAGGCTTCCCTGCCTCCCACACAGGGGAGGGTCATTCTCTGTATTATTCTCTTTTCTTGTTGCTATGACAAAACACCTTCCAAGAAACACCTTAAGGAAGGAAGGGACTATTTTGGCTCACAGTGTGAAAAGTGCAGTCCATCAGGGCAGGGAAGACATGGCAGCTGGAGACGCCACATTGTCCACAGTCAGGATGCAGAGAGAGATGGATGCTGGTGCTCAGCTCACTTTCTCCTTTTTACCCAATGTAAGACCCTAGATCATGGGATGGAGTCACTCACATTTAGGATGGGTCTTCCCACCTCAATTAATCCAATCTAGAAATTCCCTTTCAGACATACCAAGACTGTTATCTGCCATGGAATAATCCTCTTGTACACTGTAAAGGTTTGTCATGTGAATTGGTTTAATAAAATGATGATTGACCAGTAGCCAGGCAGGAAGTACAGGCAGGACAACCAGGCTAAGAATGCTGGGAAGAGGAAGGGCAGAGTCAAGAGTCATCAGGCAGATGCAGAAGAAACAAGATGCGAGTGTCATACTGAGAAAAGGTACCAAGCCACATGGCTAAACATAGACAAGAATTTTGGGTTAATTTAAGTATAAGAGCTAGTTAGTAATAAGCCTGAGCTACTGGCCAATCATTTATAATTAATATAGGCCTCTGTGTGGAATTTGGGAAGTGGCTACTGGGTATTTAGGAGTTGCTGGCAGGACAGAAACTTCAGTTTACAGTTGTCTCCTAGGTGACTCTAGCTCCTGTCAGGTTGGCAATCAGTGTTAACACTCTTCTTGCATCCAATGTCTCCTTGAAATCTCTTCACCCTTCCCTTCCTCTCCATTCACCCCCTTGAACAAACACCATAGTAGGAGACACTGACCTCTGCTTTGTTCTGGCAAAATTCATTCTTCCACCAGAAGCTGTTTTCAGCTTCAAGGACCAACTGTGAAACACCATATTTAGAAGGCACCATACAGGAGCTGGCTGCTGGGAGGGTTGTGTGTGTGAGCTTGCTGTTCTCTCTCAGACTGAGACTAGCCTCCATCACTAAGTAGCTAGAAGAGTGCTGGCATTCAGCATGTCAGCAATGCACAGGGAGATGAAACTGAGAAAGGGTTCTGCAGATTTCTTGGAGAACACAGTGGCTGACCCAGAGCCCATGAATGTCCTAAGATTGTGCACTTGGTTATTCCCTGCTCTGGTCTGCTGGAAGCTTTATGTTATTGTTGTGAGGGGTGAGGACAGTGGGGGTGGGGAGGAAGTGGGGGAATGGAGGAGGAGCTGCCTGTCTCTTCTGTCACTGTCCACTTAGATCCCCAAAGGATCTTAGGCTCTGCTTCAAAAAGCAGCAGCAGCAATTTCACCCAGCCAGACCTACAGGCAGGAGCTATGCAGGGAGTCCCATGGCTCTGAGTACCTCATTCATATAGCAGTCCTCAATCTGAGCCTGGCAGAACTCTGTATGGAGGGAAGCACTCCCAAGGCCACATTCTCCTTCAGCTTACTTTGACTTCATGCTGGTATTTGTTCTCAGCTCTGTGGGTGAGAAACCAAAATGAATAATACATTATTTCAACAAATAATGGGGCTGAGGAGAACTCTGTAGAGTGCTTGTCTACCATAACCCTTGGTTCCAATATCAGTGCTACAAAATCCAGGCATGGTGGTGCTTGATTACAATTCCAGCACCCAGGAGGTAAGGGCAGGGGGACCAAGAGTTCAAGGTCATCCTCTTTGAGATACTGTGTCAAAAAGAAAGAACAAAAGAAAAAAGAATCAACAAAGATTTCCTGGATGTGGTATAGAGCAGTCACTGAGTATAACATAGTGAAGATGTAGACCTCAACTTAGTAGGCAGGTTGAAAGAGAGAGAGAGAGAGAGAGAGAGAGAGAGAGAGAAAGAGAGAGAGAGAAATGGATAGAAAGATAGATAGATAGATAGATAGATAGATAGATAGATAGATAGATAGTCAAACAGAGCTCTGGGCATACTGCATGCACAGAGAAGTGCAGTCCTTGAAAGTCTGTCTCAGGATTCAGGCAGACATGGCTCCTGCTTGAGGAATCTCATCATCTCCCCCTTCCCCTAGTTATGGAAAGGATTGGACCAATGTCCTCATGACTAAGCTCTCTACCACTGAGCTGTCTTCAGCCCTCTTTTTACTTATTTTATCATAGTGTCTTACTAGGCAGTCCAGGCTATCTTTGAACTCTCTCTGCAGTTGAGGCAGGTCTTGAACTCCCAATGTCCATGCTTCAGCCTCCTGAGTAGATGGATCTAAGGTCTGCACCCCTAAGACTGGTTATCTCACAGTTCTGTAGAGAATAAGAGGGCCTTGGGGATTTGTTAGGTCACTGAAGAAAGTCCTGAAGTGCCAATGAGTCAGTGGGAAGCTGCCTTCTCTCAGCATTGGACATTAGTTTCTTGGGCCCCTCAGCAATGAATTGGCAAGAACAGAAGGGAGGGAAGGAGCAGGTCACATGTTTCCCAGGGTTACTTTGTTCCCTGGGCTTTGTAAGGAAGCCCAGCTAGGAGCAATGCCATGCTAGGGCTGGAGCCTGAAACTCCAGTACCTCTGAAGGAGATCTTATAGAAAAGAAGATTTTGACATTAGAACAGTCAACAGGGTGAGTTCTAGTCCAAAATGAGTGGCGTTCAAAATTTAATATTTTTATTAATTATTTGAGAGTATCATACATGCATACAATGTATGATCATATTCACTTCCCACACTTCTTGTCATTTTTCCTTCCAGATCCCTTCCCCAACTTTTTGTCTCTTCCCAATTGTCCTCTTTTTAAAAATTTAAATCTACTGAGTCCAATTTGTGCTGACCATATATTTGGTGTGGGCCATCCAGTGGGGTGTGATTGACTGACAAGGGCCACACTCTTTTTTTTTTTTTTTTTTTTTTTTAGACAGGGTTTCTCTGTGTTGTTTTGATGCCTGTCCTGGATCTTGCTCTGTAGACCAAGCTGGTCTCGAATTCACAGAGATCCATCTGGCCCTGCATCCCCAGTGCTTGGATTAAAGATGTACACTACCACCGCCCAGTGGGGCCACACTCTTAATGAATACTTACTCTTCCTTCCCCAGAAGCTGTCTCCCCCTTCTCTCCTGGAATGCTGATTGCCTTGTTCTTGTGCAGATCTTATGCAAGCAACTACAGCTGCTGTGAGTTCACCAGTGCAGCAGACTTTGGCACAAGCAGGCATGCACAGAGATCTTTATGTGAATGTTAGAATTTGTTGCCACAAGGCATGAAGTCTCCAGGAATGAAGGAGCTCCCTCCCTGGCACCTTAAAAGGCATCATGACCTTGTCTACACTCTATCCTCAGGCTTCACACCTCCTTAACTCTGAAGTGTTGAATGCTTTTGTTCTGGGGCTCACAAGCCCTAAAGTCAAGGTGTCACCAAGCCAGTACTGCTTGGGGGTTTAGAGAAGAATCAATTTCCTTGCTTTTTACAGCTTTTGGAAGACTTCTGCATTCCTTGCTTCATGGCACCCCTTCCATCATCAACGTGCACCTCAGCTCCAAGGGCGGTGAGCCAGATGTCTGCCTTCCCTCCATCCTTCCTTTCTTGCCCAGGTCCACCGTTGGTGTCCATGGGTTCCCAGGCTTCTTGCCCATTGGCTTGTAAGCCTCTAGCTTCTCCTCACTCATGGCTTCTGACTCTGGAGGCATTCTAAAACTTCTCTAAGGGCAGCTTTCCCAGATAGTCATGATACTGCTGACCCCACCCAAGCAGAGCCTGCTGGTCAGCCGAGAAAGTATATGACTGTAGACTCCCTTCCTCTCTTCCTACAAGATGTATTGGGTGGATGAAGAGCCATGGGGATTCTTGCAAGGAGAGACTTTCCAACTGCTGGGTCTGTGTGAGTCAAACAGGGTAGGTACCTGGGAGCTCACCCAGAGAAGGTAGAGTCTCGTGGCATCTAGACCTTGAAGGCTTGGGTTTCTGAGAGAATCTTGACAATGAGTTTCAGTCTTGTTACCTGTGAGACAGGACAGTTGGTGGCAGGAATAGAGTGAGGTCTATGCAGGCTTGCAAGCAGCCATAAGGGCCAGTGAAGGAAGCAACCAGGTGGAAGAAAGACCTGGCCTTGATAGCAATCGCTTTTGATAGATCTGGAGCCAAAAGCCCCTCTCTTGTCTTCTGAGTTGAGGAAAGCTGCAGGGGTATTCAACTCCAGTGTGGAGCAACAGGAGTGGTGGGAATGTGAGGCCCATTGGGTATGCAGGCTTGGAGGTGATGACAGGCTCAACCTGGGAGGGTGAGGGGCTGTGTGGTACCATGTAGGCTGTGGAAAACCCTAGAGTCTAGGCCACCCAGTAGGTCAAGGTTTTAGTCAGGGAATAAAACTTATAGAATGAACTTGTTTATCTGTCTATCTATCTATCTATCTATCTATCATCTATCTATCTATCTATCTATCTATCTATCATCTACCTATCTATCTATCTACCTACCTACCTACCTACCTACCTATCTATCTATCTATCTATCTATTCACATAAATAAGTTCAAAAGGGATTTATTTGAATGTCTTAAAGGCTGTGGTCCAGCTAGTCCAACAATGGCTGTCTACAAACAGAAGGTCTAAGAATTCAATAGTTGTTTAGTCCATGAGGCTGGATGTCTCAGCTGGTCTTGAGTATATAGCAGAATCTCAAAGAAGTAAGCTCTAATGCCAGTGAAGGAATGGACTTGCCAGGGAGAGTGACAGCAAGCAGGCAAAGAGAGCATGTTTCCTTCTTTCATGTCCTTTATAGAGGTTACCCACAGAAGGTGTGGCCCAGATTAAAGGTGGATCTTCTCACCTCAAAAGATCTGCAGTAAAAGTGGGTCTTCCTACTTTGAATGATTTAATTGGGGAAAAAATCCCACACAGATGTATATCCAGTTGCTTAGGTTTCAGTTAATTCCAGATGTAGTCAAGTTGGCAACCAAAACTAGCCTTCACATTCAGTTACAACAGAGTGCCTGAATGAGAACTTAAGCATCAGTAATGTTTAAAACTCCATCCACCATCATGATTGAAGCTTTAGAACTTTGTCTGGTAGTATAGGGGTGAAGGTTGAGGCTATAGGTCAGGTGTTCCCTAGGGAATTGGGTGGATGGAGAGGAGTAGGGGGTACAGATATGGGAGTAATATTCCAGCTGCCAAATAATTCAAATCCTATCAAGATCCCCTCATTAACTCCATAAAGCGTCACATATCTCAACATGGCTGTTGTCACTTGATGTGGGACAAAGGGCTGAGTCTAGCATCAAAGTGATCTTCACTGGGAATATGTCCTGAGAGATATATTATGTCATTATACAATTCTGTTAATACATGAAGCACCATACATGACATTTAAATAGACTTTGAAGGTCCAGTCTATTCTACACAATGGCATGTATTACTATTCTTATGAGCTATTATTGGTAGAAATAACATGTGAAACATGAATGTATCTTTTCTGAGAAGCCACCCTAGCAGCTGGCAAACAGGAGAGATGGAACTCTGGGGAGTAAGTGGCCAGCATTACGATTAGATGTGGAGTCAGATTCTGCCCAGGATCCAAAGGAAATAAACTATCCCAACTACCATGGAGAGCTTGGTAAACACTAGCTAAAATTGAGCCTTGCCTCAAAGGAGAACAGCGTGTTAGGGTGTGTAGGAAAGGACTGTCAGAGTTTAATAATGTGTTAAAAAATGGGACTTTGATCATCTCTAGAAAAATCCTTGAAATACCGAATGGGATCATTAAAAAGCCTGTAGGGAGGAGTGATTCATCAGGTTGTGTTTATCTTGTGAATGTGGTGTTTCTGCCAGATAATTACAAATTCTTATTGCAGAGGGGTTTTTGTAGCTAGTGATGGGTCACTGTTTTGTTCTGATGCACAAGCTCTTGGTTTTACGCAGACAGACTCTAATATTTCATTTCAACGTAAAGGGCTGGTGCAAATTTGTGAAGAGAAACTGAACTTTTGCCTCTGTACAGATTTTTTTGTCATTGTATATTTATGGGCTCTAGTGAGCAAGCACTCAATTTGTGTGTGTGTGTGTGTGTGTGTGTGTGTGTGTATGTGTGTGTGTGTGTGTTTGCAGGTGCCCATGTGTGCATATGCAGAGCCCAGAGGATGACATGTCTTCCTCTATAATTCTCTACTCTTTTGGAGATAGATTTTTTTTTTTTTGGAAGTCAGGGCTTGCTTGTTTTGGTTAGACTGGCTAGCCAGTGATCTCTGAGATCCTCCTGTCTCTGCTTTCCCCAGTACTGGGGCTACAGGCACATGCCACGACACCCAGCTTTTATTCATGTGGGCATTATGGATTGCCAGGTCCTCATTGCTTGTACAGTGGGGACTTTAACCACCGATCCCTCTTCTGGAGCTCTCATTTTAAAATTCTGCATCTTCATGTTTGTTTAGATGTGTGTATGGAGGGCAGAGGGTGATACTGGATATCTTCCTCAGTCACTCCCCTCTTAACGTTTGAGGGAACAGGGTCTCTCATTGTCTTAGTCAGTGTCCTATTGCTGTGAAGGGACACCATGACCATAGCAACTCCTTTGTGTGTTTGTTTTTTTTTTCGAGACAGGGTTTCTCTGTGTAGCTTTGTGCCTTTCGTAGAACTTACTCTGTAGCCCAGGCTGGCCTCAAACTCACAGAGATCCACCTGGCTCTGCCTCCCGGGTGCTGGTATTAAAGGTGTGTGCCGCCGTTGCCGCCACTGCCGCCGCTGCCACCACCGCCACCACCACCTGGCTTGACCAGAGTAATTCTTACAAAGAAAAGAGTTTAATTGGGGCTTACATTTCACAGATTTAGTGCATCATCATCATGGCAGGAACACACAGCATGCAGGCAGACATGGTGCTGGAGAAGTAGCTGAGAGTTCTACATCTGGTTTGACAGGCAATAGGGCTTGGTTTGAGCATTTGAAACCCCAAAGGTCACCCCCAGTGACACACTTCCTCCAACAAGACCACACCTCCTAATCCTTGTCATGTGAGACCACTCCTTAATGAGCAAGCATTTAAATATAAGAGCCAATGGGGCCATTCCTATTCAAACCACCACACTCACTAGTTCTGCTAGACTAGCTGACCAGAAAGTCCCAGGGATTCTCCTCCTCCTGGGCTTATTGGCCATGTTCAACTATTATGTAATGCTGGGCCTCGAATAGGTCTTCAATCTTGCAGGAGAAGCATTTACTGACTGAGCCGTCTCCTCAGCCCCCAAGCATTAATTTTGTATTTAGGGAAATGGGCTGTTGTTTTGGAAGGCCTCTATTTTATCTGTTTTGTGTACAAGGCAGAGCGGCCCATTGGTTGTGTCCCTGCAGCCCCGGAAGGGTAGGGGGAGAGAGATAGCAGTGATGTGGGAAAAGGACCAAGTATTAGGTACCTGAGCAGATAATGGAGTTTTTTTTCAGCTACTGTTCCACTGCTGTAAGGAGACACCAAGGTGACTCTTATTTATTTATTTATTTATTTATTTTAAAAAAGCATTTAATTGGGGCTTGCTTACAGTTTTAGGGGATTAGTCCATGATCATTATGGTGGGGAGCAGGCATGGTGCTGGAGCAGTAGCTGAAAGCTTTACATCATGATCCCCAGTCAGAAAGGAGAGAGACACACACACACACACACACACACACACACACACACACACACACACACACACACACACAGAGAGAGAGAGACAGAGAGAGAGATTGGGCCTAGCATGGGCTTTTGAAAACTTAATGCACCTCCCCCCAAGTGATATATAAATATATAACAAGGTCACACCTCCTAATCCTTCCCAAATAGTTTCACTAGCTAGGGACCAAACACTAAAAACATACGATCCTATGGGGGCCATTCTTATATAAGTCACCACGGGGGAAGCAGATTTAGAGATGTGAAGTTTAGTTTCTTTCAGCTTGACACTGGTTCCTGCTTGAGTTTCTGCCCTGACTTCCCTCAGTGATGGTCTGTGGTTGGAGTGCATAAACAAATAAAGCCCTTCCTTCTCGGTGCATTTGGTCATGGTGTTCACCACAGCAATAGAAAGCAAGTTAATCCAAGAGCTAGGCAGAGAGACACGGGTGTGGGAAGAGGAAAGCTTTGCAAACTGAGTGAGCTGGGAAGAAGAGCAGGCCTTCAAATGCTGCCGGGCAGACCCGGTGGAACAGGCAGGTTTAAATAACACAGCTCAGGAACAAGACAGCCTCTTCCTTCATAAAGCCAGGCCAACTGGGGAATAAGTGAGTCTACAAGACCTTCAAGGTTTCCGACTCTGTGTACCGAGGAATTATCTGTACTGGCCTCTCAGATCAAAAGGAACTCCTGTCAGAAACTGGCTGATGGGAAACAGTGAGAAGTTCTGAGCAGTTAGAATTGAGCTTCCTGGAGAACAGAGCCTGGTCCTCAGGCACTGTAGTGTAATGAGTCTCTGTCCATCCATCCAGCTCCCAAATAACGACATGGAGAATATTAATTATGGAAGCTTGGCCTTTACCTTAGGCATATCTCAATGATCTCTTATAACTTAAATTAACTGATTTATATCAATCTATGTTCTATCCCATGGCATTACCTCTTTTCTATCTTGTACCCCCATTTCCTTTTCTGTGTCTCCTGGCTTCTCCTGCCCCTCGACTCCTCTTCTTCTTTTCTCTCCCTGGAAATCCCGCCTGTGCCTCCTGCCTAGTTACTGGCTGTTGAGCTCTTTACTAAACCAATCACAGCACTGTACAAACATCCCGCAACACTACAGGGACCCACAGAGAGAATGCATGCTTGCTGTAGTGCCCAGAGGTAGCCAGAAACATCTGTGAAAGAAGGAGGCTCAGGGAAAATGAATTGCATGAATAGTACAGCATCCATGTCAGCTCTTGAGTTGGGGATGATAGCATCACTGGGCTTGTTTCCCATGATGCTTTAGCAGGGAACCTCTAGATAGCTATTTCTATGCACAGACATGTCAGAGCCAATTGAGAGTAGGAGCTGCTCCCAGCTGGACTCTGAACACTTTTAAAGGACTCTGATGGCTACCAAGCTTAGACTAAACCCCGAGCATCTGGAGATGTGTGGGTTTGAGAAGACAAAATGTAAATGGTATTGTATAAACTCATATTCACCCTGGCTCCTCTGCACACTTAGTGTGACTCTAGGCAAGTCACCTTCCCTCACTGCGCTTTAGCCTCCTTTTATAGGGTAGGCATTTCCTAACTCATAGGGTTGAGTGAGCAAAATCTGATTTAATATGTGTAAAGCACACAATGCCTGACCCATGGCAATGGCTAGATGTATTATTATTGTTATGAAATTAATAACAAGAGCAGAGGGAGTGGTAAGATGTGAATGAGTTTGAAGATTGGATAGCAGACAGTGCAATTGGCACTCTGTAGGCACTTTTATTTGTAGTGGATAGCCATCCCAGCATTGGCTGGGAAGTTCCAACCCCCACTGAGGCTTCGGTAATGGTCGCGCCCATAAGGCAGGGCGGAGAAGGAAACGGAAGAGGGAGGATCGGAAGGGGAGGTCGCACGCTTGGTTCCGGGACCCTGGACGCTGGAGGTAGAGCGAGCAGAGTTCTCCAGAGAACACTGCCGGACTGCACTATACCTTTGCCAGACCCTGCAACCTACCCCTTCATTGTAAGTTACCCCACAAAATAAACCTCCCTTTTAACTACGAGGAGTGGCCTAAATAATTTCACCAATATCTGGCTCCCAACGTGGGGCAAATCCCAAAGGCCTAAGCGGCTCCCTCCCTCAGCCTCCTCCCTGGCTGGCTGGTACCTAAACCGGCCTGCAAAGTTAGCTTAGCCCCTAGACCAGCGAAAACCCACATGACATTTATTGGAGCTCGCTCACAAGGTGGTGCTCCCAAGGTTCAGTTGCTGGGATGGCTCTTAGTGGTGCCTCTAATCTCAGAGCCCTAGGGTGGTCCTGAAAGGGTTCACAATGGTCAGTGACTCACAATTGAGGATGGCCTTTTGACCAGAGCTGGGACCTACTTTTAGCGATGCCTCCTCTGGATACTAGGGCTATTGGTTTTCACAGGGTGCTGGAGGAGTTTTCACTTGGTTTGAGATTGAGGATAGTGGGTCTATGAGCATGGGTGTAGACCATTGGTTCCCAACCTGTGGGTCACAACCCTTTGGGGGGTCAAATGACCCTTTCACAGGTCATAAGACCATCCTGCATATCAGATATTTACATTATGATTAATAACAGTAGCAAAATTACAGTTATGAAGTAGCAACAAAAATTATTTTTATGGTTGGGAGTCACCACAACATGAGGAACTGTATTAAAGGGTCGCAGCATTAGGAAGGTTGAGAACCACTGTTCTATAAGCTGCCTTGGTTGTAGTGTTTTTTCACAACCACAGAAATGTAACCAGTACTTGCCTGCAGTCACTCTGGTAGGATGTGGAAGAGGCTGCTTGATTGAAGTCAAGCCTCATGTTTTTTCCACCTCTGTTGAGTTGGCAGGAGGTCCCTTTCAGCTCAGATTAATCTGTGGGTCCAAGAAGGGTAGAAGTGGGACCCTATAAGATGAGGGGTTACAGTGTCACACATTGCTATGATCTTCAGCAAGGCACCTGAGAGCTTCAGCAGGACAGGGGACTGACATCCAGGACTCAGGAAGTTGAATGTTCAAATCTTCCTTATCTTTCCTCAAGGGGTAGTGAGGTTTGGAGGGCACGTGGCTCCCTTGCCAGAAGTTTGGCTCGGTCTCAGTCCCTTCCTGTTGATGTGACAGAAGCTTATGGCCTGGGTAACTAACTTATAGACAGCAGGCACTGGTTTGCTTCGTGGCTGTGGAGGCTGGCAAGGACTGGGGCTGCAGGTCAGGGATGTGTCTGGTGAGGGTGGGCTTCAGGCAGCATGGTGACATGGAGAGCAATTGACAGAGTAAGGGAGTCTGAGAAGGCAACAGAGGGAGCCACATCGAGCTGCTTGACACCCGTGTTTATTACAGCACCGTCTATAACAGCTAGCTACAGGACTAATGTAGGTGTCCGACAGCAGAAGGGATGACGGAAATGCACTTTATAATCACAGTGGGACTCTTCTCTCAGCCATAACAAGGAATGAAGCTACATTGTTTGTAGGAAAAACAGATGCAGCTAGAGACAATCATATTTAAATGGATTAAGTCAGTCTCAGAAAACAAATATTGTGTATTTCCTCTCATTCATAAGTCCTAGACTTCATAGACCCATGAAAGCAACTATGTACCAATGACTGGGGAACAGAGGTGACTGATGAAAGGGAAAGAATAAGGAGGAGAAGGCTGCAGGAGACAGGAGAATATGTACAAAATACATTCTGTATATGCACGGAAATGGCTTCACCTCTAACCCTTGTTTAACTATAATTAAACCCCTATGTCCTTACTAATCTTAATAATAATTTTTAGAAACACCTATTATGATGATGACATCAATTTGTTGACTATGGCAGAGCCTCATGATCACCTAGTCATGTCTGTCTAGGCTCCACCTTCCAGCACAGTTGCATGGGGGGGAAGTTTTCTGCCCTGTGAACTTCAGAAAAAGCTTCTAAACCTTAGAAAGTTCTAGGCCATGAAGCGTTCTTTCACTTGCAAATGACAGAAACTAAACTCAAATTTCAACTGGCCAGAGAAACAAATAGGTGGGTAGAGGACTTGGCAAGGCTCAGGAACCTGCAGAGTGTTGGGTGGACTGGCCTGCAGGCTCACTTGGGTCAAGAAGAGACATCAGGGCATTCCCTCTTAGACTCTACATGGTGTGAACAATTAACACATGTATGCTTTCCAATCCCAGAGGGAAGAGTACACTCATCTCCCAGCCCAGTGTCTTCCAGCAAGGTACAAAGGCAGCCCTGACCAGCCTGGTTCACCCCCTGGGCCCTTCATAGTGACCAGGAGAAGAGGAAGAAGCAGAGGTCAGTTTCCTGTAATCCATACAACCAGTGCCCCACTAGGAGCTTGGTTATTACAAGAGATGGGAGGGAGAGCAGCAGAAAACCCAGTGGGTTCATCCAGACCCTGGGAGTCTGGTAAGATGAGCTAGTGGCTGGAGTCTCCAACAGACATGGTCAAGACCATGTAGCTCTCATCCACAGGTGAGCCACCCTGTTTGGAAGAATTCCAGCCAGGGATGGGATAGGGGAGAGGCAAGCTTCAGTTGAAGGAAAGAGTTCTAAGGCAAGCCAGAAAGGCCTGGTGTGGACCTGGAGAGGCAGAACTTGATGGATTCACTTGGAAGGCATTTGCCAACTACACAGCAGAAAGGATTTTTGCTGTGATCACTCTTCCTTGAGCTGAGAAACAAAGATGTATGAACACTCATCCTCGAAGCTCAGCTTCTGAAGGAACACACTATAATTTTCAAAACAGGGTAGCTGAATCTGGGCAAGAAGCCAGGTATGTTCACCACAGGTGGGATCCTGTTTAATCACAAAGCTAGGTGAGAGACCTGGGTCCCAATTTGCCTCATCTCATGTTATCAGGAAGTGAGGCTCAGTGAGGTCAAGGGTCAAGGGTCATAGGGTTAACAGGTGATTTGCAAACTTACTTTTGAAGAAATCCATTTAATAAGTTAATAAGTTTACCTATGGATGGAGGGCAGGCTGAGGGGGCTGAGCAGCTTGGGGGCTCTGGCTCTTCACCTTGGTTTCTTTTCTTCTTCTCTGGTCCTTCAGCCAACCAGAACAGCTCTCCACTGTGCTTTATTAGGCATTGCACTTACTTTTTTTTTTTTTTTGGTTTTTCGAAACAGGGTTTCTCTGTGTAGCGTTGTGCCTTTCCTGGAACTTGCTGTGGAGACCAGGCTGGCCTGGAACTCACAGAGATCCGCCTGGCTCTGCCTCCTGAGTGCTGGGATTAAAGGTGTGCGCCACCACCACCCGGCAATTGCACTTACTTTCAAGAACACCTTAAAAGAAACACTCCAACCTTCACTTGAAGACCAAGGCAGTAAAGAACATGCATGGTGTGAGACCTGGGCACTCACAGGTGTAGATGGAAGGCCCAGTCAGCTGACATGTTTGATAGGATCAGATACAGTGGTGCCCTGCCATGCCAAGGTGCATGGATGCTTGACTCCCTGTTCCTGGCTCTCCTTTCTTGCTGGAGGCATTCCTTTGTCCCCAGAGCCTGCTCTGGGGAAACATTACCCCACGTGAGTAGCCTGTAATCACTGGCTGATGGGAATTGGTGTGTAAATACCCCTGCCCCTCAGGCTAACTCTGAAGTATATGGTGTTCAATGCTGCCACCTTGAGGTCTCCTTGAGTGTTACACTCTAGACATCAGCAACCAATGACTGGCTGGCAGGATAAACCCTGGTTGGCAATGCCCTTGTCCTGCATCCATTCCCTCCCTGATGCTAAGTTTCCTTGTACTTTCCATATAAGCAACAGATTTAATATATTCTCAGAATCTTCTCAGAACTTAAATTCAGACCCCCTCTCTATCTTAGGACCTGACCACTGAGTCGAGACAAGGAGACGGGTTGCCAGTCTGGAGAACTGGGATTTTAATGTTGCTTGATAGCAAACTGGTGTTGGTCTTGGTAGTGGGGACTTGGGTAGTGCTGTCCTGGTCTCCCTTTGGCTCAGAGGCCCTGGAAAGCCAGAATCTTCATCATAAGTATCTAGTTTAAGGTGGAGGGGTTGTGTGTATTGGCGGTGAGCATGGGAGAGAGATGGGACACAGGGAAGACAGGGACTCAAGTAGTCTGTGCTCAAGGCTACTGACCAGAAGCATGCCTTGTTAACAGATTTCACCGGAGTGGAGCATTGGGAAATTTCTTGGCCCCCAATGAATTCATTTCTAGGCCTCTTGAGGCCTCGGTCACATGGAACATTAGAGTCTTATTAGATAGCTTCACACCCTGTGTTCTATTGAAAGGTCACATGACAGGGAAAGTGAGGGAGGGGTCTTTCACTTTCACAAGCAGTCCATACCACAACCCTTGGGGAATAGGTTTAGGCTTGGGATCTCAAGTCCCAGGTTAGAATCGGGGTCCCGTTGCTTTGGGGCTGTGTGAAATGCAGAGCCGTGTACTTACACTGCTTGTTTGGGAGGCGCCGATACCACATCCAAGCCACCAGGGCCAGTGGTTTGAGGCCCTGCCTCTAGACTTGACACTGGGCTTGAAATCAGCTTCCATCTTTTAGCAAGGGCCGTTGTTAGACGAGCACCCGAGGAGAACCACTTAAAGGAGGGAGAGTTTATTCTGGGTCACGGGTTCAGAGGTGTCAGTTTGTCCATCATGCCTGGGAGGGTGTGGTGGAGCAGAGTGGGTCCCATCAGAGTGGGTAGGAAGCAGAGAGGGAGGAAGAGACTGGGGACCAAGTACAACCTTCAAAGTATAACCCTAGGGATGTACTTCTTCCAACTAGGACCACCCCTAAAGTTTCCCAGATCCTCTTAACATGGTGTCACCAGCTAGAGACTAAGAAAGTATTTGATACATGAGCCCATGAGAGGCATGTCACGTTCAAATCATAACAGCTATGTAAGCATTCCTTTATTAAAAGAAGACCAAACTGGATATTTAACTGTCAAACCCATTACGTATTGTCACTTATTTGCAGGAAGGCGGAGCTCTTCAGAGGGAACATGTTGTAGGTGTGGATGCTATGGGAGACAGGAAAGGGGCCATCATTCAGTCTTCTTAGATGGACCTAGGAGGAGCATCTGGGCAGCTGGGAGAGCCTTCAGAGTGAGGACCTAGCTGTCCCTCTCTGGCAGGGTTTCTGTTGAGCCCTAGCCTCTCGAAAGTCACCTAATAATGAATGAAGTCAAGGGAGTCTTTGATGTACCTAGGGTAGGCTGAGGCTTCCCCATACCAGGGCCAGTTGTCTGGAGCAGCTCATGGTGTTGGATGAGGGGGCAGCCTGCTCACATAGTAGGCCCAGCTCTGCGGCTGGCCTGTGTTCCATGTATCCATATGCTAAAACTTTCTCAGTGGTAATTAAGGTTCAATGAGGCATGAGGGCGGGTCTGATCCACTAGGATCAGTGTCCTCCTGAGGAGAGGTACATAATGTTCCTATTACTCCCTTTGTTACTGAACTTGGGGTCACACACTGTACCCCAAGAGGCCAGATTCAATTATTCTCTATAGTGCAGTTAAAATAGACAAATTGAGAATAAAAAGCAGTAAAAAGAGATTTATTCAATGTGACCACACTGGGAAGAGGGACAAACAGAGCCAGTGACTCTCTCAAGTCCATCTTTGGGGGTCCTGAAGTGAGATCGAAGTTTAGGGAGTGGGCTGGGGATATGTACATCTAAGCAGTCCTGGTCAAGGTGTGGTCCACTACTGACCCATCCTTGTCTGGGCTTCAATGTCCTCCTACGAGGTATTAGAACTGTGTGAAATCTTTCTGAGTGACAAGTTCCCCTTCAAGATGCAAAGACTCTGCCCTTTCCTTCTTCCAACAGGAGGCTCCCAGGGAAAATACAGTTTCTTGGGGTCCATTGTTTCAATAGTCTGATAGTCAGGTGAGAGACACATGGACATCTTTAGAATATCTTCATTCCCAAACTGGGGTGGGTACATGCTTTCAGTTTCAGAAGCTGGGAAGCAGAAGCAGATGGATCTCTGAGTTTGAGACCAGCCTAGTCTACATAGTAGGTTTCTAACCAGCCTGGACTACATAGTGAGACCCATCTCCAGAAAAAAGTTAGTAATCATTTCTGCTGGGCTAGTTACACTTTCTCCCAGAAGTTTTGGTCCAAATGAGTCCAGGGCATGGTATACTGGTATGTGGAAGGCTATGCAGTGGAGTCTTACTAGGTGACCTACAGTCTTTCCCTAGCAGGGCTCCTGTGGTCCTTCTCCAGTCTTCTGTACAAATCACAGGCACCTGTTAACCAGAGCAGGTGTGAGGTGCTGAGTCTGCTGGGATATTGTTTGAAGACAGAGCATGCAAACCTAAAAATGAGGTTTCTAGAAAAACGTGATTTCATTTATCACAACTCAGAAATGTAACCAGTACAACTTGTGTGCAGTCACTCTGGTAGGATGTGGAAGAGCTTGCTTGCTTGAAGTCAAGCCCCATGTTCTTTCCACCTCTGTTGAGTTGGCAGGAGGTCCCTTCAGCTCAGATGAATCTGTGGGTCCAAGAAGGGTAGAAGTGGGTCCCTATAAGATGGGGGGTTACAGCATCACACATTTCTATGATCTTCAGCAAGGCACCTGAGAGCTTCAGCAGGACAGGGGACTGACATCCAGGACTCAGGAGGTTGAATGTTCAAATCTTCCTTATCTTTCCTCAAGGGGTAGTGAGGTTTGGAGGGCACGTGGCTCTCTTGCCAGAAGTTTGGCTTGGTCTCAGTCCCTTCCTGTTGATGTGACAGAAGATTTCAAACTTGTGATTTCTAGAAACATGCAGTGTGAATAACACCTTCCTGTGTTACCTGGGATGACCCAGTACTCCCTGGTCACAGTCTCGTGGAGCCCAGAGGTGAAAGGAGGGAGGGAGGGGTGAAGAGGAGACATGGTTCAGCTCACTTCACGTAGGAGTTTCCCTTTGTATGTTATTTCATTTCTAGCCTCAAATTGAGGAGGGAGAGAAATAGAGATAGATAGATGATAGATAGATAGATAGATAGATGGAGAATAGATAGATGGTAGTAGGTAGATAGAAAGATAGATGATAGATAGATGATATATATATATATATATATGATAGATAGATAGATAGATAGATAGATAGATAGATAGATAGATGGATGGAGAATAGATAGACAGACAGGGAGGCAGTGAAAGAGAGACAGGCAGACAGAGAGAAAGAATGATTCTGCAGCCTCAGACTACTTGAGGAAGCTGAGGCTGAAAACCACTGCCTTACAGCTCTGCATCACCACGAGCATTGTTTACCCTATACCTGTATCTGTGAAATTTCCATCACTCTAAACTTTTCCTTTTGCATTAGTCATATTACAATATTTTCTCATGTAGATCTGTACTCCCAGTACCTCTCCAGCCTGGGGATATGTTACTTTTTTGTTAATTTAATAGCATTCATGTACCACTTCCTCGCTTTCATTTCTTGGTAGCTGGGTAATGACACACATTTATTTTCTACGATATTTTACTGTTTTCATTTTTCCCCCTGGGGATCTTTTCTCCTCCTGTCTTATACACACTGCCTGAAGGTTTGCATTGCTTGTCTGAGCTCTTTATATAGAGATGGGCTCTGACAGGTGTTCTTATTTGCTGGTTTATGATTGCGTTTCTTCCCTCCTCCCCTCTCCCCCAAGCCAGTGCAGTTTTAAAACTGAGAGCTGCACTTGCATCTCCCTGTGTCCCTCTAACTTATGAAACTTGATAAGTTGATGGTGTTGCTAGCGGCTGAGCACTTGGGATATTGAAGGTTTAATTTGCAATGAAATGAATTGGCTTCGGCTTCAGTCGGCTGTCTAGGCAGGAATGAGTTTTTGTGTACTTCCTGTCTCGAGCCCACTGCCAAGTGTGCAGTCTGGCATTCTTTCCTCCTGAGCTCTGACTTCCCCTTTTCCTTTCCATCCCTCTGACTGAATTAGCTGAAGAGGAACCCTTAGAATCATGCTTCAGGTCAATGGGGAGACTGGCAGTGCCATCAGTCACTGCAAAAGAAATGGCCCTTGATACTGGATTCCCTTCATCTGTTGGAGCACACTACACTTGCCAAGATATACTCTTGGTTTCCCTGAGGACCAGCTAAGACCAGCTGTTTACAGCTTCCATTTGGGCTAAGGAACCAATTGAGTCCCACTAATAGCTTGCAAAACATTTGCTCACTGATTTCCACCTCTTGTCATTTTGTCGATTTCCCTTTCCTCTCATGCAAAAACACTGCCTGGGCACCTCTTTCCTTCTATATGGCTGTACCAGAACAGAAAGAGCCCCAGAGTTTGAGTGCATGGACACTGGTACAAACTCTGCTTTTCTCTCCAGCTGTGTGAGCTCAGAGGTCCCCAGCTTCTCTGGATCACAGAAGTTTGAAGAGATGGTTTAATGGGGAAAGCCCCTACTGCACCAGCATGAAGACCTGAGTTTGAGCCCAAGAACCATGTAAGAAGCTGAGTGCTGGGGGATGTCTTTCTGCACTCTGTGAATATATGTTGTTCCCATTGGTTAATAAATAAGCTGCTTTGGCCTATGGCAAGGCAACTTAGAGGCAGGTGGGAAATCTAAGAAGAGAGAGAGAAAAAAGAGAAAGGTGGAGTCTGGAGAGATGCCAGCGCCACCAAAGGAGAAGCAAGATGCCAGCAGACTGGTAAAGCCATGAACCATGTGGCAAAACATAGATGAATAGAAATGGGTTAATTTAAGATGAAAGAGCTAGGTAGCAAGAAGCCTGCCATAGGCTATACAGTTTGTAAATAATATAAGCCTCTGTGTGTTTACTTGGGGCCAAGCAGCTGCAGGACTCAGGTTGGGCATAATGATGAGTACTTGTAATCCTAATATTGGGGAGGCAGAGATTGATGGAACCCTGAGACTTGCTGGTACACAGACTGGCATAATTGGCAAGTAAGCCCCAGATTCCAGGGAGAGATTCTGTTTCAAAGAAACAAAGCAAACACCTGGGGTTGACTTCTGGCCTCTATGTGTGCCTATCCACACATGCACACACACCTCAGCATCTATACCTCCCAAACATGTACACATAAAGAGTTGGGATTCTATTTAGTAGTCATGGTGTGTGCAGCTGGAGGGACTCACCATGCATCATCCCCAAGGAGCTACAGAGAAGCCTGTGTTTTCTCTACATCCGTGTTTCATAGTGGGTGACTCTGCTGAGTGAGGGTATGGAGGTCCATCTGAATGGTAGAGTTTTGCACACTGCTTGGGTGCTAGCCACCCCTGAAAGTGACATGGTTACATTCACATCAGAATTCCCGGAGCAACTTGCACAGTAGGGCCATTCCAGTCATGGGTTGCTGGACACCCTGCAGCCCTCATAGTTTCAGCCTGCATGCTAGCTAATGGTTTTGTGAGAGGGAAGCAAGGTGCCCTTGTGGGTTTACCTGGCCATGGAAGGATGAGAGTAGCTCACAGGAGCGGGGGACAGGCATCAGAAGCCAGCAGGACAGATGCTTTCCCATCCTCTCTGTGTCTTCCTTCTCCATCTCTCAGGTCTCTAACAGTTTCCAAAGGACTCCTCCTTCTTGCTATCAATAGACCTTCTCATTGGCAGGGAAATATTTCCTCTCCTTCTAGTGTCCTTCATTTTCTTAGGGTACCAAGGCAGGGCTTTAAATTGGATACTCCCAAGGGAGGACCTGACTAGCCTGGGTTGGATCAGAGTATGAGTTGGGGCAATGGAAGCCCATGGTTGGCCAAATTGGGGTCACATGCTTATTCTTTAAGCGGATGGGCCATGAGAGGGCTGGAGGAAGATTAGGAAGGTTTTTTGGTGAGTCCTTGAAACGCCCACAGTTCATCCCTTGTTGCTCATGTCAGTATCTTGAGGAAGTTGGAATTAGAGATTCCAGGAAGAATTGTAAGGTGTGATTTATTTCTTGGGAAGTAATTTTCTTTGTTTCTGAATAACCTCATCTATCTCAATAGGATGGGGTATGGCAGTGAGTTTTGAGCTCTTACTAAACTTGTTTTATTTTAACTACAGAAGTGGTGGAGATTATCCATAAATGTTCTTTTTCAACCTCTAGCCTTTGAAAAGACTGATAGACTGCTGGAAAGAATCATGGCCTTGTAGCATTAAAAAAAACCCTGGTACTGCAGAACTCTACAATCTGGTATCTGCAAGAAAGTTTGTGAGTTCACTTAGCCTGTTTTCCTGGCTTTGGAAAGGTCTTCCTCTCTTTCTTTCTTTTTTCTTTAGAGTTTGGATTAGAATCTTTGACTTCTTTTGGAGAGTATGGTGGACATGGCATTCTGTCATGGCCACCTGAAATCTGAACTGCCTTCCTTGGTTTTTAATGCATCATTACCTACCTCAAGAGCCTGAGCCCATCCCATACTTATCAGATAGTTGTCATAGTGTGCTTGGAACTGGGGATGGGACAGGGATTCAAGGATCTGAAACAATCAGGATGAGTTGTCATTCTATGTTAATAATGTCAGCCACTCATTTCTCAGCCTCCCTTGAAGCTAAGTGTGGTCATATGACCCATGATCCTTCAGTAGAGTGCAGATATACCTTGATTCAGAGGCATGTAAATTGGAAGAAATGGGAGGGCAGCAATAGTGTTTGTGGGAAGTTTCTCTGGGCAGTGATGCTGTACAGAGCTCACTATCTCCTCGTGTAGAAGATTCAGGATACAAGAATGTCCCCCATCATTGATGATGATGTATGTTAGGCAAGAACTCTACCAGGAACTACATCCCCAACTCAAACCTTTCTTTCTTCTCACTCATCATTTAAACATTGCAAACTTCATCTCTACTATATCATCTCTACCAGGAAAAGGAAGAATTTGGAGGTTCTGCAGCTTGGTGCTTCTTGCCACAACAAAAATATCATGTTGCAAGTTGGCTATGGTGGCCCAAACCTGTCATCTCAGTACTTGTAAGGATTATGCAGGAAAAAAAAGAAAAGAAATAAGTTAAAAAATAGTCATCACCTGCATGTATATGATTGGATTTCCAGTCTTCATGACATGTCCCAACTAAAATGCCGCTCTGAGCTGATTGCAAATTTGATAAGTGACTATTCTAAAATCTTTTGTGAACTTGCCGCACACACCTTCTGAAGGGCATTGTTGAGAAGAGGCCATATTTTGCCCCTTAGACTTAGTGATTCACGGAGCCTCAGTTGTCCCATCCTTGAGATGGAGAGAAACCACCTTGCTCAACAGGCTGAGGGAAGAACCAAATGTAGTGAGTGGGTAATAATATTAATGACCTATTCTAGTTTCATTTTTCTTGCTGTGGTCAAATATCCTAACAAAAAGCAACTTGAGGAAGAAAGTTTCTTTTTTTTCTCCTTTTGCTTACAGTTTCAGATTACTGTCCATTATTGTGGGGATTGTGTAATTATGGTATGATCATGACCATGATATTATTGCTGTAATGTAATTACATATTGCTGTAATTCAGGATGATGGTTGAATTTAGAGTCAGGACTTCTGGATTCAGATTTTTGGTGTGAAACCCATTAACAACATGATTTGAGCACTTTCCTCAGTTTTCTTATCTGCAAAATGGGGGTAATAATCATGGTGCTGCCAACTTTGACCTGTTGGGAAGCTCAAGAGGGAATGCATAAGACATGTTTTGATTGATATATTTTGTGTGTGTGTGTGTGTGTGTGTGTGTGTGTGTGTGTGTGTGTGTGCGCGTGCTTGTATGTGGAGGTCAGAGGGCATCCTCTCAGAGTCAGATGCATGTGGATCCTAGGGATCAAACTGAGATGGTCAGACTTAGCAGGGGACACTTTTACCTGATGAGTCATTTTGTCAGTCCTATGAAACTTTTTTGTTTTAAGCAGTGAGTGTCACACATACACATTAAGGTACCCTCATTGGCATCCTTCTCCATCATATTCTTTATAAATCCTGCTTGTGTGTGTCATTCAACATCATCTTTATGTCTATCCTTGGAACCATGAGAGACATTGAGAACAAAAGCCCAGGGTTCTTTCCAACTCTTCCTTCCATTCTAGCTACCAAGTTAGAGGTAAGCAGGCTGGGCAGGCTTTTCAACTCGACAGCCCAGCTTCACTTTTGAATTTAACACAGGGAGAGTAGATGTCATTGTATGTATTTCACAGAAGAGAAAGCAGAAATGGAATAAGAGCCCAGCTGTTAGCTAACCAGTCCTGGTCTGGACCACATACTGATTATCCTGAAGTCTTTTTACCTTTCTGCTCTCAGAAGCCCTGCTTCCATCTATCCTCTTTATGGCCACCGTCCAGTCACTCCGCCAGGGATCTGGATGGTAAGATTCAATATTCATAGTTAACACTCTTAAATTTCTACTTTCATTGATGGTGTAATATTCATTTTGAATTGGCCTTCATTTATGTTTCTCAAACCATATGTGTCTGCCCAAGGAGCAGGCTAGAAGCCAGTGTGGAGAGCTTCTTAGAAGACAGTGTTTGCTGAACTGAAGAGGTTCCATATTGGTTGGATGCCTGGGGAGTGAAGGATGGCTGGGGAGATCACTGGAGCTGGTCCTTTATGTGGTGGTTAATCCACTAGATCTTAGAATCATCTAGAGATGTTGTCATATTCTTTGCAAATGACCTCATGCCCAGATGTAAGATGATGTCCCCAGCTTTTGTCATGGAGACAATATTGACTTGGCATGCCATTGCCTTTCCCTGAGGAAGTTTAAGCCCATCTCCATGCCCTAGTCCATAAGAATTCCCAAGAGAGATTCTTCCCTGTGCTGATTTGTAACTTGGAGTTTGTACTTTAACTCAGACCAGAGTTTTCTCCATCTTTCTCCTACATTCTAGACGCCAAGTTGGAGACAAGCTGGCTGGGCATACTTTCCAAGTCTGCCTTGAAATGACACTGTTTCACACTCCAGCCTCCTTCTTTCTCTAGTTTGCTTTTGCTGGCTGTGTGGTTAGTGTTACTCCAATAGACAGAATCTAGAATCATCTGTGAGACAGGCCTCTGGGCATACCTGTGAGAGACTGTGTTGATTGAGGTGGGAAAACCCACTCACCATGGGTGGCATCATTCCCTGGCTGGGATCCTGGACTGTGTAAGTGGGAAAAGGGAGCAAGCCGCAATGCAGTTTGTCATTCCCTGCTTCTTGGCTGCAGATGTAATGTGCCCAGCCCCCTCAGGCTCCTGCCATTGTGATTTCCCCACCACGATGGACTGTAACCCAAACTTTGAGCCAGAATAAACCCCTTATCTCTTAAGTACTTTTTTAAAGAGTATTTTGTCATGGCAACAAGAAGGGGAACTGAGATAGCACGGAAACAAAGCTTTAGTTCCTCCCTGTATCAACATCACACTCACACGTGGTAGTCTGTGACCATGACTTTCCCTTGCAAAGATGTAGAAGAAGAAGGAGAGCAGTTGGATCCCTGCTTTGCAACTGTCATAGGCAGTGGGCATCCCCCTGTGTGAGCCCTCATCACCCTCCAGTGCCCTTAGGATGCAGCATGAGCTGTCATTTGAGAATCCCTGGTTTCAGGCTGTCTCTTCTCTGTTTTTTCCTCCCATCCTCCTCAGTGTCCTAGGACAATTCCTATTAACAGCAGCAGTTCAGTTTCTTTTACTTTTAGGCTCATGGCCTCCTGGACTCTTTCCCCAAATCTCCTAAGACAGTGGTTCTTAATGGTCCTAACACTGTGACCCTTTAATACAGTTCCTCAGTTGTGGTGACCTCCAACCATAAAATTATTTCATTGCTACTTTGTAACTGTAATTTTGCTACTGTTATGCATCATGATGTAAATATCTGATATGCAGGATATCTGATATGCAACCCCAAAGGGGTTGAGACCCACAGTTGAGAACCACTGTCCTAGGAAAATTTCCCCAGATAAAGATGATCCACTATCAAGAAGAGGAACTTTCCTCCTGCTTCTAGATGGACATTGTCAACTGACATACCCAAGTCTTCCATTCTGGCCTTCCGCAGTCTGCTGTGGTTTGGCTTAGTATTCCTCAAGGGCCCATCTGTGACATTTGTGGTCACCAGCCTGTGATACTACTGGTGTGATGACTTAAGAGGTAGGGTTATTAGTAGTTGTTAGGTTATTGGGGGCAGGTTATGAAGTGGATTGAGAGGGCCTTCACCCTGTCCTCTCCTTTTCTTCCCAGCTTCCATGAAGTAAGCAGGCCCCTTTCCCCATGTGCTCCTACCATGTATACTGTGGCACCACAGACCCCAACAAACATGGACCTCTGTGATCACAAATCAAAACTAACTGATCCCCTTTGGTTACACAGTGATTTCCCCTTACCTGAAACACTCCCTCCTAGAGGGAAGAGGCAGGCTCATGAGACTCAGCAACCTACTGAAGCTTACGTAGGAGGCTCCAGAACTCAGAAAAGCTGCAAGAGCCACAAGGCCCCTCTCCAGGGTTATAAACACACAAACAGTTTCTGGGGGAGAGGAGACTCTTCGGTGGAGCTGTCTACAAGTGGGGCTGGGAGTTCCAGGGATGAAGCTTTTGTGAGTCATCACCCATGCTGGGTGGGATTTCCGGTGCCACTGTTAACTCTTGAGTCACCCATGCTCTTGTAAGATGCTGGTAACCCACATTCTTCTAAGTAACTCCCTACCCCTAAACCCAGCGGCTCACTGAGCTCCTGTTGGATAGAACTGTATCCTTGGTCTGCTTAATGTCTCCCCAGGAAAAGCCACAGAACGCCTTTGAAGCTGATTCTCTCAGGTGTTCTGTCATTGTGCCCCAAGATGGCTAACCCAGGAACAACCTCAGACATAAAGCCTTACAAGGAAAGAGGTTTGGGTTTGAACTTCATTTCTACCCCTTGTTTGTTTGCTTGGTGTCTCCTCTGTGGCATTCAGACTCCAGTGTTCCTATCTAGCGAGGTTTCAGTTGACCAATATATGTGGCGGGATTCATGGCTGACCTCAGTTAGGATCCAGACAAAGACTGCCTCAACAGAACACCCCAGCTTCATATAAGCTGGAAGAAAAAAAAAAACCCAACCAACTCCCAACTGGTATCTCAAGTGTAAAATAATAGATCATCTTATAAAAGTTGCTTGACAAAAACCCCTTAACTCCAGGCCTTCTTAGTTTGAGGGAGGAATCTGTTAGTGTCTGTGTTCTAGCTAAGTTTTTCTTTGGCTCCATTTTAGAACAAAGTTTCTGACATAAATTGTCATCCAGAAAACTTTCCAGTTGATTTCATGAGCAGGCAAGGTGATTCGATGCAAGGCAGAGCATTGCCCTGTTTTTCTGCAGACTTTCAGGTCCCCTCCCTTTCTCAGACAATCTCTCTTCCCACACAGCAGTAATAGTTTCTATGATTGCTCGAGTTGAAAACATTTAATCACAAAGGTTGCCAGCGAGGTGGGTGGGAAGATTGTGAGCCTCAGTGTGTGGCTGGGTTGGCTGGGTGTCCCTGGATCATCAAGCTGAGTGGGCCCAGAACTGGCTGAGGAGCAGGAGTCCCTCCCTGGCTGCCTCACAGCCTTGGCCAAGTTCTGACCCCGTGGAAGCTCTTTGACCCCGGGCCATAGAGTCCCTTGACCTGAATGTCAACTCCAGACCCCATGTGTTTCTTCTTCTGGGGTTATCCCAGGCCCTTTGCACCTCAGAACTCGATGTGCTTATAAGGTGGGGGAGGGATGAAGTCCTACAGATGGTGGCTAAGAACTTAGGTCATTTTTCTCAGTCCTGGGTAGTTGGGGTCCAGGATTCTTGAGCTTAATGAAGAAGAGCTGTGGGTCCACTCCTGGCCTTCACCACTTTTGACATTTGTTCCACCCGGCCCTTCCAGAGTCTTCCTGAGTTACCTCTGCCCCAGCGTGCTCTGCCGTTTGGATCTCATAGATGCTTTAGACATTCCTGCCCATATTTCTCCCCTGTCTTTCAACTGCTTCTTTGCATCTCTATCAGTTGCCTCCCAACTCTCTGCCCTTTCCACACTTGTTACTATTCATTATCTGCAGTGATTTAGGATATCAGATAACCAACCTCGTTAAAATTCTGTCTGGAATGTGAGTCACCACCATTAGTGAGGACCTAGGCTCATGCACTAGGCGATGACAATATATCTGACTTTGGCAAAGCCCCTTTGGCTTTTTCCTGTATTCTGAGTCATACTCTGAAAGGTGAAATTCCCACATGAAGTGACATCTGACCACAGTGGGATGGAAGCAGAGGTGGGTCACTGTGAGTGCCCTGTGCTGGGGTGAGTATGACAAGTGGGTGATCCCAGCCTTGAGGGATAACTGCAGCTTCCTTGAGAATAGCTCCAGGCCTAGTGATTCTTCCTTGTGTCTCTGGGGGAAAAGGATCACCTCCATCCTGGATATTGCACTGAGAATGGATTCGGAGGATCAGCCTGAGGGCTTATAAAGAAGCAAATGTTGTGGGGCAAGATCACAGTTCAGTTCATGTATGAACCTGGAAGGGGCCAGCGAATGAGCCCCAGCATTGGGGACTCTACAAGGGTAATCTTCCAATCATCAGAGGCTCACATATGTGAATAAAAGATCTAATAATCTAAAAGAGGCCACCACACTTTTACATAGTAGTTAAAAGCCAGAAATAAGGAAAAAATGCCATGGTTAAGGCCATCTCTTGCTCTTGCAGAGGACCTAAGTTCGGTTCTCAGATACCACACCGAGTGGCTCACAACAGCCTGTAACTTTGGCTCCAGGGGATCTGACACCCTCTTCTGGCCTCTGCAGACACTGCATTCCTGTGCACCATTCCCCGTTCATGCATATAATTAAAAAAAAATACATCTTTAATAGAATAAAAAGTAAAAAAGGAGTAAGTCAAAGCACATATCTGTTTGAACTAGAATGTCATACAAAATGTACAACAGTCACAAAAATTTAATGAAATATGCAAATGAAAAGTTATGAACATCAGGTGCTATGAAGTCTATGCAAATGATTTGCACAGAGAAAGGACCGGGATGTCACGGCCAGTAATTCTAACGTGAATAACTACAGGTTCCAATTCAGTGGTTAATACAAAGAGCTTAGACTAGGTTGACACACTGGGGAGAGGTGAGGATTGTAGCAGATGTGGAGAACATGCCCCACATAGAGGGGGCGTCCATCCAGTGAGGACTGCAGCAGATGTGGAGAGCATGCCCCACATAGGCCCATCCAGTGAGGACTGCAGCAGATGTGGAGAGCATGCCTCATGTAGAGGGAGCTTCCATCCAGTGACAGTTGGGATGCCCTGCTGCTTCATCAAAAAGTTTTAAGGAAAATGATAAATCATAATACTTATTAAAATCTTGGTAAAAATAAATCATGTGTTAGTCAAATAAAGATGTTGATGGCTCAGCTTTCACTGTCTGCTTTAAAACAGACTAAAATGTTGACCCTGGCTGTCTCTAGGACTGTTCTTACAGGAAACTTTTTTTTTATCATAGTTTTGTTAATTTTTAGTTTTATCATTTCCTCCCTCCCTCCCTCCCTCCCTCCCTCCCTCCCTCCCTCCCTCCCTCCCTCCCTTCCTTCCTCTATCCCTCTTTTACTCCTTCCCTTTCTTCCTGGATGTGGCTTGAGTGTGTTTTTGAGCAGAGGCCAGAGGATGATGTCAGATGTCCTGCTCTGTCATTTTCTACACTATTCTCTTTAGACAGACAGTGTCTGTCACTGAACCTACATGTATTGGGGCTGGAGAGGTGACTCAGCGGTTAAGAGAGCTTTCTGTATATGCATGAGGACCCGAGTCCAGATCCTCTGCTACCACATACAATTCTGGGTGTGGCTGGGTGCACCTGTAAACCCAGTGCTGTGGGGAGTGGAGACAGGAGGATTGCTGGGACTTGATGACCATCAGTCTACCTCCAGGAATCCAGATAATGAAGTACCACTGGAGATAAAGATGGAGTTGGTGCTTACACAATCATTGTCATGTGAATGAAAGGACAAGGGGATGAGTATAGCAGGCGTTCTTTGGGCTGCCAGCTCACAAAAAATGACATGGAGACTTATTATTAAGTATGAAAGCTCGGCCTAAAGCTTAGGCTTGTCCCACTAGCTCTTAAACTTAAATTAACCCATGTATATTAATCTATGTTTTGCCTCATGGCCTTTTACCTCTCTTCCATCTTGCACCTCCTGTTTCCTCTCTGTGTCCTCTGGCATCTCTCTTACACCTAGATTCATCTGTAGCATTGGTGCATACAGGCCTAAAATATCTGATAGACTCTTCTGTGAAACAGGGATTTCCCCCTACTTTGTGTTGGCATAATTTGGCAGGTGTCTTCTTTTGTGTCCTCCTTGTCTAATGGACAGCATACTTTCAGCAAGGAGCCAAGGGCAGTTTCTTGCTCAAATGGCTTTTGACACAAAGAAAGCAAACTCCATATGGAGGTTCTGCGATGCCCATCATTCTTTTTTGAAGTAAATTGGTGCTACAAGGAGCAGACATGTCTCACTGTCATGAAAAGCCTTAGGTTATTAAAACATTAAAATGCTATATTCTGTAGGTGTTTGATATGTTTGAAGATCACCTACTTAAAATATGTATCTGATTGACATTTGAAAACATAGCTAAAATGATTATAGATTTGATTGTTATAGATGACTGACTACTAACCTGTATTTCTTTATATCCTAAATAGATTTTAAGGACTAGAACTTTACATTATATTTTTAAATGAGCTGCATAGGTACAATACCTTAAATAAGAAATAGAAACATATGATACAGTATAGCAAAATAACCTTAAGTTTTTAATCAGTATTTATAATACCAATGTAAAATATTTGAGATTAGTAGTTGCATTTTTAGTTTGAAAGTAGATACAACAATCTACCCTTTAATCCTATCATTTCTGTAACCCCTTTTCTTTTCTGAAATAACTATTTGTAACTAAACCCCCTAAGTGATGACAAACATCCGTAACTACCAAACAATCAAAAACCACCCACCCCACCCCTTGGGAATGTGGGCATTGTGTTCTCGAGACGGCTTCCTGTTGTCTGTGGGTGATAGCATCTTTGGGGAACCCTGAGAAAACTGAGATAATGTTCAAGTCCTGGAAAAACTAGCCATAATGTTTGTTGTCTAGTCTCATGTGCAATGGGAACACACAAGGCTAATCTGCAGTCCTGGCTGGAATAGTCTGCGAGGCTGGACCATTTAGGCTAGCAACTTTGAAAATTTTCTGGATACAGAATTTTGAGGAAATTGCAACAGAGGCACTCTAAGAGGCTAGATCACCTGGGCTACTGGTCTATTGATGTCTGGTCCTTTGGTTCTGAAAACACACAAACTTTTAAAAGTAATATCCATATCTGTATTAACACAAGTATGAGATGAGCAGTGTGCACAAATCAGTTAAAGATAATTTTTTTTATGTTAGAGCAGGTAAAATATATGTCACCTGTCTTATAGTTTTTCTAGGTTTCTTTCTTTATGTCTGTAGCCAGGATTTTCAGGGGGTCTCCCCGAGTCAAACCTGATCTCTATCAACCTTGAATTTATCTACAGCCTTTTATGTTCTGTGGAAATAAAAAGCATAACCTCTTCCCCAAAGCAATACATTTTCTGACTTCCATTTGAAAGTTAAGTCATTCCTCAAGTATCTAGGCTGGTTTAATTCAGCGGTCCCTCTCACAATACCATGTCTCTCAGCAGCTGTCGATCTCTCATCAGCAATCAAAAAATTCAAAGTCAACAAGGCACCATACAGGATCTAGACTCCCTGTGTGTTTTCTGTCTTTACATGGCTTATCCTTTATTTATTATTTTATTCTCTCTTTAAAGACTTTATTTTATTATTTATAAACTATTTTTTCTATGACTGTCTATACCCGTTTCTTTCTTTTTTAAGCCTAGGCACATTTTTTTTTTAAACCACACTGTAACCTGTTTAGAGATCCCCCCGCCCCCCCCCCCGCCACCCCGTGTCTGGTTCTGTCTTTACTGAGCATCTGAGCTTCTGACTGTGGGAGACAAATCTTAAACTGTCATGTCAGCTGCCACAGGCTCAACTTAGTACATAGTGCTGGTGGCTGGCTCCAGCTTTCAGGCAGCAGCTGGTAGCTGTGCCTCTGTATTTCAAGCATTGGCCCACCCAAGAGACTGCTGGACTAGAAGGCCACCTCCAGCTCCTTGTACAGAACTTTTCTTAGCTTTCTCAGGCCCTATGTTTGGATATTTGAACCCCTACATTGGACACCATATGTAGATGGATTTTTCTTTGGGTATCCAGCTCACAAAAAATGACATGGAGACTTATTAATTATGAAAGCCCGGCCAATAGTTTAGGCTTGTCCCACTAGCTCTTATAATTTAAATTAACCCATGTATATTAATCTGTTTTGCCTTTTATCTCTCTTCCATCTTGCACCTCCTGTTTTCTTTCTGTGTCCTCTGGTGTCTCTCATGCTCCTTGATTCATCTCTTTTCTTCTCCCTCTCTGCCCAGAAGTCCCACCTAATCTCTTCCTGCCTAGCTATTGGCTATAATGCACCTTGTCAAAGGCACATCTTCACAGTATACAAAAAGATTATTTCACAACATTTCACCCTTTTTGTCTAAATAAAAAAAGAAAGGTTTTTAACTCTAACACAGTAAGAAGTATACAATAAGAAGTCCCTGTGGTTTTCTGGAAAGCTGTGGGAGTCATTTGTGGATGTCACATCAGCCTAGCTCTCTGCCCTTCACTAGCTGTGACACAGTGCTAAGTGGTGACAGATAATTATAACTGTCACTCTGCTATGTCACATGTTCACTGTGTGCTAATACTCTGTTGAACACTTTGTATTCAGGTTGCCTCTCTGAACCTCATTCCTCATAAAACCAGGATAATCACGATGTTTGTTTTAGTGTGAAGACACCAAGCCTCTGGAGAACAGAGTTGAGACAGTCCAAGCCTACAAGAGAACTCCCTTTCAGTTCTGGCCAGCTGAACCATTGTGGATAGAAGCTAGCTAATTTCTCTACTCTGCAGACTTGAGGCAGGCCTGTGGGTGTGCAGCTAGAGATGCAGCTGATGACTTATTCAAAATGTGTCATTCTGTCTCCCTTTTCCGGCACTTATGTAAAACACACAATTTTTCATTTTTGTCAGTTCCTTACAGAAAAGGAGCTGTTCTATTCAGTGACTGCTTCATAAACACCGATTAAATCTAATTCGAGCCTATCTTTGGAATGTTGATTAAGTGTATCTGGAGAATAGTCCAAGCCCACCTGCAGCAGCTGTGAGAGCCTGCCTCACACTCATGGTGTTAGCTTGTTTATGCGGCAGAACTGGGAGAGTGAGCACTGTCATGCCAATGACCTTGTCACAACTCAAACCTACTCTGCTGCCAAAAATACACTCACACCCGTGCATAAGTTATACACACCGTGTCTTCGCTTTAGTTTGGGTCTGGAATGTTCTCCAGAGTTTTGGCTTGTGCAAGACTTGGTTCCCAATCTCTAGTGCTGTTGGCAGGTGGTAGAAACTAGGTGGAATCTACTGAGAAAGTTGAGTCATTAGGAGTGTGCCCTTGGGAGGGGACCCTGGCCTGTCTGTCTCCTTCCTTCCCATTTCTCTCTCACTCTCTATCTCTCTATTTCTCTGTCTCTCTCTCTTTATCTCTTTCTCTGTCAAGTGGTGACCATTTTACTCATCTACACTCCCCTCCCCAAAGCAACAGGCCAAATATGGGCTGAAACATGAGCAAAAGTCATCTTTTTCCTCTTTCAAAATTGTCTGTCTCAGCTTTTGTCACCAGGGCGGGAAGTTGATTAACATGTTTATATTTGTCTGTTAAATGATCTGTGTAATTTATCATTTTAGAACAGAGTTTTTTTCAATGCAATCTATTTTAAAATTTTTCATTGTATACATTTATAAGGAACATTATGACATTTTAATACCTGTATAAAATATGTGCTGATCAAATCAAAGGAGTTATCATTTCTAGTTCTTAATCGTTTCTTCATGTTCAAAGGCTTTAAACTCTAGTTTGTCCATTTTATTTTTTTGGTGCAAATGGCAGGACATCATTACTTTTATGGATGAATAATATTTCATGGAGTAACTATTCCACATTTTCTTTGTCCATCAACTGATGGATGTGTAGGCTGAGCTCACATCTTGGATATTGCACATATTGCTGTAATAATCGGGAACAAGTGGGTGTCTCTTTGGGACTCTGATGTCATTTCCTGTGGATGAATAGCCAGAACTGGCATAGCTGGATCGTGTAGTAATCCCATTTCTACCTTTTCAAGGATTCTTTGGGCTGTTCCTCACAATGGTTACACTAATTGGCATCCCCACCATTTATAAGACTTCCTTGCCCTCACCTCACATTCTCACTTGCATTTGCTTCCTTCCTTTTTCTAAAATTCCAATCTGACCAAGGCGAGAGAATGTCCCAAGGTTTAATTGCAGTTCTCAGGCAAACATTTTTCATATAATTATCAATCATTTGTATTTGTGCTGGTTGATTTCTTTCTTTTAAAGAAAGAAAATTCTTTATTATTATTATTTTATATACCAAACACAGTTCCCCCTCCCTCTACTCCTTAGAGAGGGTAAGGCCTCCCATGAGGAGTCAAGGAAGTCATGCATGTCAAGTTTAATATACTTTAACAAGCAAAACCTTAGTTCAGAACATCTCATTTGTATTTGAATATCAATGCTCTTACATAAATTTTGATAAACATGTGCAAAGTTTTCATAAAACTTAAAACTACAGAAATATTACCAAATACCAAATCCCTTCTCCCTGCATCAAGGCTGAGCAAGGTATTCCACCATAGGGAATGGGTTCCAAAAAGCCAGTTCATGTACCAGGAATAAATCCTAGTCCCACTGTCAGGGGCCTCACAAACAGACTAAAGCATACAGCTGTCACCCACATTCAGAGGGCCTACTTCAGTCCCTTGAAGGCTCCCCAGCTGTCAGTTTGGAGTCCATGAGCTCCTACTAGCTCAGGTCATCTGTTTCTGTGGGTTTCCCCATTATGATCTTGACTCCTACCCCTTGCTCATATAATCCCTCCTCCTCTTCAGCTCCAGGAGCTCAGCCCAGTGCTTGGCTGTAGACCTCTGCATCTGCTTCCATTAGTTACTGGATGAAGGTTCTGTGATGACAATTAGGGTTAGTCACCAATCTGATTACAGGAGAAGGCCAATTCAGGCACCCTCTCCACTATTACTAGGAATCTTAGCTGAGGTCATCCTTGTGGGTCCTGAGAATTTCCCTAGCACCAAATTTCTCTCTAATCTTATAACAGCTCCCTTTATCATGATATCTCTTTCATTGCTCTCCCTGTCCGTCCCTGCTCCAACTGGACCATCCTGTTCTCTCATGATTTTTATCAACTTGACATGAATCTAGACATATCTAAGAGGAGGGAATCTTCACTGAGAAAATGCTTCCATCAGATTGGCCTGCAAATAAGTGCATAGGTCATTTTCTTGATTAATATTGAGGTGGGAGGGCCCAGTCCACAGTAGACATTGTCACCCCTGGGCAGATGTTCCTGGATGGGTAAGAAACATGGCTGAGCAAGCCAGTAAGCAGTGTTACTCTGTGGTTTCTGCTTCATTTGCTGCCTTGATTTCCTGCCATGACTACCCTTGGTGATGGAGTGTGACCCAAGAGCTGAAATGAACTCTTTCTCCCCAAATTACTTTTGGTCATGGGTGCTTTATCACAGCAATAGAAACCCTAACTAAAGATGTATTTCTTCTTTTGGACAATCTAGTCAGACTATTTGCCCATTAAAAATGGAGTTTTGTCATTGAGTTTTTAATTTTTTTTCTTTCTTGTAGAGTCTAGATATCAGTGTTCTCTCTGTTGATGACTTTCTTTGCTGTAGAGAAGCTTATTGGCTTTGTGAGATCTCAATGGTCTCTTTTTCCTTGTGTTGAATGTGCTTTTTAGAGTCTTATCCAGAACACCATCATCACTGCTGATGTCTCAGTGTGTCCCCTGTTTTTGTGTAGTCCTTTCAGAGTTTCAGGTCATACATTCAGGGTTTGGGCTCACTTTGAGTTGATAGCTGTGCAGAGTGAAAGAGGTATGAACTCACTCTTCTGCATGTGGAGATGCTGTAGAATATTAGTTTAAGATGTGTTACATTTGTTTATGCTGTGGAACCTTTATTTAATGATAAAAAACAAAGATAATAAATAAATAAATGTAATAAAAGGAAAATACCAGTCCAGCCTAACAAAAGACAAGTAACAATTTTAGTTATCTGTACTTTGTTGTATTTTTAAACTAGGAAAGCAACATATTACATCTTCAGAACCCAAGGACCAACCTGAAAGAGCCCCCAGTGGTGAAAAGTGGAACAACCCAGGCAATAAAACAAGTAATAATAATAATGGATTATAACCCAGAGAATAAAATAAATAACCAAAAGCCCATGCAGGCATTAAAAAGATTGAATAAATAATAACTGAGAGAGAGATGATAAGGCCTTTCTTTAAAAGAACTCTAATTAACAAATGGGGAAGAAATGAGGAAAACTGGGAAGCACTCCAACAGCACTACGCAGCTAACTGCTGTGGGAACCACCAAAAATGACTAAACTCGGTAGGGAAACGTTTAAGGGAGAAAACACTACCTGAGAGTTTTAAAGAATTGCCTTCTCCACTGTTTCTTATTTACAAAAGAGGAAATAGAAGGTTGACAGTAGGTGAGCAGACAGACAGGACCTTCTCCAGGTGACCAAGGCCAACATCACCAGTAGCAGATGAAGCACCACCATGGGTATCACCTGTGTAACACTCTTACGCGATATCGGACATCTTAGTCCATCAAATTATGAGGAGACAACAGGCAAACACAAATGGAGGAACACCTTCTGCTGTTGTTTGTTTTTGCTCTTTTGGGGGCCAGCCACCCAGCTCCCAAATAAATCACACATGGTGGCTTATTATTGATTATGAACACCTGGCCTTAGCTTGGGTTACTTCTTCCCAGCTTTACCTAACTTTAAATTATCCCGTCTACCTTTTGCCTCTGGGCTTTTTCCTTTTCTTACTTCTGTAAATCATACTTTCACTCTTACTCCGTGGCTGTCTGTGTGGCTGGGTGTCTGTGTGGCTGGGTGTCTGTGTGGTTGGGTGTCTGTGTGGTTGGGAGTCTGTGTGGCTGGGAGGCTGGGTGTCTGTGTGGCTGGGTGTCTGTGTGTCTGTATGTCTGTGTGGCTGTGTGGCTGGACCCTATCGTCGTCCTCTCCTTGTTCTCTTGCTCTTTCTTCTTTTCCTCCCAGATTTCTCCTTCTATTTATTCTCTCTCCCTGCCAGCCCTGCCTATCCTTTCTCCTGCATCGCTAATGGCCATTCAGCTCTTTATTAGACCATCAGGTGTTTTAGACAGATACAGTAGCAGCTTCACAGAGTTTAAACAAATGCAACATAAATGAATGCAACACATCTTTGCTTTTTTTTTTGTGTGTGTGTATGTGTATACATGTGTCAGGGGCCAGAGGACAACGTGTGAGAGTCAGTCCTCCCCCCCTCCCTCCTCCCTTCCCTCCTTCCCTTCCTCTCTCCCTCCTTCCCACCTGCCCTCCCTCCATCCTGTCCTTCCTCCCTCCCTCCTTCCCTCCTGTCCCTTTGCTCCTGCCCTCCTCCCCTCCCTCGCTCCTGTCCTCCCTCCCTTCCTCCCTCCTCCTGCCATCCCTCGCTCCTGTCCTCCCTCCCTCCTGTCCTCAGTCCTGCCTTCCCTCCATGGTGCCTTTTTCCCTTCTTTAGTGGAGTGCAGTGGTTTTTGCATCTGAGGCCGATAAAACTGGAAGAGTGAATGAAGAATCCACCTAGGAGTGGAAACAGTCTGAATAGTATTTTTACCAGAAACGTAACGAGAACTTGATGATGCCGAGGAGATTTGTGAAGTCCATGAACCTGTGTATTGCCAAAACTTCAATTGGGGGAAAATTACTGACTCAGAGCATTGTGGAATCTCATTTTACAGTTAAGGACTGAAAACATGGCTTCACTGAAAATATCAAATTTCAAGGTTCATTTATCTCCAGTGTGGGAAAATTGTGCTCATGGCTTGTGTTTATGTCTGCTGCATTGAAGGAGCAGCTGTGTCCCCAGAGCCCCAGAACCCACACCTGCTGATCCTGGAAAGCACTGTCAAAATTTTGAGAATAATGAGCTCAACAAGGGGGAAAGACTGGATGGCTTCTGATTCTGTCTGAGCAATGCAGGGTTCAAGATCAACACTTTGGATAAAAAAACTAAGAACAGATTTTACGTGTCTTGTCTTTGCCCAGAATTGGAGTGAAGAACAGCACTGGCAGAGCCCCCTGCTCTGTAGAGGTCATGTGTGGGAACCCCAGCCTGGTGATCTCAGATACTCAGGTGTCTTTATTGCCAGCAGAACTGTGGACCTGGCTGGAGCTGACAGAGGCCACAGTCACTCTAGTTTTGGAATATCCAGGAGTTTAAGCATGTGACTTCTGGGGCTGGAGAGATGACCCAGCAGTTAAGAGCATGCATTACTCTTGCAGATAACCAGCGTTCAGTTCCCAGCCCCCACAGGCAGCTCAGAACCACCTGTAACTCCAGCTCTAGGGGATCCTACCTAATTTAATTTTGCTGACTTCCTAGGACACTAAACTCATGTGCATGAACCCATGCTCATACACACACTCATACACAGTCATCTCTCTGTGCCTGTTGGTTCCACATCTACATATTCAACAAACCATTGATTGCAATTATTTCAAAATTTTTGCTTCAGTGTTGAACATGCATAGCCTTTATCCCTTGTCACTTTCCCCCATAAACAATATAGTAGGCAACTCTTCTCATGCACTTACACTGAAATAGGTGTGATAAATAATATGCAGATGATTTAAAATTCAACCTTTTATGCTGTGGGTCACCACCCCATATGGGGTAATAGAACTAAATGAGGAGGTGGTTAAAAATTTGGCAACAAGGAAAGGCTTCTGAATGTTCAATGACCCAACTTAATTCTGAATCAAATGGGTAATAAGTTCCAGTTGCTTCTGGTGATACTTGCTCATGCTGCATCATGAGACTCTATTGCACCTTGGTCCTGATCACACAACATGTGCGTTTTGTACTTGGCATGCCAAGCACCACATAGCATCAACAAATAGCTCCTGATGACGAGGCTCAGAATCAAGACCATCATACATTAAGAATTGCAGTGTTCATACTGGACATAAAAACATTTTTGTCCTTATGAAAACATGATAGTTTAGTTATAGAAAATATTTTAAAAATTCATGTCTGAGTCATTGACTTGATTTCATAAATCATCATCATTGCATGAATTTTTGCCTAGGATTTGGCCAGAATTTCCAACTGTTTCAATGGACCACTACCAATTTCTGTCATTTAGTACTAATGCATTTAGTTTTGGTTGTTGTGAATGAGGAATCTGTCCCACATGTGTATGTGTTTGAAGACTTGGGTCCCAGATGGTGAGGCTTCCCAAAAGAGATTATTGACTGAGGGTGCTCTCCTCCCTGCTTTCCTCCAGGACAATCCTGAGACTTTTGTTCACAGCCACAGGAAGATGTGACTTCTGGGAATTTGGATCTCATGACTTCAGGGCCTGGGCACGAAGCCCTGCAAGGCATCTCCCATGGTGGGTGGTTAGCCATCCTGCTTCACTTTCCTTCCTTCTGTCATTTGCTGTGTATTCACTTCTCCCTCGTGTCTCCTAAACCTTGCCACTGTGTTCTCTTCGAGCATCTGCTGCTGGGGAGCCTAGCCCAAAAGAGTTGGTCTTCCGAGCAGAGCATTTGAGACTTCAAATGCAATGACCACGAGATTGTGACACATGGCCATCTATTCCACTACACAGAGTTGCATAAAAGTGAGAAATGTCAGACCACCTTCATGCAGAGGTGTACTGCATGAGTGAGAGACATGCATTAGTGTTTAGAGTTGGTGATGCTTATACCCCCTTCCCCAATAGTGCTGTCATGGGAGTATGCTTCCAAGAGTTCATAAGGTAGAATTATCATTCCTCCATGCAGCAGTGTTGAGAGGTGGGGCCTACTGAGAGAGAGAGGCATATAGATCATGGAGGTTGAGGACTAATGATTGGACCTGGTGAAGGTTCATCTTGATCCCTACAGGAATGCCTTCTCCTTCCTTCATGCTTCCATTATGCTATGAAGCGGTATTCATGCCTCAACAGATGTGGCTGCCTGATCTTGTGTAACTATGATCCAACTAAACTTATTGCCTTGTGGATTATACAGTCTGGGACATTGTGTCACAGCAGCAGCAAACTGAGTCAATAACCAGGCTGAAAAGCACGTTTGAATTCCTGTAGGAAACTCCTTCCTCATTTGCCCTCCATTTTTGCCAGTTTTCCCAAAGGTATTTGTGGAACTAGGTCTGACCTAATCTAGAAGATGACAATATAATTCACTTTAAAAAAAGATTAGAAAAAACTTTATTACAGAAGATGTAATAACAAATAATACACTGAAATTAACCAGACCCAAAGACTATCCATCTCAATGAACTTTTCTACAGTTAAGAGTGGCCATTTGGAATGGAAGCCATAGAGTCTCACATTGGATTTCATACTTTCACTACCAACAAGTACTTAGCCACAACAAAAATGGAAAATCCATAACAGAGTTAGAACTAGAAAACAATTTGCTTTAGAGATGACAGTGTGGAGGGTGAGTTATTTCCTCAGATCTCCTGAATATAAAGAAGAATCTCCCATTTGTTTCTCCTTTCTGTCACCATAAAACAAACCATTTGCAGCCTCATTGCTGAAGGTGATCTTGAGGATACTTCCAAAAAAAAAAAAAAAAAGATTTAGTTCTATTAGTTTTAGTTATGTGTTTCTCTTCTTTCATGCCCACTGTGTGTCTGTGTGCATGTGTGTGCCACATGTGTGCCAGTGCTTGGGGAGGCCAGAGAGGGTGTCTGAGCCCCTGGAGCTGGAGTTAGAGGTTGTTGTGAGCCACCTGGCATGGGTGTTGGGAACTAAACTCAGGTCCTCTGGAAGAACATCTCTTAGCTGTTCTCCATCTCTAAGCCCCTCAGTGACCACTGTGACCAAAGAGAGCAAACCTGGGTCCACAAGAAATCCAGTTTGTCTTGCAGGGAGAACAAGTGTTTTTCTTCTAAAATGGCCAACAGCCTTGCATTTCCTTACCTGGTGGCATTTTGTTGGTCTGACTTTCCCCAGTGACATTAAAGGAGGCAGGTGCTGTTTGTTTGATTTGGGATTGATGATTCAGGGAATACCCTTTGTGATCTCTACAGTCTTTGCCAGATCATATGGTCTTTGATAATGAGATTTTTTTTTTCTTATTTAAGATTCATCTCTGAGTCAGACCATTGCTTCCTAATTAAGAGGGTTGGGCAAGCTGTGTTAAATTTTGGTTTCTCTACAGACTTTGATTTCAGCAGACTGTGCTACTGTGGACTTAGGGTGGGGCAATGGTAGATGACCTACAGCCCTTTGTGGCCAGGCATTGCTCTCCTCCCACCCCTCTTTCTTTTGTTTTTTCCCCCCTTTTCTTTCTTTATCTCTCTTCCTTTTCATTTCATTTTTAAAATTTTGAGACAGGTCCTTATGTATCTCAGGCTGGCCTCACCCTTGCTGGGTAGCATGGGATGACTTTGAATTCCTGATCTTCCTGTCTCTACTGAGTGCTGGGGTTTGGGTTAAGGTGCTCATCCCACATTCCCTGTTTATGCAGTACTGGGGATCAAACCCAGGGCCTTTTGGATAATAGGCAAGCCACTACCAACCAAGCTATATCCCCAGCCTTCATTTTTCTGGTATTTCCTCTTCCTTTTCTCTGTTCTCTTGTGGCATCCAAAACACACCAGCTCCAGCTCATCATAATCAGCGTTTCCTTTTCTGATATACTGTTCCTGAGTGTGGATGTGCACAGTGCCTCCTGTGTTCCTGAGTGTGGATGTGCACAGTGCCTCCTGTGTTCCTGAGTGTGGATGTGCACAGTGCCTCCTGTGTTCCTGAGTGTGGATGTGCACAGTGCCTCCTGTGTTCCTGAGTGTGGGTCTGCATAGTGCCTCCTGTGTTCCGGAGTGTAGATGTGCACAATGCCTCCTGCAGAGCATCCCACCCAGCAGACACTGCATTGACCTGGGCCAGGAGTCTTCACTGAAAGTCTTTAAGCCCTTCCTTGAGAAGCTGTACTTCGGAATTTAAAAAAAAAAAAAATTCCTCCATTTATAATTAAGGAAAAATATATTTCTTCCTTGGGAAGAAAGCAAATCTCTTATTTGTCCCAGCAAAATGAAGAAAACAAAATTTTTAGATGACATCTTATTAATTTAAAGATATTAATAACTTGCTATGTGTATTTCTTATTGGCACCATGTAGGTCCTCAGTGGTACTCCTGGAAACTGCTTGAGACCCTGTGTGAGGAAAGGATGGCTTTGGATTGAGATGGCCTAATCAGTCTGTGACTTCCCAGCACCCCCTGGTGGACAGTGCTGCTCGAATTCCATCATGGAATTCTTGACCTTGATTGAATTGGAGACAACATTCCCAGCCAGATACCACCTGTCTGGGTCAGGTGGTTCCCACCCTTGTCCTATTCCCAACCAAAACTTCTTAATTTTCTTCTGTGATTTCATGACATCTTCTGATAATTTCCCTCTATTGTGTGTACATGTATCTTCATAGGATGTATGTATATGTGCAGCTATGTACATGTGTGTGGAGGCTACAGGTCAACATTGGGATACCTTTCTCGATTACTCTCCACTGTATTTTTGAAATGGGGTTTTTCACTCAATCTGGAGCTCACATTAACTGGTTAGGTCAGCTAGCCAGAAGGCCCAGATATCCTCTTGCCTTGGCTTGCTCAGAGTTGGGATCACAGCACACCACCACACTGGGTTTACTTGGGGGCCTGGGGTTCAAACTCAAGTCCCCAAGATTGTGTGGCAAATACTTTACCCACTGAGGCCTTTCCCCATTTTGTTAGTTCCCACAGAGTCTCACTGAAGCTGTGACAGGACAAAGAACGTGGGATGGAAGGCTGAGCCTAGTGTTAGGAGTTTGGGGCCTGGGCCTTTCCAGGGACTGAGCACACACAGTGTACTTCTCCCAGCCTCTGTCCCTGGTCTGTCTCCTGGCTGCTGAGTGAGATGGTTGGTGACTCCCGAGGCTCCTTGCAGCAGGATCAGGTAGCATTGTAAAACTTAGCCTTTCGGGGTTGGAGTTGGCTTGACATCGAGCTTAGAACTTGAGACAAAGTTGTTTGCCTTTGTGAACTTCAGTCTGTTAAACAGAGACAGTGCTCAGCTGACTGTCTCTGTCCCTGGGGAAGATTAGGTAGGACTGTGTATGGAAAGCTCAGGCTCAATGTCTGGCATGTGAACCACCAAGCTAAGACACTGGAAAGGCTGCTTTGTGTGTGTGTGTGTGTGTGTGTGTGTGTGTGTGTGTGTGTGTGTGTGTGTGTGTATGTATGTATGTATGTATGTATGTATGTATGTATGTATGTATCTTGTGAGGATGCTTCTAGAGAGCCTCCCCCATCCATACCCTGTAGCAGGTATCATAGTTTGTCAATGACTCTGCTACTTATTTTACATTTGGAAAGAGAGAATCCACAGTGACTCATTCATCTCAGTTTTTAGCGGACAATGATTAATCCCAACTCAGTACCACTGGAGCCTTGGGCCACGTTCAGCCACATGGATGTCACTCCATCCTTTCTATGACTTGGCATGGGGGCCAGAGTCAGTGGTGCAGAAAATAACATCTGCCTATGTGGTCCATGTAGCTAGGGAAAAGGCAATGATGCCATCTGACTTCACAGCTGGAATTCTGTTGGCCTCCCCTGAGCAGGGCAGGCCCTCCTGAGCTGCGCTCCACCTTTCTTCTCCATGTACGGTTCCTTCCTTCCTTCCTTCCTTTCTTCTTTTTTTCTCCATTTTCTATTGCTCACATGCATAGAACTTGCTGTGTGCTTGCTCAAGTTACTCACAGGGGTGAACACAGTACACCTCCCTGACTACCTCATGTTAATGGCTCCCTCTATCAGGGATAACAGTGCTACTGTGGGTGGGAGCAGGCAGACCTTAGGAGGAACTTCTCTAGAGCATCCTTCATTCTCGTATTGATGCTGGCTTGCAGAAGGGCTGAATCAGACCCATGATGTCTTCCACTAAGTTCAGTCAGGAGGACAGGTCCCCAGGTCTTTCATTTCCTGTGAGTGAAGACGCTTTCTGTCCTTTGTCCTACACTGTGCATAGCAAACATCTTTGGGTGATGGTTTCAGATGGGCTAACCTCCAATTAGGAAGTATTCAGATTCTTTTTTTTTTTTTTTTTTTTTTTAAAGCTGAGGATCGAACCCAGGGCCTTGCGCTTGCTAGGCAAGCGCTCTACCACTGAGCTAAATCCCCAACCTGTATTCGGATTCTTGATGCTCTGCATTGCTCTCCAGCAACATGAGGCACTGCACGAGCAGTTGCTTCCTGGCCTTCTTCATGTGGTCCTGTGGACTCAGGGAACAGGCGTCCAAATGCTGATGGTTTGGCTCCTGCTGTTCCTGTGAGTAATGAAGTCCTCCATCTTGGATTGACAATCTCATGTATTTACACCCACGAACCTGGCTGGTGAATGTGCGAGCTTGCACTGGGTGCAGTCATCCCTTCACAGTGCTGACAGGTTCTGTGACTGTGACTTAAGGGAGGCAGCTAGACAGGCTTTTAGAGATGAATCAGCTGTGTCCCCCAGTCTTAAATCGCTATAAGATGCCTGGGGCAGAGGGGAAGAAGGCAGAGAGGAAGTGAGGAAATACAGGTGCCGGAGAGATGTGTGCTGTCCCTGCAGGTGAGGGAAAGGGAGGCTCCAAGTGAAGATGCATGAGGCTTTGATGGATGGGAGGCTGGGCAAAGGAGGCCCGGAGAGAGGGAACAATATGCAGGCACAGAAGCGCAAAAGCCAGGGGTGGATTAAACGCTTGGTCCAGGAACACAGAAGCCAGGGACCCATGGCTAGCTGGTCTGGACGTGTGGTCTGCCCCTTCTTGAGCCACTCCTCATCCTTCCTACCCTGCTCATTGGCCTGGTTCCCTCACTGTCACTGGGATGTTCAGTGTGAGATGCTCTTGGGGAGGCTAGAAGGAGGTGATGTCAGGGTATTGATGGGTCAAAGCTGAGCTGTCTGTTCTAGCAAGTCCCCGCTCCCTCCAGGGGCCTCTCCCCTGCTCTCCTGCATTATAATGAATTCCCTTCCTCTCAGAGGCAGCAGCTCTATTGTCACTGGACAGATAACCCTCCACCCCCTCCCCTCCGCCCCCATGGATGACTCTCCCTACGTAAGTAGATGCTTTTTTAAAAGATGATTAAATTTTATTTATTTATCTTTGTGTATGCATGCCCACATATATATAGGTACCCCTGTGCACACAAAGGCCAGAACAGAACAGGGGGTCAGACCCCTTAGAGTTACAACCAGTAGTTGTGAGTTGCCCAGTGTGGGTGCTGGGGTGCAGACTTCAGTCCTCTGACAAAGTAGTAAACATCCCCAAACACTTTGTGACCCTGACTGGATGTCAGCTTTCCTTGTGTCACCTGACTGGCCCAGACCTGATGTGGATGAGGCGGAGAGTGGGTAAGCCAGATCTTCGGGGACTGTCTTCAAGCCTGAAGAATGTTTCCAGCTGTCACCTGTTAACCTCCACTCTGTCATTAAGACAGAGTGCCACTGTCGCCTCTCCTGGGATAATTCCTCTGACCCCAGTACCTTTTCTTCCATACTGTTTATTGGCTGTTGTAAAAATCTCCCCTTCTTTTCTCCTTTCTGATGCATGAATCTGTTTTTAAATGATTCTTTCCTCTGGACATAGCATGATCATCCCATTGACCCCTTGGGGTAGAAATCACCTTGACTTAGTAGCCATGGTAACAACAACAACAACAACAAAAGGGCAGTGCAGTGATAGCGAAGTCTCTGGCAAAGATAATGGGGCTGTCAAGATTCTCTATAAAAAGAAAGAAGGGGAGAGAGTCCCAGAACCCTCCTGCCTTGTACCCGCCAGCTGCAAGTTGTCTTGGGAGATGCTGGAGTGTATAGGATATGGAAGACTCCATGTTGTGGCTTCCATGAGATCACCATCCATAAAAGAGTGCAGTAATGCTTTGGGGTCACTTACCTTGCTCTAAGTAACCTCCCATCTGTGCTCTACAAGCAAGTCCACTAAACTTGTTGGTTTATCAGGTGGGACTTGGGTGGACTTAGTCCATCACTGATAGCCCATTTGGAGTGAAGAGATGTTTGTTCAAGTCTTTCCAGAAAAAGTAAATGCAACAGTGTCTGGTCAACTTCTGTATCTCTTTACTGCAGAGAATGTGTATGATAACTTAATATGCTGATGCATGGGTGGATCAGACAGATGGATACTTGATTCTATGCCCAGGAGACATGGAGCAGAAAAGCCCAGGAGGCTGAGAGTAACTATTGTCTCAGGAAGCACTTAACCATCACCCTGAGATGACACAGCGGAGACATTGACATCTCCATCCCACAAGGTCACCTGTGTTGAGGTGTCCCATGTTCATGGACTCTGGCTATGACAGGAGGTTGGATAGGAGAGAACTACTCTACTTTGGGTAAGGGGAGGTCGAGGAAAACCTGCTAGAAGAGGTACGTGTAGGTGGGGGGAGTTGGAAGGATGGAGAAGAGATGGGAATGAAGACTGAAGGACCAGTGAAGCAGAGTAGGGGCAGAATGAGAAGAAACCCAGCATGGCGTATGGCCTGAGGAGTTGTCAGAGAGGCGTGAGGAGACCCTGAGGTAGGAGTAGAGGCAGCAGGAAGCCAGTGGAAGCAGCTCAGAATAATGTGTTGTTGTTATTGTTGCTATGACGACCATGGCCTTTGTGTGTTTTGTTTTACTTGCGGGAATATGACATTTGAGTGTCCCGTCGTGGGCATTGTCAGCTGGGATTGTGGGGGACATGAGGACTAGTCAGCCTCAGAGTTCTGCTTCCTTTCTTTTCTTTCTGGCCAGGGAGAATGAGATAGTGGGCTATTAATAACCACTCTCTGGGGGCCTGAGGTCGGGGCTTGGTGGAGGCTTGTTTTTGCAGCCTGAAATAGTCCACCGTTTGCCTGTCTAGTGGGCATGCTGCCAGTCCAGTGGGTGTGTGTCCAGAATGAACAAAGAAAAGCTATTTTTACCCTGGGGAGCCCAAGAATGCGTCACAGAGCTTCAGAGCCTGCCCTGCCCACCCCACACCCAGGCTAGTGGCTAGTCCCAGGGGACATGGGTCTCCTGGAGGTGTCAGTGGGTGGAAAGGCCACTTGTCCTCCTTCTTGTCTCCTAGCTGGAGACTTGGAGAGCATATAAACTTCTCATGCTAGAAGCAGTAAGGATTTAGTTTTATCCCTACTATAACAAGGACAAAAGCTAGCCTGTAATAATGGTGGCTCCAGCTCTGAGATGTCAGGCTTTGTTTTGACCGACTTTCTGTTCACTGTCTCTTACCCTGAAATGTCTCTATGAGGGACAATCCCACTTTCCATTTGTGAAGCTGAAACTCAGTGAGGTTAAGTGATTTGTCTGGGGTTACCCAGCCAGGGAGTGGTTTGGCCACGTACTGCAGAGTCCATGCCCCTCTTGCCACTGAAGAGTGTCTGTCCTGAAGGGGGATGGGAGCAAGGAGTCCTCATAGCAGTGGCCTTGGTTCTGGCCCTGACCTTGCCTCTTGAGGCTTCAGTGTGACTAAGTCCTTATGGTGATGTCTGGGTTCCTGGCTACCTCCTGTTGGTAGCTGGGAAGGGACTCGTAGAGCCCCCACAGTGTGAGGGTGTCTGTAGGTAATACCAGTGTGTCCTAGGGTGAGGGGGGTCACATAACTTAATATTTATGAAAAAGGGGAATGTAGGATGTCAGGAACCTGCAGAGCAGAAGCATGGATCCTGCCCTCCCATGGTGGGATACACTGGGAGGACCATGGTCTTTGTGTCTAGCCTTTGTCACCCTCCCTATTCACTTAATCCCTGCTATGCTTCGGTGACTACTCTAGCCACAGCCTCTCCAGGCTACCTCTCAACCTCTTTCCATTCAGCATATAGGGCCATCCTCCCCTCTGGCCTTTGTCACAACCTGTCTGTACAACTGGCCAGTGGCATTTCAGGACTATAGATGTTTTATATGCCCATAAAGTCACTTTCTGACTGGGTTGAACCCTTCTTGAGGGTGGGTCCTAGTCTGTGCTTCTCTATGCCACTCTGTCTATCTCCTCCTTGCAAGTATTCAGTGCCTTCTGGCTGTCCATAGGATATCTCCCCATACGTTTGTCTACCCATTTGTCTGTCCATCTGTTCATTCATATATCATTCATCTACCCACTCACTCATCTATCTGTCCATCCACCTATCAGTCTACCTGTCCACCCACCCTTCCATTTTCCATCCACCTATATACATATATCCAGCTATCTGTCTTCCCATAAGTCTATTCATCCACTCTTCCATCCACCCACCTATCCAATAGACATTGAGAGCAGTGTGAGGGATACAGAGGACCATTAGACATTTCTTTGGAGTTTAGAGTCAAGAAAGGAAGAGATACTTCACGGATTATGTTATGACTTGAAAATGGTAAGTTCTGTGAAAGAGGGGTTGAAGAAGTTGGGAAGACCAAGGGGACACATACTCTAGTCATGGCTCTATCATTGTCCACTGGAAGACCTGGGGATAGTCATTTCCCTCCTGTGACTCAGTCCTGACCTTTGAACTGAGCATGGTTTAAAGTCTTACCTCACGATGTAGTAAAAGTTGAATGAGATATGTGTGAAGTTTATGGCCCCTTCTCCTTCTTAACACAGTAAGGACCACATCTTCCTTGTTCTTCATGGTGTCTCTTGATCTCAAGGACTATTGTGGTAATAGGAAATGGAATGCTGCCTCTCATCCTTCTTCAGATTGCCATGGCCTGGTGTCACCAAGGGGACCAAGAATGGAGAGATGGGCTGCTGGACCAACAAACCCTGGCTCAAGCTGGAGGGTTGTTTGAAATCACTGGAACCATGCTTAAAGTTTATATCCAAATGGCTCACCAGCTGCTTTTGCTGAAAGATGAGGGTAAAATTGCCAGAGGGTTCAACTGACTGCATTTTTACACCCTCATCTCAGTTTCCCAGAGGACACTGAACCCCATCATGGTCTGAACACACAGTCCACAGCTCGTGAATCTCATTCCTGTTCCTTGGGCAATTTGAAATTGTGCTTGGCAAATGAAGGGGAGGGATGAATGCATCATGGTCCTGGGGCCTAGAGGCTCAGCTCAGGCCATTGAAGAGACAGAGGGGACATCCAGTGGAAGGCTGCAGTATGACTCTGGAAGGTCACAGGTCCTGGATAGCCCTCTTCTCAGGCTATCTTGCTCCTGGGGTGACCAGCTGGTTAGAAAGAAATGCAGTAGGGAGTGAGATGATGGGGGCCATTTGTCCCTAGAGGTTGAAGTTTTTCCATGTGAACTCAAACCAGAGCCATTTTGAGCTCTGTGCTCTGTTTGAACATTGCACAAGCCTGCTAGCTCCCCCTCTCCTTGATCATTGTTAAAGTGGGGCACATGGTGTTAAAAACCAAAACAATACAGGTTCTTGTTTTCTAGCAGCACAGTCTTATGTTTAATTGGAATAATGTTCTTTTGAAATTCAGTTTCCCCTGTGCCAAAATGGTGCATGGAGAAAGAAGAAAGGACATGGGGTGGGAGGTGTTCTTGAAAATTCCCTAGCACCTTGTGCTTGGGAAAGAACAGAATACAGTTGTGAAATCATAGTCTGTGCCTGTCTTCCTGGGCAGTCCCTGTTAACCAGAGATGAGGGTCTCCTGCTTTAAACCCATTGAGAGCTTTCTGGGGACTGAAGCTGAATGGTGATGAGACCCAGTGATTAGGTGGCCTGGCTTGCTGAAAATAGGTGGAATGGAGTGGCCTTTGCAGAAACTGGCAGCTCCAATGCCTGTTAGAAACTGCCTGCACACATGCCTGGGGTTCCAAATGAAGGTGTGCATTTAATTCCAGGCCAGCATTTTCAATAGGCTAGAGCAGAGAATGGTGTGTGCACCAGCCTGGCAGGGATGAAAATCAGGGCCCTGTGTGGGCATCCCTGTGCTCTTGAGGGGTGACCTTGAGGAGTCTGCTCATTTAATTAGTCGTAACTACACTCCCCCTCCTTCTGCTCCCCAAGCACCAGCATCTGTCTGTAAAATAAGCCATGTTCCTAACTTGTCTGCCCTAAGGAAAGACACATATGTTCATAGTTTATTAAAGATTACAACACTAATTGGAAATAATAGGAAGCAAGGTAGATATCCATCAAGTGAGAAGAGTTAAATACATCATGGCACATTTCTAAGATAGAATACTATAAAGTCTTCAGAGTGAGTGGGGCTGGACATGGTTGATTAGTACTTAGAAGGAGTAGGAAGATGATCATGAGTTCCAGGTCAGTCAGAGCTAGCTACAGAGCAAGATCTCACCTCAGGACACCAACCAACTAACCAGTGAAACCAACCAGCCAACCAACCAACCAACCAACCACCAATCAACCAGCCAGCCAGCCAACCAACCAACCAACCAGCCAACCAGTTAACCAACCAACCAACCAACCAACTAAACAAACAACTCACCAAATAACAAAACAACTAACCAGCTGCCAATCAACTAACCAAACAATCAAATAACCAAATGAAACAAATAAAAAGAAAATGGAGCAGAGACATGAGGGAAGATTCTCACATCATATTAATCCAAGGGAGTCAATCCAGAGAGTCCTTCTAGGGCTGAATCTGTCTCCCAGTTCAAGCAGTGAAGCCCTAACCCTCAAAGTATTTAGAGACTGGGTCTGTGGGAAGGAATCACAATGCCCCCAATCCAGGAGCCTGGAAGGGGCATAAAGGAATCTTCCTACCATCTTGCCAGAGAATGAAACAGAGCTCCCGGAGTGCTGCGATTGTAGCAGTTGAACATTGTGGTGTTTTTGTGTTCCCCAAAATATTGTGTACCCAAATAAACTTATCTGGGGTCAGAGACAGAACAGCCACAATATTAAACATAGAGGTTAGGCAGTAGTAGCACACACCTTTAATCCTAGCATTCCAGAGGCAGAAATCCATCTGTTCAAGGATATAGCCAAGCATTTAATCCCAGAAATCGAGCCTTTAATCCCAGGGAGTGATGGTAGAAAGCAGAAAGGTATATAAGGCATGAGAACCAGAAACTAGAAGCATTTGGCTGTTTAAGCATTTGGCTGGTTAAGCTTTTAGGTTTTGGGCAGAGCAGTTCAGCTGAGACCCATTTGGATGAGGACACAGAAGCATCCAGTCTGAGGAAACAGAATCAGCTGAGGAACTAACTGGCAAGGTGAGGTAGCTGTGGCTTATTCTGCTTCTCTGATCTTCCAGCGTTCACCTTAATACCTGGCTGAGGTTTGATTTTATTAACAAGTACCTTTAAGATTCATGCTACAGAACATTGAGCTAGTTCTGTGACATATCATAGACAGGCACAACCATGCAAATAGCTGGTCCTCAGAAGGAGGGGTAGTCATGTCATCCTAACCAGAGCAGGGATGTCCCCTCTTCTATCCCCAGGGCATCAGTCAGCCATATGCTCACATCCACAGAAAACAGCCTTGTGGGGAGGAGCCCACAGAAAGGGGATTCACTTGCTTTGCTCATGGACATCAGGGAAGGCTTCTTAGAGAGGAGGAAACATTGAGAAGGTCATGGGTAGATGAGTTTGATAGGGAGTGAACAAAGGAGGCAGATATTCCAGGTGGAGAGACTGTATACACAGAGCTTGGCTTGTGGCTGAGAATCTGCCAGGTGGAGTATGATTAAGAACTTGGGGGTTGAGGATAGCATAAAGGGTAAGGCCAGGAAAGATGATAGGAAGCCATTGAGAATTTGCAATTTGTATTTGAATTATTCAGATTCTATAGCAGAAAGATGAAGACTTTGGTCTTCATTACTTTCTTCTCCCTTATTTTCTTATGTGTGTGTGCTTGAGTGTGCATGCACAGTGCCTGTGTGTGTGTGTGTGTGTGTGTGTGTGTGTGTGTGTACACATATATGCATGAACACACACACACACACACACACACACACACAGACATACACGTCTGTAGGAATAAAAGACAGCATCTTGGTAGGCAGGTAGGCATTATAATTATCAGTGTTAGGCTGTAAAAAAAGTAGCTTCCATGCAAAAGATCTGTGGTTGGTTTATAGCCATTAGGCCATATTATTTGTAAATAATATAAGCCTCTGTGTGTTGATTTGGGTCTGAGTGGTTGCAGGACTGGTGGGTGAGAGATTTATCCTGACCGTGGGCCAGGATACAGGAAAACTTCTGACTGCACCTTTACATTTGGGACATCATGCTCAGTGCCAGGCAGCATAGATGTCATAGAAGACACTGTACTTCAGCTGGCTGCTCTCTGCAGGTGACCAGGCAAGTCCCTCTCTTTTCTTATGTTCACAATAAGAAGGTAGGCTAGAGTTTTCTGAGGTCCCCAGAGGCCATGGTGAGTTACTTTCACATAGACATGACCAAAATACTAATTTTGAGAGAGAAGATTTATTTTAGCCCATGGTTACAGAGATTAAAGTCCATGATCTTTGCTCATGGGGTCCTGTGGTGAGGAAAAACAGTATGGCAGCAGGAACATGTAGAGTGTGTGTTTCACCCTATGGCAGACAGGAAGCAGGCAGAGGATATACAAGAAGGGACCAAGGCAGGATGCAGTCCCCAAGGACACACCCAGCCCTTATAGTCCTACTTCCCAAAGTTTCTACCAACCTACAAAAACAGTTTCACCTTTTATGGGTGGGGCAAACATTCAGACTAGTTTGGGGGGGCATTTCGCATTCCAACCCTCCCAGTCCACAGCAGCAATGGTTCCCCAGGCCAGACCTGAAGCTCTTATGCCTGAAATCCCCTGTGCAGATGCAAGGCTGGCTGGTGATGTCTGTGAAGGTTGATGGCGCCTTGCAAAGCAAATTGAATTTCTGTTTGGAAATTTCAGCAATCAAATAGACTGGCCTTTTAAAATTCCGAATTGGTTTTGGAGAAAAATGGATCTGATTAGTAGGAAGGGAGAGAGAAATGGAGGGACAGGGAGACGTGGGTGGAATGACTGCCAGGCAGCCTTCTGCCTTATGAGATTAGCCTTTCTGGCTTACTGATGACAAGCACTCTGTCCTCTTTGCCAGCCATGATCCCCCACATGAGACCCTGTCCCATTTTTCTAGCCTAGAGAAGACAGTAACCAGAGCTGTAGAAACTAGATCCAATGAGTTTAGCCTGGAGTGCTCAGGGTGGGCTTCTGCAGGACCTGCTGGAAAGTGATGTGAGAAGTGGTCATGGGTGGAAGCAGGGCCACTATAGTTAGTTTCCAGATCACATAGGGCAGAGCTTGCACTGTTCCCAGGCGAGCCTTGGCCACGCCTCCCTTCCCCTGCCTCTCTGCACATGGCAACTCTGAGACCCCACTGATTGTTGAAAATGATAATCTCTAGAGATAGCAACTTATGGATGCTTAGGATGACTGGTGGTGTTTCTTCTTTCCTTTGCTCTATTGGAAGCACAAAGCTTGTCTTTGCAGAAGACAGTTCAGAAGCCCAGGATGCTGAGATGATATGGTCCCTGAACTATAATATTGAATGTGTTCTTTGTGTGTTCATCACAGATTTGTAGAGCAGCTGATATTTGCTGGGTTCTGTTCAGTGGGCTAACCATGCAGGAGGAAGCTAAGTGGATACACATAAAATCTGGTTCTCTTCTTTGTTTGTTCTTGTAGTTACATCCAGATCATAGGGTGTTGAGAGATATTAAACAAAACAACAGTAAGATAGATAAACGTGTTCTGTGAATAAAAATGAGATGAGGAAAGGGGGTGAGAGCTGGGGTAGTGGATGTTCAGTTTTAAACGTGATGGGGGTTGAGGGCATTCTGTGGTGTGAAATAAGCTAAAAACAAGGAAATACTGGACACTCTGTCATTATGTGGAAGCTAAACACATCAACTTTCTTTTGTGTGTGTGTGAGAGAAGGAGATTTACAGAGCTGAGCTACAACTGGCAGAGCCAGCACTGAACTACCATTAAATAGGAAGGGGGAGGGGGAATTCTGTCTCTATAGTTCACAATAACATGCATATTTTATAATGATCTAGAAGAGAGAAGTTCAAAGCCTTGAAACACAAAGAAATGATGAAAGGAACACATCATGACACACCAGTCACTCGGACTGGAGCAGCACATACATGTACTCAAATGTGTATACCATAAATAACCCAGACATATGCGCATGTGTATGTTGTATATACATCATAAATATGCTCCAATGTTATCTATGAAGTAAAAAGAAACCACTGAGCTCAAAGAAATTTCAGGGGAAGGTAGGGACAGCCTCACTGGGTAGGTGATATCTGAATAACGATTTGCCTGAGGTGAAGGAGTACATTCCAGGCAGAGGTGGTGACATGTACAAAGGTCTTGTGGCTGCAATGTGCTTTCTGTGGCCCGGGAGCAGGGTGGAGGCTGCCAGGGCTGAAGTCAAGAGTGGTAGAGAGATGAGGGCAGAGTTGCTACAGGGGAAGATGTAGCCTGTCTTTGAAGCCCTTGACAAGAGCTTGACTTCCTTTCCCTGGAAGTGGCAGTCAGGTTGGGAGTGGAGCAGAACACAGTCACTATGCAATTTTTAGTGTTATAGTGCTCAGTGCAGGGTTGGGTAGGGCATACTGCCTCTGGGAGACCAGTGAGGGTGCACCATAGTGATCCAGAGGAGATGGGACACACAGGGAACATCTTAGTCACTGCCCTATTGCCGTGAGAAGACACTATGACTACAGCAAGTATTATAAAAGAAAATATTTTGCTTACAGTTTCAGAGGGTCAGTCCATTATCATCATGACAGGGAGCAAGGCGGCATGCTCGGCACTGGAGTTGCATCTTGATCCTCATCTCTAAAGAGAGAAATGTCTTCTTCACAGGGTTGTTGTGAACTTTGAGATTAGAACCATCTCTGGGGGTCATTTCTCTCTCTCTCTCTGTCATGTGGGGGACATGGAAAGGTCCCTGTCCTTCTTCCTGCTGTGTATTTAGGCAACCTCCTGGGCCTGTGGGATGTGTCAGGCTCCCTGGCTCCAGAGAAAGAAGGGCGTTTGGGTGCGATGCAGCAGGAATACCCCACTTAGCTCCATTTCTTATTTGTGTCAGAAGCATTTTCCTGCATGCCAGCCTCGGTTCTGCCCTGGGCACCGCAGTCTCTATGCGCCAGCCTGCAGATAAGCCAACAACAATGTTATCGTGGATTCCAGGCCCAAGCAGAAATCATTTTCTGGGCATTGTTGGCCCTTGTCAGGGTCTGGGTGGATCTGGGTTTAGATGGATGGTGAAAGGGCAAGGGGCAGAGCCTAGCACCCAGTAGACACTCAGTGAATGTCCCCAGAAGAAGACAGGTGTGTGGAGATGGGTGGTGTAGGAGTGGCCAAGTTACAACAGATCCCAGAGGCTCCAGCTGGGCTTTTTGCTGTGTGACTGTGGGAAAGGTACCTGACCTCTCTGAGCCTTTTATACGTCACGTGAACTGAACAGGAATTTGTAAATTGCAGAGTGCTGTATAAACAGAAGGTAGCAAGGGATGCTGGCAATGCAGAAGGACTACTGTACACCATTGGTGAGAATGTACAGGGTTGCAGCTGTTGAAGTCAAGATGGCCTGTGCAAAAAATTAACACGTTGTCAGCACACAACCCCCAGTTGCACTTCTGGGTGCCTACCCTGTGGTATGGAAAGCAGGATCTTAGAGAGCTGTGGTGTCCTAGGAGTCTGAAGGAGGAAGCAATGTAAGTGTCCATCTGTGGGGAAATGGACAAATCACACCAGTCCCTGCTCACAGCAGAATGTTAGCCTTCAAAACAAGGAAATTCAGATACATGGATGAACTTCAAGATACATGCTAAGCAAACTAAACCAGTCATAGAAGTGCAAATAACAGATGATTCCATGCATGTGAGATCCTCAGAGTTCATAAACACATAGAGACAGAAAATGGGCGAGGATGCCCAGGGTGGAGAGAGTTAGGGCTCCTGGTTCATAATCTCAGGTGTGTGTGTGTGTGTGTGTGTGTGTGTGTGTGTGTGTGTGTGTGTACAGCACATGTGCACACATGCGCGTGCATACATGACTGTGTGTATTCCCACGCGTGTATGCATGCATGTATGTGTGTGAGCTCACTGATTGGTTAGGCTGGCTGCTCAGCAAGCTCTTTTTCTTTCTACTTTCCCAGTGCTGGAATTAAAGGCATGCTCTGCCATGCCTAGCTTTTCCTTGAGTGTTGGGGACTTGAACTCAGCTCCTTAGACTTGCACGCAGGCATTTTGCCCTCTGAGCCATCTCCCTAGCCCCCAGAGTATCAGTTTGATACTAGACTGTGCCCATAAAAATGGTAAGATGATAAATTTCACATGTGTTTTTAATGACCTTTTTTTTTTCAAAAAAAAAAAAAAAAGAAAAAAGAAAAACACATTTATGAAACCACAGCTACCATCTTCCTGTGCACAGTTTATTGTTAACAAGAATTGAGCCTTTCCTCTGTCCACACAGGAGGCCAACAACTGAACCCTGAATAATGGAAATTCTGGGTAAATCCTCAGGTAGTCATGGGGGTCTTGATGGGGTCAGAAGAGGTAAGACAGAAAATGCTGTGTCTTTGTTTGAAAGTCCTGGAATTGCTCAAATTTCACCTGTCCCTGACTGACACAGCATTGGGGGACATGTTCCATGATTGCAAAATGACCCATTCTCAGCCCTTCTGTAAGGATGATTGGCTTGTTAGATCTGTGCCTTGAGGGAGGAAAGTGAGCATGGGCCCTGGGGCTGGAAGCAGGGAACCTCATCAAGCTCCTAGCTTTCTGGGAGTTTTCATCTGAGCTGAAGAAAGTCCCACTCAGAGTGAGCTAACCTCAGGAAAAAGCTCTTGATTCCACTGACTCATTTTGTTTGTTTTGAGACAAGGACTTTTTGCTTTAAAGGCCTGACAAGTATAGAACTGTGTAGACCAGGCTATCCTTGAACTTGAAGTGATCCTCCTCCCTCGGTTTCTGGAGTGGGTATTGGCACCTGTTTACTGATTATATATTGAAGAGACTCTTTGAAGGAGTGAAAAACCAGTGAGTGTATTATACCAGTTCAGCTGTCTGCATCTAGTGGTTTTTAGTCTAGACTGCTCAATCTGCAATCGCCTGGGGGCTTGTAAAAGCATCTACACTCAGAGTTCTGCCTCACACGTGGGCTTGATCAGGGCTCCCCAGAAGGAGCCAGGATTTACATATTTGACACCTGTTCACCCACAGAGAAATAAGAGCCTGGGACCAGGCCCCAAGGAAGTGGATTAAGTGGGAATTCCAGGCACATGTGGCGGCCACCATTTGAATGGAGAAAGGCCAGTGCTTTTTGACTCCCTCTGGAGATGCTAGTTTCAGGGAGGAAGGGGGCGATGCTGACAATGGTGGAGGGGACTAGCTAGGCAAACTCAGACAGAAAGTGAAGAGGAACGTGTACACTGTGCCCTTCACGCACTGACTGCTCCAAAACCAGTGTTCACAGTGAGGCTCTGAGCACGGTCTACCTGGCTCTGAAGACACGTGCTGCTGTGTTCTGCTACTGGTTTAAGCATTAGACAGCTACTATGACATCACCCAATGCCTGGGGGGAAGGAGACAATGGTCCCCTTCAGATGATTTCCCACCAGCATGTCTGAGATTCACTCTGCTGCCTCTATCCAAGGACAGCCTTTAAAATACACAAGACACATTTAGATGACCCCCCCACCCCCACCCCACCTCCTGCACTTCTGGGCATCTCCCTTCACATCATATTCAAAGAGAGCCACATGAGATGGTTTCTAGGCTGCCATTGAGAGCTCAGCCTGATCCTAATACTCCCTGGCACCATGACATCCCCTGAGATCCATGCTCTGAGCAAAGGGCACTATGAAGAAGAGTTGATTTCTGGGAACAAAGTGCTCAGATGCCAGCCTGTGGGAGGGGGCAGCTCTTTAGGCTTCTTTTTCAGGTGCTTAGTGTGAGGTGTCAGGGGAACTCAGCAGGGCCTGGGTACTTGGGGGCCGTGGTATTGGAAGAGTAGCAGGGCCTGGGTCATGTGGAGAAGCTTTACAAAGCTATCTTAAACCCCACAGATATGGAAAGAATGCAGATTGCTTGGTACCACGGCTGGATCTTCCCCACTCTGTCCACCCTGAGATACTGGCAGGAGGCGGTAGGGCTTTAATCTCACACTGGTCTGAGTTCTCGTATAGGCAGTCCTTGTTCTTGCTCACAGCATAGAAGCAACATGGTGATGAGTGTGATTGATTCCAATTCACCCAGACATGCTATTGCACACAATATCCTTTATTAATGCCTAAGCAAGATTAGAAGGTTCTAGAAGCTTTTCTCCCCTGTGCATGCTAGGCAAGAGCTCTACCACTGAGACACATCCCCATTTGTCTATGTATTTTTAAGAGCTATTATGAATTCTTAAGCTTGGCTGGGGTGGGGGTATAGCAAAGGACTATCACTCTTGCTGTCCAGTACTTCCAGGTCCCTGAGAGGCAGCAGTGACCAGCAGTTTTGCAGCCTTGAGATTTCTGTCACTCCTAATACTCAGCTCTATTTAATATTCTGTTCCTTCCTGCTTGCTGCTGAAATTACTCCCAATGGCTGCTTTTTTTTTTTAAATGCCAAAGGAGTTTAGGCAAGTGTGGCTTGCTGAATGAGACACCCCAGATAAAATGGTGGGGCACTATAACTAAGCTACTGCTGTGCTATCATTGATCTGTCTGCCATCTCTATACCTGTCTGTTAATCTGTCATTCATCAGGTTTAAACTCAAACATACTCACACACATACATAGAGATAAAAGCACACACATCCATGGTCATTCTGTAGCCATTAATGCCATTCCCTGGGCTTGGAATCATTGTTCAGTACACACAAGTACCCAACGTTCCTTCCTCAGGGAGCTGTTCTTACTCTTGTATCTGCAGAAGCAAAGACATCTAGAACTCTCACAGTGAGGAACTGCCCCACTCCTACCCACTAAAAGCCCATCTATGAGGATTGAGTTGTTTGTTTTTGTTTTTCAAGACAGGGTTTCTCTGCATAGCCCTTGATGTCCTGGAACTAGCTCTATAGTCCACACTGGCCTTGAATTTACAGAGATCCTCCTACCTCTGCCTCCTAAATTCTGGGATTAAAGGCGTGTGCCACCACTGCTGGACCAGTTGTCTGTTTCTTAAGTCAAGCTTGTGTGGCATTTCTGCTGCAGATCCCTGGCATCTTCTTGAGGGTGGCAGTTAGTAAGGAGGGGAGAGGCAGCTCCAGCACAGGAGCTGTTTCTTATGCACTGTGGCCACCCAAGGCAGGCTTTCCAGAGCAGCCACAACCCTGTCTTGGTTAAGGAGTATCATGATAAACCCCTTGAGTACTAGTGGGCTAAGCAAGTCAGGTCTGACCAGAGCATCATGACCTTGGCTAGGGACACTCCCAGCCCCAGAGGAAGTCCTGCTAAGGCCACAAGGGAGAAAGGGACCAACTTTCAAGTCCTCTACATTTATCAGTGGGAAGCCAACTTTGGTGGTCAATATTTTGACTCCTCTGGAAGAGGTGAAGAGAAGAAGGGTGAGGGATGAAGAATTTTCTGCCTCACTGCCAAAGGCTTGTGAAGGGCTTTCCAAGTCTGCAGAGGGCACTGGAGAGATGGCTCACTCAGTAAAGCACTTGCTGTGTAAGCATGAAGACCAGAGTTTGATCCCCAGATGTGGTGGTATGGGTTTGGAACTCTAGTGATGGTGAAATGGGAGGCAGAGAGTGTCCCTGGCTACCCAGCCTAGCCTACATGGTGACATTCCAGGCTGACAACAGACTGTTTAAAACAAAAGGTGCACAGTGTCTGAGGTTATACACCAGAGATGTCCTTTGCCTTCACCACATGTGTGCATACATGCACACCTGCGCACACATACACACATGCACCCATCCACCCACCCACAAACTTACACACATGTACATAATTCAGAGAGACCTGGGGCTCAGTTCAGACAGAGGTAGGCTTTGCCTCAAAATGCTTGAGGTCCTGGCTTCCAGCCCCAGCAAACCTCCACAAACAATCCCACAGGGGCTTCCCAGGGGTATAGAATGGTAGCAGGATGACCCACACATCCTAGGAGGGGACCTGGCTTTGGCTGTGATGTCCTGTGTGCTGTCTTGCTCAAAGACACAAGAGACTACTGCCCAGACTTCAGGGATCCCCAGCTAGTCTGAGCACCTTTGTGGTCTCTCCTTTGACGGGCAGTCTCCTGTGGTTGCTAACCAGTTCCCTGTGTTCCCTCAGGACTTAGAAGCCTGCTCCTGACTGGTGCATGGAGTAGCATGGTGGTCTGGCACTTGGGCTTCTCTCAGACAGAGGAGGATTTGAATCCTCCCTCACTCAGAACAATGGCAGGATGTGAGTGCCCTGTGCAGAATGCAGCTGGGACCCAGGCCTCGAGCTTGGCAAGTGAAAGGCTCTTGTGGGACACTCAAGGGCCTGGGACATAGGGTGGGGCCCTGCTCTGACAGACACATGGTGGCTTTGCCTCTGTTATGTGTGGAATGGTAACAATGGGCTGGGAGGGGCTGAGGGTAGTCTCTCGGATTGGAACCACAGTCTCAGGAACACAGATACCCACTTGGCTGGAAGTCTTGACCATGGACCGGGACCCCAGTGAGGATGACAGTGAGTAGAGCCTGGGATAGAGCGGGCCACCTCTGCATCTATGTCGCCTGACTTCCATGAGCATCTCTGTCCTGATTAGCTCTTCCTTCCTTTTTCCTTTGATGGGAATAGACAGCTGGTGACAGCCAACAGCCTCTCTATTATGTGGTCTGGGGCAAAGGGAAGGCAATGCCACAGCTACCTCAAGGAGTCCCCTATCCCCTTATCCAGCCAAATAGAAGCCTGAACCTCAGGATTCTTCTCTCTCATTCTTAGATGCAGCTAATGCATAGCATTGCTGCCAAAATTCCACACACACAGCCTTGTTTATCACAGTCCTGGTGACCCCAGTCTGTCACTAGCAGGACAGAGATACAATGGGAGCAAAGGGCTGCTTAAAACCTAAGAAAGGAAACAGGTTTCAGAGGAAATGGACTATGCTTACATAAAGGAAAGTTTTCTTTCTGAGTTGGAATGGGCAATGTGGTGGTGGTCGGGGCAGCAGCAGATGGAGAATTGGGGGATATCGTTTTGGTTTAAATTGACTGTGGGGTCTTGGGCCAAGACACTTAATGTCTCTGAACCTCATTTTTTCCATGTGTAAAAGGAAGTTGGGTCAGGAGGTCTGAATGTGAGGACCACTAGGGTATGGGTACAGTGTCATTGAATTGCTTTCTAGGTATGCAATGAGGGTGTTGTCATTCTTATGGGAACACTATAGGGGTCTGTGGACCAAGCACATCTTCATGGGACTGAAAGTCTTCGCATACCCAGTGCCATCTTTTCCCCTTCAGCTGTGGCTCCTTAGCAGACTTTGAATTTACAGATGCTGCTCCCCTTCCCACTGGCTAGGCTAGCAAGTCAGATCTGGATTCAAATCTAAGCTCTGCCTCCGGATTTCTGAGTAACTCTGTTCAGCTCACTCAGACTCTCTGGACTTCATTTTCCAAGGCTATATGGGCTGAAACAGAGAACTGAGGGGCCCAGAGGCAGGGCTGTGATGGGAGAGCTGAAGGTAGAGAGGTCTGAATATCTCTTTATATGCTTAAGTGAAGTTCTAGCCATACACACTCATGCACTTGGGGGTGCTTTGCATACCTAACACTCACATGTGCCTACTGGATGCCTGCTCTTTCTCCCAGTATTCTAGAGAAGAACTCATGAATTGAAAGGGATAAGATGTGGAATGTGATTCAATGGGCAGATGTGCATTGAGATGCTGATGTTCTGGAGAGGACCACACTGGGATCCTGTTAAGACAGAGAAGGTTCTGAGCCAGAGAGAATGGCATTGGGAAAGATAAAGATGAGAAGGCTTCTCTGTTAACTGTTCTCCTCCACAAGAACAATTCTTTTCATGCAAAAGAAAATTAGTTTGTGGTTGGCAAGCAAAGACCCCGCCTCTCCATCTGTCTTTGCAAGGCAAATCTCAGCAGCAGATTGTTTGGGGACTTGGAGACAGGTGTAGAGGCCCTGGGGACATGGAGGCAGGCTTGAGCTATGAGCACTTCTTTCTGCTATGCCTGTGTGGGCTGGTAGCCTCAGGTTGAATCTCTGGGCCTCATTTTGCTGTTGTATGAATGGGGGAATGCAGCAGTCATATAGAATGGGGAGGCCACTCCTGTGGGAGTTTAGATAGCACCGTGTGTGACAGGGTGAGGCACTCAGCCATACAGCTGCCCCCAAACTCACCCCAACGTCGGGTACAATGTGGCACAATGCAGGTGACCTCCATGGTCCTGTTGTGCTCCTGTGACACAGGAAATGTGCCCTTCTGGGGAATCAGCCTGGAGTCCTTTCTTGTTTGGGTGGAATGGTGACATAAATTTAGCACTGAGGTACTGGGATGGCCTCAGAGGTCAGGGTGGCTCCAGGGTGATGTATGGGGCTCTAGTCACCCACCCTCCATTCTTCCCATCATCCTGTCCCTTTTATTTGGTCTCTAGGAGGCCACTGTAGCCACATGGCCTTTCTCTGTCTTCCCTCCAAGAGATGGAGTTTGGTGCCCTAGCTGACCCAAGGCTGCCTGACAGCCAGGGCAGTCTGGGAGACAGAAGTGGCCTTTCTTTCTACACTTGACATTTTCATTGTTCTTTTCTAGTTTAAAGGAACACACATCAAGTTCAGCACAGGGCCAGTGGTTTTTTATATGCCATGCTCAGGGCTGGAGGCCAGCACACACAGCCCCATTATATGGGCACCAATATGACTTGCTTTATTTTGATGGGACGGGGAATAAGTTACACAGATCTGTGTGACATCTGAGAGGGCATGGCATGGTGGAGAGCCCAGACCCATAGCTACGCACATGACCTTGAGCCCTCTGACTCTGGGACTTATATCTACTCAACCCTGACTTTGATCTTTACTGAGCTCTTGGGAACTACAGTGGATAGACACATATGGACCCTGGCTCAGAAAGACCCCCATTCCAGCCTCCACCTTCCTGACATCCCAGTCCTTCCTTGCAGTAAACATTTTCAAACACTGGCATGCAAGGGTTCAAGGCAAGTGGCAAGCTTAGGAGCCAACCTTGATCCCCACCTCATTCCCTACAAAGCACTAGAGTGGGACAGAGTCACACTTTTTCAGCAGGGTGTGGCTGCTTTCATGCCAGCAGTGACATCCAGTAAGTGAGCCTGAGGTTGTTAAACCTACTGAGCCCAAATACCTCTCCCCTACCTCTTTACAGAAGACAGTGGCTGACCCTGGTAGCTAAGCGTTTTAAATCAGCAAACTCATTCAAAGCAAAACCATTTGAAGACCTCGGGACCCTGTCACTGTGTATCACAGCCACCCTTCTTCCCACTAAGAAGGACGCCCCCTCTAGCTACAAACCTACTCCTGTATTTTTTTTACCTTTGAAAAAAGCCTTAGAGGTACAGGTAGCTTGTCTCACTGCTAGAGAAGGGCATTCCTAACTTGGAGGGTGGCAGGGAAGGAGTGTCAGTCTTCATGACATTCCCTTCCTCTCTGCACTGTCCCTAGCCACACACTGCAACCTTCAGCAACCCTCAGCCCGGCCTTCCATGCCCGCCTGGCTGCTCTTCTGGAGAGCAAGCCCTGCTTAGCATTCTGCTCACCACTCCTCATACTAACCTAGAAGGAATGGCCACAGAATTTAATTTTGGTGGAAGTAAAAATCTAGAGGGTTCTCTGACGTTTATCCTACAGTGGGGGTCAGACTTATGTGTCTGCTGGGGAAGCTCTCTATCACCAAGCCACACCCTCAGCCCAATCTAGGGTTTGGAAGAGGTGCCTTCCCCAAAGACCAAGGTGTTTTGTGTGTGCCCACCCTCATTTTTTTTAGCTTTCCCTGAAGTCACTGTCGATTCTGTCCCATCTCCTTGGCTGCTGCAAAGTTTGACATGACTCTCTTCGTGTCTTCATGACAGGTATGGCTGACCTCAGTTTTGAGGCTGAGAGTCCCGTGATGCCCCCTGAGGAGCTCCTGGAGGGACTGCCCAGCTGTGACTGGCTTCTTCAAGGGCGTGGTGAGTCAGAGTAGTCATAGTTCCTACAGCTCTTTCCAGGGGCTCTTGCTGGTTGGGGGGTGAGATAGTTCCCCTTTCTCCTGGGGTCTTGAGAAGTGGGAGGTGGGATTTGGTAGAGAGTGGGCAGTGTTCTGTGGCCCTGAACATTCTGCTACCCAAATGATGCTGGCCTTAAAATTCCTATTCTATTGGCTGAAGCTGCATTCCATATATCATTTCTATGTGATTTTGGACTTTGGAAATATAGGGTCTGGTGAATCTTAGCAAGGCAAGTCCTCTGCCACTGAGCTATAATCCCAGCCCTCTTTACTTTTCTGCTTTTCTTCTCTCCTCATTGTCCTCCTCCTCCCTTTCTCTCTTTATACCACAGGCTGGCCTTGAACCTGCACCAGGCCAGCCTTTCTTTCACTGCACCAACACCTGTTCTTCTGAGCCGGGATGATGTCTTCCTTCCCTCTCTTCTAGGAAGGCAGGTCTTCTTTCCATCCTTGGAGGTCCCGGGAAGGTCCCCGGAACCTGCATCTTGGTCCTCAGTCCTGGAGCACAGGTGAGGCTCAATGCATTTCTACATGCCCCTGTTGCCCCATGGGAAGTCTCTTTGGGAGTGCTCAGCTCTGACCTTGCCTCAGCCATTGAAAAACCCTCTGGGGATACCCTCTTCATCCCTGACCCACTGAACCAGATCTCCCTAGGGATGTGGCCTGGGAATCTTCAGGGTGTCATGCTCTGAAGTGGTGGAAACCACAGACCACATCAGAGCTTTGCAAACTCTGGCCTCTGGGCCAAACCCAGCCCCCAGGCTGTATCTGTAAGTCCTGTGATACTGGAATCTGGCAACAATCATTTATGTGCATATTGTCCATGGCAGCCTTTGCCTGACGGCAGAGCTCAGTGCACACGTTTGTTTGGCTCATGCTGCTCAAACATTGACTCTGGTTCTCTGTTGCTGAAGTTCTCCTTTCCCCCAAATGTCTGTCAGGGGGCCCATGTATATCTTCTTTGTTTTGAGAAGTCTTGCCACAGAGCTCTGGGTTCCAGCCAATTCTATGCAGAAGGGATGTGGTGAGGCCCCTTCCCAAATGCTCCTTGTGGCTGAGCATGTGGCCTGCTTAGAGGAGTCTCCTGAGCTCAGAAGCATGGAGCCAAGTGACCACAGAAACTGTCAGCCCTAACTCATCTGTGACCACAGAAACCATCAGCCCTAACTCATCATCTTTCTCCTCCCTATAAGTTGGTTTTCTCAGGAGATTACTATTATTTTTTAAGTTTACAATTTAGTCTCTTTCCTAAGCCCCATACTTGGGCTAATATGGGTTCCAGGCATTCTAGAATGTCCTACCTACCCTAGGCATCCTGTCACTTGGGCCCCTTGGCTAGATGTCCCCCCCACACTGACACCTCAGCACAGTCAGGCCTTGGATCCTTTCTTCTTTGGGCCTCAGTGTTCCCCTACACACTAAGGGAGTGGTTGTGGTGAGCCCACAGGCCCCTCCCAGACCTCTGCTCCTTTGCCCTCTTGCCAGCAGAGTCCCTGTGGTGACCGAGGAGGTGGCCCGGGAGGCCCTGCTCAGCTTCGTGAACTCCCAGTGCTGTTACAGCAGTTCAGCTGCTGGCAACCTCATCATCCAGGAGCTGAGACAACAAACCCTCTGCAGGGTAGGGACACTGGGTTGTGGGGACATTGGTCCTGGAGGTGCATGCAACCAGTCTCCCACAGCTTCCCTATTCAAATAATCAGAACATAAGACTCTCATCATGATTGACAACCTCCCCTCCTTGCACTAGGCATTGTGAAAAGCAGATTGAGACCATGTCATACTCCCCCACCCCACAACTGTCCATCACAATGCGGTGTTGTCCACAGTGTCTGGAGCCAGTACTGGGGATCAGGAGAGGTGGAGATACTTGACCAATTGGTTAGATGTGGTAGATCTAGGGTTCAAAGTTAGGATTTTTTGACCCGAAGCTTGGGCCTCCTTACACCCTTTCATGAGTCACAGAATGAGGAAGGACCCTCTGTTCCCCTGACCCTGCCTAGCTTCTGTGTCTCCCAAGCCATGCCTGTGCCATAGAACTGGGGAGCTCTCACCTCTGACACTCAGACCATAGAAGGTGCTTCAGTCTCCTGCACCGACAGGGCCCTGGGAGAGAATCTCAGGCCACACTTGCTGGTGTCAAACTTTTCCTCCAACGAGACACAACCAAGTGGAAGTCAGGCCATGAGGGTTGATAGGTACTGGGTGTAGAGGAAAAAGAGGCTGGCTTGCAGCTGTGTGACCTAGGCAAAACAGCTGGCCTCCTTAAGCCTCCATTTTCTCCCACTTAAGAGACGAAGAGACAGAGTGAGGGAATAGTTTAGTCAGAAAATGCTTGTTATACATGCATGATGCCAAGTTCAGTCCCCAGAACCCACATTAAAAAGCTGGATATGTGTTTAGAGCTGAATAGAATTCATCTCTCTTTCTCATATATATACATATATACAATTTGGCATAATAAATGTATATATACCCCCCCCCCCAAAAAAAAAAGCTGATATGGTTGTGTATGCCTGTAACTCCAGCACTGGGGAGGCAGAGACAGGAGGATCCTTGGGGCTCAGTGGATGGTCAGCCCAGGTTAGCCAGTTCCAGGCCAGAGAGAGACCCTGCATTACAAAAAGAAGGTAGACAGCACCCGAGGGGCTATATCTAAGGTTGTATTCTGATCTCCACATGCATGCATGCAAATGTACTCATGACCTCCACTTCGTGCGTGTGCATGCACATGTGCGCGTGCACACACACACACACACACACACACACACACACACAGAGAGAGAGAGAGAGAGAGAGAGAGAGAGACAGAGACAGAGACAGAGACAGAGACAGAGACAGAGAGAGACAGACAGAGACAGAGACAGAGAGCGCGAGCCAGGTCCCTTCTCACTCACCTTAGGTTTGTGCATAAGGATTAAGGAAGACTTTGTCATGAGTCAGGGGGAGCTTAGAGCAGGAACCTGGGGCCTCCATGCACCATGGGCTAGCATCTATAGGATGTTTCCTGTAGATGATTCCCCTGTGGAACTTCATGGGATTGTACTGGGTGGGGTCCTGGCTGGGGTCACACTTTTGTTCGCAGCCGCCTGTGCTGGTGGAAGCTTCATCCTTTTGCAACATAGTACTGTTACCACGAAGGACACTGTTTGTGACACACTCGTGTTCTCTTCTGTAGTACCGGCTAGAGACCTTCAGTGAATCCAGAGTCAGCGAGTGGACATTTCAGCCAGTCACCAGTGAGTGAACTGTCTGGAGTCAGTTTGCTTGGAAGGGACCAGGCTGGGGCTGGGGAACCATATCAGGACCTAGCTCAGTCACTAATGCTGAATCTGATGTTTGTCTTTGTGGGGTCTCAGTTTCCCCACTTACTATAAAATGGTGGGACGGCTTTCATCTCAGAGACTCCCCAGTGCTGACTGTGGGAGGTGGTCCTCTCTGGGAAGTAGTGTGCAAGAGGCTGGGGCAGCCTAGCAATTGACTTTGACTGCAAAGACAGCATTGTGCTTGGACATCCACCAAATACCCCTAAACTTCTAGATGATCAGATTCCCCACCTACTGTGCCACTCTACCTCTGCCATGCTCTAGAGGCTTTTTTTCCTTTCCTGGGAAGACTTTTCTCTGCTGTCCATCTCTAGTCCATTCTTCAAGACCCAGCCTGTGTCACCTTCTCTATGAAGCCTTCCAGGATTTCTTTTCCTCTTCTTTCCCAAGCAGCATGTACAAGCCTTTTGAGTTTTCCAGGCACTTTATGCATACTTTCAGTGTGAGAACATGCTGTCTGGAAGATAAGGATGAAACCAGGGTAGTGTGTATGGTGGTGACGGTTCCTGATCATTGATTCTTCAGAGTGTGCCCATCGTGTGCTGGACATTTTATATACATTCTTCAATTTAATTGTCACTTCAATCCTACATGCTAGGTGACCATTATTTATCCCCATGCTACAGATGAGATGATTAAATTCCAGAGAGGTTAAACTACTTTCCTAGAGTCACACAGCTGGGAAGTAGAAGAGCCAGGATTCAAACCCAGGTCCAAAGTGCTTAACCTTGGAGGCCAGGGAGGCCCTGTACACACTCTTCTGCAGCCCTAGCTCATGATGTGCACCAAGGAGGGTGTCATGCTGTTTGGTGCATACACAAAGTTTATCCCTGATGCCCTTTACTGTCCTCACGATGACCTCTTCTGTGTCAGACCACTCAGTGGATGGACCCCAGAGAGGGGCCTCTCCCAGGCTTTGGGATATGAAGGTCCAAGTGCCTCCAATGTTTCAGGAAGACACCAGGAAGTTCCAAGTGCCTCACTCCTCTCTGGTCAAGGTAACAGCTGATTGGATCATCTGTATTGCTCTCTAAGTCGGTTTCTCCCTATTCTCCATGCTTCCTCAGACTTTCTCCCAAGCACAGCCTGGTAGGTCATGTTTGCGGTAAAAATAAAACCCAACTTCAGAATAGCATGCATCTTAGGGAAGCAGCATTCACACAGCAAGAGGACCATGACCAGCTGGAAATATCAAGGGACAGCATTCCTAGGGCAGCCGTGTACACACATGCTTCCTTGCTTGGTTTTCGCTTGAGAGTAAGATAAGTGGAGGACTCAACGAAATTGATGTGAGCTAAAATCTGAAACACAGTGGGCAAATTGCTTGCTGAGCAAGCACATGGCCCGAGTTTTTAATCCCTAGTACATATATAAACAGCTGGGTGTGGGGGCTCGCACCTGTAACCCCATCATTGGAGAGGCAGAGACAGGAAGACCTCTGGGGCTCACTGGCTGTCCAGCCTAACCAGATTGGTGAGCTGCAGGTTCAGAGAGAGATCTTGTCTCAAAAAGTAAGCGGGGGTGGAGTGGGTGGTGGTGGTGGTGGTGGTGGGTGGGGTGGGGTGGAGGAGGGGGAGGGGATTGACAGAAGAAGACACTTAACAATGATCTCTGGTCTCCATGTGAGCCGTGCCAACACAAGCATACAAATCCCACACCCACACACTCCATGGAGCTTTTCCTTGGATGCCAATAGGGGAATAGGTTTGATGTCTATCTGTTGTATAGAAATCTGTCTTAGCAGGAAGTGTGGGAGACCTGGTAGCTGATTGACACCCTCACTCTGTTCTTACTGACAGTTGTCTGTTTTCTCATTATCACTTGATTTAAGGATGTAATTAGACCCCGTGGGTCCTTATAGTTACCGCTTGTGGAGGAGCTGAAGAGGTCAGGAACGCATTTCACTCTTTTTTGGACGATGCAAGAACGATTTTCGTTCAATGACAAGAGTCTAGCAGTTAGCTTCTTGCCTTTCACAAAAACGATGTCCGTTTCATTCAAGGCCCATGCAAATGAGCTGCTGATGCAACCTCTATCAGCCTTTGTAGTGTAGTTTAGTCCCACAGGAAGCTAGAGTGTGAGCTAGCTGAGGGCTCACAGAAACCCCATCTTAGCGTGTGGGAAAGCCTGGGCTGGGCTTTGGGGACGTTCTAGTATGAGGCCTTGGGTTGGCACTCAGGCCCCTTTGTCTCTCCAGCTACTTGGAAGGGCCTTTCCCCTTACATTTCCCCATGATATTCTAGGATTGGGAGAATGAAGCCTTCTGGGATTTCTTCTCTGCCACTCTCCCAAGCGGAATGCATGAGCCTTTTGGGTTTTCAGCACCCCCCCCCCCCAATGCATCCTTTCAGTGTGAGAGCATGCTGTCTGGACCTGCTTAGGGACTTCCATCCAAGGAGAACTCTTCCCTTTCAGGAATGTCACAAATGTCACGGGCGTGGCCGCTACAAGTGCAGCGGCTGCCATGGAGCCGGCATGGTGAGTCATGGGTGGGCCATATGAGTCAGTGATCCTGTGTGAGTGTTGGGGTGGGCATAGGGATGGTAGGGTAGGTTAGGGCCTAGCAGCTCCCTGCACCCACAGTGTCATCTCTGGTAGGTCATCACCCTTTCCAAGTCTCCCGTTTCCCATCTGTGGCTGGGACAGTCAGCATGGATGCCTCCAGTGACCCTCATGCTTTGATGGTTCAGTTTAGGCATTTCTCACCTTCCTCCTCACAGGCACTGAGGATCTGCATGGGTCTGGACCCTGTAAAAGAATGGGTCCTAGGGACCATGCTAAAATGCCTTCCCAAGAAAAGATGAAAACAACATCTGTCCCTTTTCCTAAGGTCCCAACCACAGACCCAGGCACAATTCTGCCAAAGTTCATTCTAGAGAACCAATAAATACATTGGGTAACTTATAGGTAACCCCCAGGGGTGTGAACGCTCCTCCCTCAGCATTCTGGACCTGAAATGTATTACTCAATAGGGAGAAGGCTTCATGTCTGCATAGATGGAGTCCCCCTTCCCTACTCTTCCCAGACCTATATACTCTAGCGCCTCCCTAAGGCAGAGTTGCATATAACAGGTGATGGAGAGTGACTGGACACGGAGGTGAGAGTTTTGTGACCCTCCCCACCTATCCACAAGGGGGTGCAAACTGTCAACAATCCCAGTTTGGATGATCTTTTGCAAGAGGGTACAGCTGAATGACCCAAGATGATGGGTGGATGCTTGACTGTGAGGCCAGTCACACTAAGACATCCTGGGTTTACAAAGGACAGGAACTGTTGGCTCTGGAGACAAGATGTTCAAGCCAAGGCTCCCAATTTGAGTCTGCTCATCAGACACACATCGATCACTTACTGTCCCACCATGTCCCAGTGTGCCTCGCCCTCTATCCTGGGGCCTGCTGGGTACTCACCTCTCACCTGCTCACTGTGGGTCTCAGTGGGCTGAACCTGGTACCTGGCTTTTCTCTCCTTTCCATGTCTCCTGCTGCTTGCTTCCTGTGGCGTTGTCTGCAGCACCCCCTGCATCCCCACCCCCATGATCTTTTTGTTTTCTCCTCCCTGCTCTCTGTGCTTGCTTTGAATGTCAGGAGTCTACCCCTGGGTACTTTCCTAAAGAGCACCTGCCCTCACTGTGGTCTTCAGCCACTGTGCTCCTGGCTCTTTCCAGACACTTGGTTGGAGGCAGGTTTTGGGGCTTTGGGGTGGGGACAAATCAGAGAGGAGAAACAGGGATCTATGGACATGATCCTGTTCCTGGCAGGGTGCAAAGCCACTAATCCGCAAGCCACAAAGCCACAAGCCACAAACCCAGGGGAGGAAGAGACCTGGGTCAGGGTCACGCAGCTGGGTGGGAAGCTGGTCTCTGGGTGGGTGGCCTGGGCCCTGCTTCTGGGAGGGAGATGCTGAGTCTGGGCATGTCCACAGGTGAGGTGTTCATCCTGCAGTGGTACCAAGCGAAAGGCCAGGCAGCCCCGGAGATGCCACATGTGTTCTGGCTCTGGTAGGCGCAGGTAGGAGTGGGTTTGCAGTGGGTGGGGAAAGGCTCTCTAGTCTTCAGTTTCTTTCTGGTCACTGTGCAGCCGAAAAGGGCATGGGCCCCCATCTTTCTCTCATTGCTGTGCTGTCAGAGTCTGTGCATGTCGGATGCTCTTGTACTTTGTCTGAGGGTGTGCTTGTCTCAAGGCCCAGCGTGTTAGGACATCATCTAAAGTATGTGGGGCAGGTGTGAGGAGATGGGGCGTGGAGAAGAGCTCCAAGGAAAACCAGCTGGAAGGGCAATTTTAAACTCCGAGCACAGCCTCCTTTATACCCCAGAGCAGGGCCTGGTTGGAGGAGCTGCTTAGCATGTTGCTCGACTGACTAAAGAACCCAGAACATTCCATTTCTGCTCTTGGGGCTTTGCATACAGTAGGTGGTGGTGGCATCTTGTGAATTATGTCTTCTCACTATTTGTAAATCTTTAAAGGGAAACAAAACTACAAGAAGTGAGAATGGTCAAAATTAGATTGGTTAATGGTCAAGCTTCACTGGCCAAGATTAACCATACCTTCTTCCATGACTAGTGAAGAATGGTTTTTTTTTGTTTGTTTTTTGTTTTTTTGTTTTTGTTTTTGTTTTGGTTAGAACATTATTTTATTTTATTTTTCAAGTAAAATGACCCAATTCAAATTGGCTGTGGCAAAAAAAAAAGTATAGGCCCAACAACTGTATGGCATCAGGTCTAGCTGGATCCAGGTGTTTAAATAGTGTCACCAAGCTGGAGTGGTGAGGGGACCAGGTTAAGCAGCCTGGTGGGGAGGGACACTCTTCTGAAGAATTCTAAGAGCATCCTGACGTGGTTTGCATGGGTCCATGTTTGTGTTGGCTTAGTGTTGCCAGAGAGATGGAATGAGGTAACCAGCCAGGCTGAGATCGCAAGCTGTCCACAGAGGGTGGGATCAAAAAGCGAAAGAACCAAGTGGGCTGGGCATGGGAAGGGTAGGTTCCTAAGAGGACACTAGGGTCCAGCTGTCAGAGGAGGGAGGGTGACGGTGGGCAGGTACATGCCACCCTAGTCAGGGAGTCATCTACTGAAGAGGGTTAATTAGGGCAGGGGCCTCTGAGAGCCACAGTAATATTGAGCCTTGTTCACTGTGGCCACAGGTGCAGTACCTGCTCTGGGCGGGGGAACAAGACATGTGCCACCTGTAAGGGGGAACGGAAGCTGGAGCACTTCGTCCAGCTGGTGATCATGTGGTAAGTGACACCCAGGGGCCAGGTCTGGAGGAGGTGGGGGGTGTTGCTGGTACAGAGAATCTCTCCATCATAGGGGCTCCCACCTGGTCCAGGGGGAGCAGCTGTGGGGGTAGAGGATGCAGACTGGCTTTGGCTCTGAGTTTATTTTTATTCTCATTTTTCAAGTTAATTTTTTCAAAGCTTTGTGTGAGTGTGAGCATGCCCAAATGTGGAAGTGCATGTGTACACGCGCAGGCACGTGAGTGTTGTGGCCGTCGTGTAGCGGTCAGAGGACAACTTGCAGGAGTTGGTTCTCTTTTGCACCATCTAGGGTCTAGATATTGAGCTCTGTTTGTCAGGCTTGGCAGCAAGTGCCTTCACCCACTGAGCCATCGTGCTTGCTTTAGCTTTGAGTTAACATCCGTCATTGTCACCTGCTAGGGCAGCAGGCCCAGGGCCCCTGAACACTGATGACTGGGATACAACTGTGTATCTGTGCCTCTAGGTCATCCATGGATGTGTTCCTATCACAAAGCCTTTGTCCTGTCCCTGGCCAAGATAAATGCTAGGCAAGCCACGGTACACGGGGACTAGCTCCTCCCAGGCCAGGGCACTGAGCTTAGAGAGGCTGCGAACTCACTCCAGCCCCAGTCCCCAACCCCATGCAGCGCAGGTGTAATGATTGTGATGATCAATGATTTGAAGCTGGTGCTCCGCTTTTCCTCCCCCACCTCCTCCCAGGAAGAACAGCCTATTTGAGTTTGTGTCCCCACACCACCTCCACTGCCCTGGGGAGCTGCTCGCCAAAGCCAGAGGGGAAAACCTCTTCAGGGATGAGAATGCCATGGTAAGGAGGGAGCCTTCACACACAGGTGGCAAGGAAGTGGGCATCCTGAAGACTAGCTGGAGCATCCGACCCTCTCTGGGGGTTAGGGTAGATGGGTATGGTGGGAACAGGGCTGCCCAGCCAGAGATGAGGCCCTGGGTGACTCTGAGTGTCAGGGCCATGAGGTCATCAGCCCCCTGCCCGGGTGGATAGCCTGCCCGGGTGGATCGGATGCTGAGTGGAGGTGGGAAAGATCATTGAGCTGCCAGTGCTATGAGCTAAAGGAGGAACCGTAAGGGAGGCAGGGCTTGTCTCCACATGGAGAAGATTTCATACGGCAGCCTGAGAATGGGGATATCTCAGGGACTGAGTCAATGCTGTCATGTATGGGCTGTATGAAGCTGCCAGCCTGCTGCTTGAGACTCTATACCATTTGTTTTGTTCCCTCTGGGCACATAGCGAGCAGTTTTGATGTCGGTGCGATACACGACCCACTTGCTGTAGTTCTGGCTTTATCTCAGCACTCAGCATGATGCTCAGCACACAGTAGGACCACAGAAAGGGAAACATAAGGTGCAGGTGGGAACGTAGGCTCTCTGCACCCTTCCCTTTTGTCCTGGACTCCCTGAGCCAATAAAGTGGTGAATGATGTCTAAAGAGTTTCTCTCAGCTTGCTGCGTGGCCTCAAGGAGTCTTCTCCATCACTCTCTGGGTCTCCTCATCGCTCTAGTGGAGTCAGCCCTGGCATCTTCCATAACTCTCTGTGGGGGTGCTCTGGGAGAGAAAGTGAGGTACTCTGTTTGTCTCTCCAGGTGTACCCCATTGTGGACTTCCCACTGCGGGATATCTCTCTGGCCTCCCAGCGGGGCATTGAGGAACACAATACCGTTCTGGCTTCCCGTGCCCGCATCCTTCAGCAGGTGAGGCAGGGGAGGCTGAGGATGAGGGCTTGGCTTGGGAATGCTTCCCTGCCCACTCAACGGAGAGAAATGAGGCTTTGCCTTGAAGAGTGAGGGTGCAGGGGATCGAGGGCCTGGGAAATGCACAGTTCCGGAAGCTTCAGGGTTGAGGCAGTGTGGCTGGAGTTGAGGACCAGCATATGAGGCTTAAGGAGCATGAGGGACCATCGGTCACTGGGAGAGAGGACTGGGGATTTATTTACAAGAAATGAGTCCTATGTGATTTTGATTCTAACTCCCTCATATTCAGAGAGCAGGAAGGAAATCCAGTCAGCACCCTGGCCTTAGGCCGGTGCGCTGCTGCATTTGGAGTGTTCCTCTGGTGGCCACGAGGTGGCAGTGGTGTCTGCCACGAGAATCACCATCCCTGCAGCATGGAGTAGAGTTCTTGGGGTCTGGAGAGATTGCTCAGTGAGTAAAGTGCTTGCTTGTTGTGCAAGAATGAGGACTCGAATTCAGATCCCAAGTACTCGAATTCAGATCCCAAGTACCCACATAAAAGCCTTGCTGTAGTGGCGCTAGCCCTGGGGGTCCAGGCAGCTCTTTGGAGCTTGCTGCCCAGCTCGCTGCCCAGTGAGAGCTTGTGTCTCAAAGAAAAAGAGAAAAGAAAAAAAAAAAGAGAGCAACAGAAAAAGATTCCCAGTATCGACCTCAGGGAACACCCTGTGCTTGAGGTTAGTGGTGGGGAACCTGGGCCTTCAGCCAGGGCTTAGATTCTGGGTCTCCCGCATCCATCCACCTGCGGTCCTGGGCAGCTGCTTTGAATATCTTCACGGCTGGTTTCTTCCCTGAGTGCTGCTGCGGGCTAAGGGTTCACAGGTGCTAACCTGTGCCGTAACCTGCTTTCTTTTCTGTCTTTCCCAATGAGTCCCATTCCCTTTTCTCTGCACATCTCTCCTGCTGGATGGAGAGAGAAGGCCAAGTTGCATGCTTTAAAGTGAACCGGGACCCTGGGATCTGGAAGGGGACTTCAGCGAACTTCAGGCTCCTCAAATTCCACTGCCTCCCGGGGCTAGGTGGTCGCCCCGGGGACCCTCTGAAGGCTCACTCTCCACTCAGCTCTGTGTCTGCACACAGCAGGGAGTTCTCAGACTTTCTAGCATCCAGACGTTTTTACTTGGAAGGTTTGGACTAACCCTTCCCCTCCACTGAAACTCAGTGTCTGTGAAGTGGTAAGGTTGGGTCTTATCTCAGGTTGGGCTCTACAAAGGAACCCCCCAAAATGCCTATATGAGTGTCACTTACTGTGAAGGGTTGCTTGAAGGACTGGGGAAGGGTTGAGAGGGAAACCAAGCCAGTTAGTTATATGGCATTCCCAGTCTGATCTCAGAGTGGCTCTGAGCTCCAGTCAGGCTTCAGTGACTGTGGTTGGGGTGAGGAGGAAGTCAAGCTAGGTGACATGTCAACGTCAGTCTGATCCCTGGGTGGCTCTGAGCTTCAGTCATGCCCTAGTAGCCACCTACCTGGAGGTCAGGAGGCTGGGCTGCTGCTGCTTGGCACTCTCTGCCCTGGACATGGACCGTAGGCTCTGTACCCCTCAGAGAACTCTGCAGAGAGTTGGGCTATGGGGGTTGGTGCTCAGACCTGGGGTGGGTGCAGCAGCAGGCTGTCAGGAAATGGGAATGGGTAGGGATAGATCACCCACTGGTCTCCCAGGGAGCTGGCTTTGGCATGGGTGGAGTTTTACAGCTGTTCCCTGAGTAGTTGCTGCAGTGCCTGGATCCTGGCAGCCCACAGTCTGGGCTTGACACCTGTTCCCAATATACCAAAGCAGCGAGAGATGTACTCAACACAGCACACTGAGAAGAGGCGTACCTAAAGGAATCTAGGGACTCCCTCCCTCCCTCCCTCCGTTCCTCCCTCCGGGTCTGCCGTTGGGATTCTGACAGGTTTAGGTCCTGGTCAAGGTGAGTTCTCACACATCATCAACCCATCAGATTCCAGGCTGTCCCCTTTTCTGCAAGGTGCCCAACAGCACCTTGTGTAATATCCCTTCCCTGGGGAAAATTCCAGTTCCTGGGGATCCGTTGTGTCAATAGTCTGATAGGGAGGGACATGAGTGCCTTTCTAGAATATCTCCGCTCCTGCCAGGATGGTTTGGCTTACATGAAGGAGGAGTCCCAAGTGAGACATTTACTCTGGGCTTGGCAGGAGGGCTCAGGAATACTAGGGCTTGAGGGACAATATGACTTGAGCAGCTTGCACACACTGGTCACCGTCTGGGGGATCATTATACTCATAGAGTGTTCAACGTGAGTCCTTTCATAACCTGCGGCCTAAATGACACGTTATGTGAGTGACTAGTGTGGCCTCTAAAGTCTTTCTCTTACCTCACAATCTCACCTCAAGCAACATAATCCATTGTAGAAAATCCTGGAGCTGGAAAGAGCAAGGCAGGGGATGTATGTGCACATTAAAAAAAAAATATTTCTTAAGGGGACAGAATGCTGAGGTCACATTTTCTAATTGGCCTTTGGTCCTGGAGCCAGAGCCAATGATCTACGATGGTGTTTTGTTCTTATTACAGAAGGTGGGGAGTGGAATCTAGTCATGAGGAGGTGGCAGCCACCACAATGTGCACAGTTCTAGAAGCTGCAAGTGGATATCTAGAATTTTCCATTGTAGAATACAGCCAAGAGGCAAACACATAAGCAGACAATCACAAGAGGCCCATCATCTGAAGGGCTGAGGGCTTGGGTGATTTGTGGGCTCAAATGCAGAGCTTCTGAGCTCATAGTGGATGGAGGTGGGGCTGCTGCTGCTGCTTGTAGAAGGGTCTAGAAGTCAGAGTGCTCCTGATCCTCTGCCTAGACCTCTGGGCAGCAGTCTTGGCTCTCACCTTCATGTGCCTGTTAGTCCTTATTTAGGAGGCTTTGGATGGCATTTTTTTTTGGGGGGGGGAGGGCTTCTGCCTTTTGATTCCAAAATGATCATTTGAGTCATAGCTCCTGGCTTATGAATATACATTAGTTTTCCGATTTCATTTGGCATCCCAACTCTGAGACAGTTTTGACCCCATTCTACAGATAAGAAAGTCAAGGTCTAGAAAAATGGAGCTCAATACCACACAGGAGGGCTCACAGAAGTTTCTAATCCTGATCCTGGGCAATGTCCTATGTTCCTAGCTCCTCCTACAGGGCTCAGCTCTGCTCCAGTCTTCCTTGGGAACTCACAGGCAGTTAGGAGAGAAATCTGAACAACCATCTGGTTTCAGCTTCTTCGCCCAGGGCCTCTGAGTGGTCAAGAGCTGCAAGCAAGCTGGGGTATTTCTGATGGGAAGAGCTTGCAGCAAGTGAGGAGGGTTTGGCTCTTAGCCGTCACACCCTTTTCTTGGGATTGGGATCCTATGCCCAAGAGTGCGATGTGGAAGCAGCATGAGCAAAAGGCACAGGGCAGAACTATAGAAACTATAGAAACATCCCAGGGACATGCCACTTCAGCGTCTGGAGGAGTTACAATTGTATACCAGCTAGGGGTTGCCCTTGCCAACAGTCAAATAGTACTAGGAACTAAAGGTGGCAGGGAACCCTGCTCCCATTGCAGGAGCCCCACTTCCTTCTTTAGCAGAGCTGGGGGTTGGGAAAGTTTTGAACTAACTACTCAGAGAAGGGGCTGGAGATGAGGGTCTGAGGCAGACTCTGTGGGAGACAGGGTTCTACTCTCTTTTTGAGGGGAAGTTATTTAGGAAGAGGTGGATGCTGGGAAGAGATCTGAGCTTGACATGGGAACTGCTAAGGAGAGGAACCCAGGCTTGCAGTGTTTGATGTTTGGAACCTGAAGTCTCATGAGCCTCTGTTTTTCCCATCTGCAAAAAAGGAGACCATTTGAGAAAGACTCCCCTGAGGCTGTGCTGACACACAGCTGTGGTGGTGGCTGAGGGACTTCTGAGCAGATAAGCCTGATAGAATCCACCAAACGCTGGCATTTCTCTAACATTTTTATCTTAAAACCAAAATCAAAATCAATAAGCCACTCCATACATCTCTATGCTAGTTTGGAAACACAAGTGTTGAAAGCAGCTTTGTTCTCCACCCCTATCCAGTATCTCATGGAGACATTTATGTTTCTGGAAATGTCATGTAGCTTCCTTGAAGTCCCCTGGGGATGCTCATGCCTCATTTCTAATATCAGACAGTGGCTGAAGAGAAATTAGTTTTTCCCAAAAAGACATACTCTAGGATCGCCTGGGAAGAGTCTCTCCCAATGAGGTTCTGTTTAGGTCAGGTTTTCCTGTGGGCATGGCTGTGTGGGATTGTCTTGATTATGTTCATTAAGATGGTAAGACCCATTCACTGTGGGCAGTGCCATTCTGTAGGTTTGAGCTCTGGGTTGTGTGAGTGTAGAGATGGATGAACAGAAGAAGGCATGTGTACATTCCTGTTCTCTCTGCTCTGGACTTTGGATGTGACAAGCTATTTCAAGTTCTTGCGTCAACTCCCCTTAGAGATGGATAGTAACATGGAGTTATGAGCCCAAATAAACCCTTTCTCCCCTGAGTTGCTTTTGGTCTGGCTATTTTTATCACAGTAGCAGAAATGGGACTAGCAGGGGAACATATCAGGAGATGCATCTAGATGTCACATCTGGACATCCTGTGCACCCAGCTCTCCACATTCCCCCACAAGCCATGGGAGCAGATGCTGCTTCATAAACAAATGAGTGTCATGAGTACAACTCTGTGTTTGGCCATTTGTTTCCTCAGCGCCAGACCATCGAGCTGATCCCCATCACCGAAGTTCATTACTGGTACCAAGGCAAGACTTCTGTCTACTACATCTATGGCACTGACCACCAGGTATACGTGGCTGACTACCCTGAGCGCTATTGCTGTGGATGCACCATCCTCTGATAGGCACAGCTATCCCCAGAGTCCACCAGTCATGTTTGACAAGGGGACAGCAGTGCTCTTTGAATTTAGTTATGTTGGTGATGTTGGACAACCCCTTGCAAACTCTGGAAGTCTTTCTGAACAATTGGTCAACCATCTGTCAAGACTCAACTCCTGATGGGGCTCATCTGCTGGGACCCATGTTTAACTTATAAGAATTCTCCTAAGCAAGTTTCTGTAGAATAAGGGAGAGATGTAATATGAATGATGGGAGCGCTGCCTTTCTCCCTCTATCTAATACCCCTGTTGTGTAGGGGATCTCATATTGCTGATCCCTATTTTAGTCTGGATTCTACTATAAGCCTTGAGCCATGCTCAGCATTATAGGAGTGTTGAAAGATACTTATGGGTCAACTTCCACCCAGCACCTTTGCTTCCTAACCTCTGGGCTGGAAACACTGACGTAACCATTGCTGGAATGGTTTGGTTGTACTGTGCAAGGTCTGAGACCTCACTTAGAGGAAAGAAGGCTGGGCTGGTTCACGGATGGGCACTCTAGTCACTTGAAGGCTAGTTTTAAAAACATCTTCTGGTGGATGGGAAGCTGCCTTCTAGGCTACCTCCATACAGTCTGGGTTTCCTCACAACATGGAAGCTATATAGTGGCTGTCACTCATGGGTACTGTGATGGCTAATGTTGACTGCGAACTTGCCAGGATCTAGAATCATCCAGGAACCAAACCTTTGGGCATGTCTATGAGAGAGTTTCCAGATTAGATAAATTGAGGTGACAAAGCCTGTCGTGACTGTGAACAGCACTATTTCATGGAGTGGAGTCCTGGATTGAATTAAAAAGGAGAAAGTGAGCTGAGCACCAGTGTTCATCTACTTCTTCCGGACCACAGATGCAATGTAACCAGCTGCCTCACGCTCCTACCACCGTGCCTTCCTTATTGTGACAAATTGTACCCTTGAATTGTGAGTAAAAATACAATAAACCCCTCTTCCTTAAGTTGCTTTTGTCAGGCATTTTTGTTGCAGAGAACATGAAAAGTCAACAATACATGTGCTTAATTAAAGAAATAGAGGTCTCATCCCAAACTTCAGAAAACCCAAACAAAACCACATCTGTGATGGAAGGATGGGAGTCTAGTTGCTCCCTGTTGCAGGAAGGGTTTCCAGAGTGTTTTTGAGTAGATGTGGTTTGGGATCAGAGGATGTGAACTGGGTCCTACTGGTGAGGCTGGACAGGCAGAGGGAGCTCCCTGTAGATCCACATGATGGCTCAGCTTTGGAAAGGTGTTCCTGGGTCAGGAAGGCTACCATGTTCCTGACTATGAGGAACCAGAGGGCTGTCATTTTGTAATACCTGTCCTTGATTCAGAACAGGTGCTGTACAGAAACAGTGGCCTCTGGACATGTTCCCATATGGGCCATCCAGGACTCCCTTCTGAAGTCCAAGTTCTGTCTTTCTTGGACCATTTATCCCTACCCTATCCTTCTAGGATATGGCCCTGGGAGGCTGGGTTGGGAGGAGTATGGGGGAGACAGATGCAGAGCATTTGTACCCTCTCTGCTACTGTTTGAGCCCTGGATTTACTCATACTTGTTTGGCTATTTCTATTTCCTGGACTTGGTGAGCCATATATTGGGAGATGCTGATGGATAACCTGATAATGTTGATGAGAGCAGCAGGGTCCATAGTGGGCTGGGTAAAGTGCCTCCAGCTCTCTCAGGACTGGGGCTGCAGAACCCAGTGAGACCTGGGCTGAGAAGTCGAGGCCATGTGAACCTGGTAGCTGAGCTGAGATTGAACCCAGTGCTTTCCACATCCAAAACCCTGGCTCCTGCTCTGGCTGCCTGCTACCAAGTCCATGGGCTCTACAAGGCTGGAGGGACACACACTGAGATTGAACAGCAGGGCCTGGACAGCAGCTGCTCCCTAGGGACAGAGCCTTGTGGTGGCATGAGAAAGAAGTCTCCAAGGCAGATCTTTCTGGAGCACCACCATGCCCTAGTGTGGAGACTCTGCCTCCAAACTAACAAGGTAGCTTGCAACTTATGCTCCCATGCCCCTTGTCCTACCTTTGTGGCCCTCAGTGTAGGTGATTCTGCCCCACCATGGAAGTGTTTTCTGGATGCTATGATGGGAAGGAATGCTGTTGGCATTTGGTGGGTGGAGGGCAGGTAACCAAACTTGCATTGCTAACCCTCTGGCAAAGCCAGCCATACATATGTCATCAACTTTATGTCATACACATCCCATTGATGTTGAAATGGAATATAAGTATAGAAATATTGCCAGCCATTTCTTTCTTTTCTTTTCTTTCTTTTTTTTTGTGTTTTTTGTTTTTTTGAGACAGGGCTTCCCTGTAGCTTTGGAGCCTGTCCTGGACTAGCTCTGTAGACCAGGCTGGACTCGAGCTCACAGAGATCCACCTGCCTCCCGAGTGCTGGGATTACAGGAGTGTGCCACCACCACCCTGCCAGAATGCTCCTTTTTACATAGTGCTCAACTCTGTTCTCCTGAGTCCCTCCCTCCCGTACCTTGTTTGGAATACCAGATCTTTTACCTCATTTTGATGTGTGCACATATATGGGCACAACTGATTGCATTCCTGCATCCTTTGTTATGCCTGAGCACTTATGTGCTGAAATGCACGTATTTTTATAAAGCAATTTCTTCTAATTCCTCCTTTGTGTTTAACATTGCATGTAAGTAAGCTGTTATGTTTCTTTTTTTCCTTGCTCTGATCAGATACCCAGCAAGCTTCAGCTTCAGAGAAAAGTTATTCTGGCTCTCAGTTTGCGAGGATACAGTCCACCACAGTGGGGAAGACACAGTGGCTGGAGCAGCCAGAGGGTGAGATAACTGGTTCCAATACCTATATGTGAGGAAATAGAGAAAATTGGGTTGGAAACAGAGGCAGCTCTAGCCTGAAAGGTCCATCCTTAATACTCACTTCCTCCAGCAAGAATCAACATCTCTAAAGGTCCTACAACCTCCCAAGCCAGCACTCTCAGCCGGACACTAACCATTTAGGCACACAAGCCTGTGCAGGATGTTTCACACTCAAACCATACTGGCTATGGGGGAGTATTTGGGGATCAGAAAGAAACACGAGCTTTTAAAGGCTGATATCAACTATGCTGTTGGCATGGGAACTCAATGAGAACATTTTAGCTGGAAGTGGCTTCAGAGGGACACTCAGCAGTTGAGCAGGAGAGAGAGAGAGAGAGAGAGAGAAAGAGAGACAGAGACTATAGACACACACATACAAAGGGGTGGGGGGAAAGATGCCTAGCTTGCTTTCTAGGTCTGGGCCCCCAGTGCATGGTGTGGTCAGTAGATGTTCCCTCCTCAGCCCCCTTTGGAAAACCTCCAGAAATGCTCCTAGAAGCCTCTCCTTGATGACTCCAAATCCTCTCAAGTTGACAATGAAGATCATCATTCACAGACAGACACATATAGGTTGAATAAAATGGATCCTGTGGGTAGGGGACATCCTGTTTTTTATTGACTTTGAACCTTCAGGTCCAGGAGCCCAGCTGAACACAGCTAGGTCAAAGTCCCTCCGAGGCTTTACCGTTCCATACTAACTCTGTGACTCAGGAAAATGGGCTGTGACTGAATCCACTATGAGACCCTCCTGCATGCTTTTCTGTTGTTCTGTTTCAAGAGAATTCAACCATTGGCACAGGCTCATTTTCTGCTTGTGGCAAATGTGAAGAGATGTGGAGAGTCTGACTGGGGGGTGGAGGTCTCTGGCTGCAGTCTGTCTAGAGCAGAAAGCCCTGCGGCATCCAGATGTGGGTCCTCTATCAGGCCCTCCAGCTGGGTGCTTTCCTTATTTTTACTGTTCAATTTCTTCCTCCTGTCACCTGACAGAACTGAGTTCTCCAGCTAAAAGAAAGATTGATCTAAGGATGGTAAAGGCCATGCTAACCTTTGCGGTCAAACTTAATCTCTGTGCTTTTGTTTACTTTCTATCTTAAGATCAGAAAGTAAGACAAGAATTTGGAGTGTCTGAGACACAGGCTGGGAGGCAGCCTTTACTGTGGCCTTCTGGCTATGTGCCCCTCTGTGACCTTATACCACTCTACTTACCTGTTTGGTGGTCCCCCTAACTATTGGGACTGGTGGGGAGTTGAGGCCATTGTGTGTGCGGTTCTGATGCACACTCAGGCTCCCAGATGTTCTCTTAGCCATGGAGAGAGACATATGAGGCCAGAACTGAAGGGAGAGATCATCAGAAACATGCGGTGGAGCAGAAGCTGGTGTCTAGGCACAGACTGAGGTTTCTAAAAGTGTATCAAATTACTGGGACCTCTTAGGGTGTGTGTCAACCAGTTTGTCATAATGCAGTTCTGCTGCCCCCTGGTGGATCTTCTTTATAGATATTTGTGGTGACAGTGGTTGAAATTCTGTAGAGTTGGCTGGTGTCCCAGGGGATTCATTTATTTTTAGTTTGTAATTAGATCAGGAAATTAAGTTATTGAGCTTTTAGACATATATTTTAAAAGTTTATCTTTTGACAGTTTTCTATATGTATACAATGTATCTTTGACCATATATATTTACCCCTACTCTCCCTCCCATTCCCTGCAGATATCCCCAACACACTCCTCCCACTTTTGTGTCTTCTCTTCTTTGTGTGTGTGAGAGAGTCTGCATGTGTGTGTATGCGTGTGTGTGTGTGTGTGTGTGTGTGTGTGTGTGTGTGTGTGTGTATAACTTGCTGAGTTCACTTAGTGCTGCCTGCTAGAATGTTGGCTCATTTTGTTGGCCAGGTCTTGTGTAGGTTACAATATCTGCTGTGAGTTTGAGAGTTCAATGGACTTGTCATGTCCAGAAGACAGCATTTCATTCTGGGCTGACCTTGAACATGTGTTGTGGAATATTAGTTGAAGGTGTGTTATATTTGTTTATGATGTGGAATATTTGTTTAATCATGCAAAGATGTGTTGCATTTGTTTAACTCTGTAAGCCTTAGTTACTTTGCCTGCCTAAAACACCTGATTGGTTTAATAAAGAGCTGGACAGCCAATAGCTAGGCAGGAGAGAGAATAGACAGGGCTGGGAGACAGAGAATAAATAGAAGTGAGAAAGGGAAGAGGGATCAAAGAATGAGAAGAGAAGGAGAGAAGGACATAAGGGGCCAGTTACCTAGCTACACAGCCAGCCATGAGTAAGAAGTAAAGAAAGGGCCAGGTGGTAGTGCACATGCCTTTAATCTCAGCACTCGGGAGGCAGAGCCAGGTGAATCTCTGTGAGTTCAAGGCCAGCCTGGTCTACAGAATGAGTTCCAGGACAGGCTCCAAAGCTACACAGAGAAACCCTGTCTCAAACAAACAAACAAACAAACAAACAAACACAACAAAAGAAGTAAAGAAAGGTATGTAGAATAAAGAAATCTAAAGGCCCAGAGGTATAAGGTAGATGGGATAACTTAAGAAAAGCTAAGGCTGGGCATTCATAAGAAAGAATAAAACTCTGTGTGGTTTATTTGGGAGTGGGGTGGTGGGCTCCCCAAAGAACAAAGAGTAAAATAACCACTGCAAACCTGTTCTGCCTCTGCCTCTTCAGCATATCCTACCAGCTTGCAGCACCACAACTGGCTTTGCTGGGTATTAAAACAACAATTCTCAGCTTGTCATGGCTTTGTGTGACTGTAACAAAATACTGGAGGCAGCTAACTTCTGAAACAGATAAGGTTTATTAATTTTTTGTTTGGAGATTCAAGGTTCAAGACTAGGTAGGAGGTCAGTGGTGCATTTGTTTGGCATATAGGGAGGGTAGTAGATTTAAGGCTTCAAAATGAGCAGAAGGAGGGAGAGAGAAAACTCCCACAATCAACTTCAAGGACATATTTCTAATGACTTGAGAACCTCTCACTAGGGCCTACCTCCTAAAAGTCCTATCACCTCCTTGTAGTGTCAGCCTGTGGGTCAAATTTTTGGGCTGGTTTTGTGTGACAATAGCACATTAAGCCTCAGTGCTGGCTCCCGTGGCCAGGTCTCTCTAAGCCTCAGTTTTTCCTTTCTCCATCCTTTGTTCCTCTACAGTTTCATGCATGCCTTCAACAAATGCTAACTGTTTTCACTTCCACCCCACCCTCTCTTCCACAGAAGCCTCTTCTCCTTTCTAGTTTCATCTCTGTTTTGTATGTGACCCAGTGAGTTTAGCTGGAGTTTCTTGCCTGAGCTTGGAGAACCTTGCCAATTGACTGGCAACTTACAAGTGGCTACACCACTGAGACAAATGAGTCCTCTTCCCCCAGCAATGGCTAAGTATTAATAGTCTTTTAGGGTCTCATGAGCTCCCTTCATAGCCATAATCACATGTCCAGTTTTCTGCAGGTCTTGTGTGGATGACGACGGAAATAGTGAGTTCATGAGAGCGATGGCCGTGTTATGGCTTTTTGTAGCATGCCTCCCAGTTTCCTACTCTTCCATTTTTCTTGCTCCATCTTCTGTCATATTTCCTGAGGTGGAGGAGATGATACTGATGTTGCTGTTTAGGGAGAAGCTCTTCACCATCTCTTATTCTTGGTACTTTGACCAGTTCTGAGTTGTAATCTTAAGCACTGCCCACAGTAAGAAGTTCCCCTGGAGCAAGCTGATAGCAGCATGCCTCTATAGGGTCAAGAGGAGTGTTCGGAAGGCAGCTGGGCGACATGCCCATTTAGCAAAAACAATAGTATGAGGCTCTTTTCTATCGCTTATGACCTCCCCCACCCATGAGTTCTTAACCATATTTTATGTACCAGGTATGGGTTTCTTCATGTGGAACAGGCCTCAAGTCCAATAAGAAAGTAGTTGGTTACTCCCATCATAACCATGCCACTATTCACCAGTGGGGACAGCTTGCCCGGTATGTCAGTATTGTTCCCTGAAGGGTTGAGTAGGGCTCTCATTGGCTTTCCCCTTCATCAGTGTGCATAGCACCTTCTGGCACTGTGAAAATTAGCCAGTGGGAAGGGAGCTCCTGGCTTAGTGCTAGCTTGATGTCTCTGTGTTCTGTATTCAAAGCGTGTGGCTAGTGTATTTAGAAAAAGAATCTTATCATCAAGTACTGGTGGGCTACTGAAATCAATTTTAATAGCCTGCATTGTTTTGGGGGGACACTGAGGCCTCCCTGACCCATAGAACTTAGGGAGGTATTTTCATTTAATAACCCATGGCTTCTTAGAGAAGTATTGTCTTCTCTAAGGGCACCCATAAGGGCACCTCTAATCAAATTATTATCTTTATTTTAAAAATTACATTTTAAATAAACATACAAAATAGTGGGTTTCCAATTTATCATGCACCCTTAGTTGTGGTTACCTTGTCTCCCCTCCCTCCCCAATACTTGAACCTTTTTACCTGGAGTCTTCCAGCTCTCTTCTTTCATATTATATACGTTCTCCTATGAGTCCTCAGTTTCTTTGTTTGTGGATGAGGAAATGGCTTTACTCTAGATGCCTATAAGGGTTTTTTTTGGGGGGGGGGGGCGGGGAAGGTGACCCACACAAGATCCCAAGATTGGGACTGCAGGAAACATCTGCAAACCCAAGTAACTTAGGGCACAGCTTTTGTCCACCAGGGGGCAGCAGATATACACACATGAACCCTGACCAGGGCTTGTCTTGTTTTCTGATCCCAGTGGTTAAACATGGCAAATTTACTATACCCACAGTTTGCCCAGATGCCAAGTGCCACTGGAACCATTTTGTAAAGGTGACACCTCATGCTTTACCATGCAACCTGGCTTCAGGAACTGTGTTATCCCCATTTAACAGAACACCAGGAGGTTGAAGCCTAGAGAGTTTGAAAAACTTACCCCAGGTCCCAGCTTCAACCCAATGCTTGATGGATGAAGCTTGGGCAAGAGACCAGTGTGTTTGCCCTGGGGTCATAGGGAGCAGTAGTGATTGTTAGAGACCTTGACTGGCAGCTATTGGCTAGAAGTGGACTGGTCTCAATGGAAGGAAGTTTGGGGGTTTGCTGTACCTCGTTGTCAAAGCGGACTTTGCCTCTTGGCAACATAGACTGGGTCCAGTTCACCCCCTGAGCCACTTGCCAGCGTAGAATTCTAACTTCGACTTTCTGTCATTGCATATACCAAATAGGGGGACTAATGATGTCCTGTGTGGAGGTTCTTGCTGTCTGCCATTCATGGAACACACTCACCATACTGTATAGTATGTAGAGTGCTCACATTTAACATGCATGGTCCCCAGCTGGTGAATCTGTTCTGGAGGTTATGGAAACTTTGAAAAGTATGACCTTGTTAGCAGAAGTCAGTGGCTAGGGGTATAGGTCTTCAAATGTTACACTGGGCTCCTGGTTCCCATTTCCCATACACTGTTTCCTGGTTTGCGGTGATGGGAACAACCTCTGCCACATGCTCCCATCCACCATGAACTGAAACGTTTGGCCATACTTTCTTCACCATGATGGACTGAAACCCTCTGTAACAGTGAGCTTAAATTTCTTCTTTCAGGTGTCGTATGTCACAACAATGCAGAAGTAACTAGCATAGTTAGTTCTCCTGGGAAAATGTAGGTGTTATGCCATGCACAGGAGAGGGGACACAGTCAGCAAAACAACCAAATGACCAGGCCAGCATTTGTGTCCATGTTGGACTTTGGGTGTACTTTTTTTTCACTGGAAGACAGTAAGTCTGCACTGGGTCAAGGTCACATGTGAACTTGGTAAGGCACCACCAGGCTTGGGGAGTTCCTCTGAGGATACATAGTACGGGCCAAAGACTTTTTGTTGACATTGGCTGAAATCCTGTCTAAAGTTGGTCAGGAATATTAGGGTCTCAGCTTCTCTTCTATCTGACAGTGATCACCTTGTCCCTAGAGGGAGGATGCTGAGAAAGACAGACACTGATGTTTTTATGGGAGAGAGTGTTCTCTTCCTTAGTACAGTAGTGTGTGTGTGTGTGTGTGCGCGTGTGTGTGCGCGTGTGTGTACACGCATGCACATGTACATGAATGCCAAAGGTCAATATTGTGTATCTTCTTTTATCTTATTTTTTGAAACATAGTCTCTCACTGTGCTCATAATTCACTTGTTGGTTGGACAGGCTGCCTAGTGAGCTTGGGGATCTGCCTGTCCCTGCTTCCCCTAGTGTTGGTTTTATAGATTCTCAGCCATGCTGGACTTCTTATATGGATATTAGAGATGAGACTCAAATCCTCATGCTTGTGTGGCAAGTACTTTAATGACCAAACCACTTCTTCAGCTCCAGAATGCACTTGAGGCCAGCCAGGCTGCAGAAGCCAGTGTGACCTCCCTTCAGGAGTTGGTATATAGATATGGGCAGGTGGCTTTGAGTCTGTGGCTGCTTGTGGGCATGAGGAAATCCAAACTCTCACTGGGAAACAGATCCGATCTGATTATAGAAACATGAAAATCCTCCTGGCTCCAAGCATCTGCTTATTTCTCTCATTCCCCCAGCTAGGCTCAGAGAGCATTCTTTCAAAGAAAGATCTGCTCAGTGGATGGTCCTTTCAGTGACAGCAAAGCCACCTTGGCTCTGCCCTAGAGCTCATCTCTGTAAACAGTGACCCATGAAGGGATGGAATTTGTGATGACAGACCCATGTTTATCCAGGTCAATTAGGGAAAATTATTATTACAACCTCCCCAAGCAGGGGTTTGCAGAGAATAAGGGTTTTGAGCAGTGCAATGTGAAGGACGAACATGTAAAATGAGATGAGAAAGCTGCCTTCCAGATGGCCTCCTGGGAGGGCACTGCACAGTCAGGAGAGATGTTGGGGTGACCCGTTGGAACAAAGGGCAGGATGCTTTCTAAATGGATCTGTATAATTAGGGAAGGAGAAGTTCAAAGTGAGAGGGAGCTGACTCAAGAAAAGGGGAATGCTGTGAGGAACGAGACTGAGGAATCAGGTGGTGACCTTGAGGGGACCTCAGTGTGCTGGGAGCTGGGAACTTGCATGTTGTCAGCAGAAACTATTCAGGAACTCCCATATGCATGGGAGACTGGATCTTTTCCATCTGTACCCCCATCAGCTCTTTAGCCTTTAATTTTTTTTTTTCTGTGTACTCTGTAGGTACCCTACTTGGACTTCCCTTTCTTCTGACTTCCCTTAGGTTTGGCCAATGAAAAGCTTCCTTTGGGTTTGACCAATGGGAAGTTTCCTTTGTGTTTGATCAATGAGAAACTTCCTTTGCATTTGACCAATGAGATGCTTTCTTTGCCTTTGATTCAAATGTTTCATTTGAGTTTGGTTGGCAAGCCACTTTGGCAAGCAGGATGGCTGTACTTTGAAATTTTGTCTCTCTTCTCCCAAATTCATAGCTGACACCCTAGCCCTGAATATGGTGATTTAAGGTATTAGGAGGTGATACCTTTGAGAAGTAACTAAGGTGGATGAGGATGGGTACCCTATATGGAATTTGTTAGTGGCCCTCTTTAAGGTCTTGGCTCTACTCCAGATCTTGGCTCTACCTCTAGCTCCTGTTACCACCCAAAAGCCATTCTTCCATTGATCTCCAAAGTGAGACCAATGTTTGTTAGTGATCACATACAGTGTGGGAGAGGTTCTCTGGCTCCAAATGTAGTGTTTGTTTGCTTTCTGCTTTCCAGATGTTTTACCCCTACAAGGCCCATTTCACCACTTTTGGGAAAGTGATATGATGACCTTGGACTTGAGGCCCAATGTGTGCAGGAGAGTTTTGGCAGCTTGATGGTGTGTTGGTGCCAAGCACTTAGCAAAGCCACTGCGCCTTGAGTTCACACATCTGTCCTACAGCTTCCTCTGAGTGATGTCTGAGCAGCCAGTTGCCTTTGGAGGAGAATGTACAGAAGATTTAGGGAGGATTTTTGGGATGTGTAGATGGAAGGAAAGGTGGGCACACATTAGATGTGAAGACCATAAGCCCCAAGGCTATGCAGGCCATTCATATAAAACTACGGGTAGTCAAAAAACCAAGACCCTTAGCCTTTCTAAATCTCAGTGTTCTCCTGTGTGTTGGGAAAGTTTCTAGGGCCTTTCCTATTGAGTATACATTGAGTGAATACTCTGTGTTATAGTGTACACAAATATAACCCAATTTATGTTCACTGCACTGTCTACTTGCTGGGTGGTGAATCCCAGTTCTTACCTGTTTTATTATCAACTTCTTTCTACTTATATAAATGCTCAAAATATAGTTAATAAATTGTCAGTGGTAGCTGCTGAAACCCAGGGCTTCTTTCTCGGGGCATGGCTCAGTGGCAGAGTGCCTACCTGAAATGCTCACATTTCTCTCTGTCACTGTCCTGTTGTCTCATTACTTATTATAATTAGGTGTGGCTCATTTTGATATTAAATAAAACATGATTATAATATGCAGGAATTTAATTTGGTATTATATAGTGTTGTGGAATGTGATTCTTTTTCTTCAATATAGGACAGTTCAGGATGCTGAATGGGAGTGACCTATGGGAACAGCCTGAGGGAAGAGGGCTGCTGTGTCTTGCACTTGGTGATTGTGGAACCAGAAGTAGAAGAGACTTGGGCCCCAGGTGATTTATTCCTGATTTGATCTATGGTTTGAAAGCAGTGAAAGCCTTTGGAAAATGAGCTTTCTAGGAATCCTCTCCATTAACAAGCAGAGGAAGTAGAGGGGTGGAGAGTGCGTGTGATCTAGAGCCTCATACTCTTGGAGCATCTGAAGCAACTGCTGGGATGTGGACAGTGCTACCTAGAACCACTGATATATTTATTCCCTCACTTTCACATTTATTTATCATTATTCCACCCAGCAAATTAGTCAGAAGTACTTGCTATATCATTGTGCCTCACACTTCAGCCCAAGGGTGATCCACAGGGTCCTTCTGTTGAACTGTTTGTTCTGGAAGCTTTTCCTTTATTAGTTCACTCAGAATTTTCTCTAGGGGTACTTATAGATAAATCACAACAAGTGCAAGGAGTTTATATAAATCTTGCGGATGGTGGAGTCCCTTTAAAAGACTTTGGTAGACAAGTGCAAGGACATTCAAGCCCTGTGCAGACAATGCTGGGGGTTTAGAGATGATGGCTTAGTTTCTGTGGGAGTAAAGGCAGACCAGAGGCAAGCAGATTGGTTAGGGAGCATTGAGGTCCAGAGAAGAAACAGGAGAGGCTAAGCTGGGTCATAGGCTGAACCAATGACAGGGAGTGCAATGGTGAAGAGCTTGAGATCCAACCATAGACTTGGCTCCATTGCTCACTTCACAAATGACTGCAAGGCTGTTTTTGTCATCTGTGGCTGGATGACAGACCTCTGCCTGTGTGATGTCCACTGATACACTGGAGAGATGCTAAGCACAGCATCTGACTCATCGTGCTGGGTAAATATGGTTAACTATTGGTGGTAACAGTCATGGGAATAATAATAGACTATTGGTGGTAATGGTGCTGGTAGTTATGGTCATGATGATATTGAGTATGATAATGATGACAATTATTATGTTAGTGATGATGGTAAGAATGGTGACAGTGGATTATGATGATGATGAAAAGTTGATGGTAAACATAATGTAATGATAACTTATAATGTTGATAGTTATAGTGATACTGACAAGGCAACAGTGAAAATGCTATAGGAAGGGTGGTGATGATGGCTACTGTAAGATGGCGATGATATTGATGATAGAGAGGATGATGCTACTGATAGTTATGGTGGTAGTGATGGAGAGGATGGTGACAGGGTGGTGGAAGTATGTTGGTGATGGTGGTGATCGTAAGGATGGAGATGGTGCTGATAATGGTGATGATGGCTTGAACAGGAATGGCCCCCATAGGGTCATATATTTGAATGCTTGGTCACCAGAGTGGACTATTAGGAGGTATGGCCTTGTTGCAGAAGGTGTGGCCTTTATGGAGGAAGTATGTTACTGGGGTGGGCTTTGAGGTTTTTAGAAGCTCAAGCCAGACCCAGTGGCTTTTTCTGTTCCTGCTGTCTGTGGATCAGGATGTAGAACTCTAAAGTTCCCTCTCCAGCACATTGTCTTCCCGCATAACAGACTAAACTTCTGAAAGTATAAGCAAGCCCCAATTAAATGTTTTCCTTTGTGTCTTCTCAGTGATAGAAACCTGACTAAGACAGAGGTAACAGTGCTGATCGTGCTGATTATGGGAATGGTGATGACAGTGGGTGTGGCAGCGCTAGAACAGTGATGCTACCAAATTTGGTTACAACCTGTGCTCCAAGTCAGATCCAGCTACCCATTTTCTCCTTTTTTCCAACATAATATTTTATTGATTATTTGTTAGTTTCACATACTATACCCCAATCACACTCACTTTTCAGCTCTCCCAGGTCCACCCCTACCCTTGTGACATTCCCCCAAAAAAGATGAAGAAGAAAAGAGGAAGGAGGAGGAGGAGGAGGAGGAGGAGAAGATGAAGAAGTAGTAGTATTAGTAGTAGTATTAGTATTAGTAGTAGTAGTCCATTGTATGTTGCCCATATGCTCACTGAAGCATGATCAAACTCCCAGTTACCAGCTCTTTAAGGAAAACTGAGTCATTCCCCACCCTAATCCCTGCCAGAAGCCATCAGTTGTGGAGAACTACATTACAGCATTCTTATCACATTTTAAAGGTTCTCTTCAATGGCTTCCTGTCTAATCTGTTACTTTTTTGGGGGGTAGGGTGGGAATAGAGCTTGTCACAGAAACCTTCTATATCTCTTTCTCATTTGTGAGTCTGCTGTCATTGATAACACTGCAGAAGAAGCTTCCTTGCTCTTTATAGTCAGTGGGAGCATGGGTCATGGACTTCAAATTGGTTTCTGGTTGGTGACTGAGGAAGGCCTTTAAACAACTACAAATTATGTTCAAGTGGTTCTAGCTTCCTAGCAGAGTTGAGGAAGCTGGATAGACTATCCCCCACTGGGTTCTTTCCATCAGAACTGCCTCTGTGTGCTGTCTCTGTGTTGAGTGGTGCTAAGCAGCTTCATGCAGGTTTCACAGCAGCATCAGTAGCTCTGCCTTCACTTGTCTATGTTTCTTCAAGATTTGCATAACATGGGAGTTGTTATTAGGTGACATTTCTTTCCATTGTCTTATCATGTATGTTAGAAATCCCATCAATAGGAGGTAACAGCAGAACCAGAAATGTTGATGGTCAAACTAAATTATTTCATATTAGCTGAGCCTGTTGTCTATAGATTCACTGAGGCTATGGTTGCCTCATTTTTTGTTAACTGGTACTAGATGGGTATTAAACACAAGCTGTATCAAAGTGAGACCCTGATGCAGCCATCAGGATCTGAAGAGAAGAGAGGGTGCAATGTGGTAGACTTGTCTAATCCTCAGATTTTAGACCCTTCAAACCCATTTCCCAGTGGCCAGTGATTATCACACGTCATGCCTCTCCACTACTCAAGACCCATGGAAACTGACATTAACAGGTGGGCCCAGGTAAAAATTAGCTTGTAACTCATCAGCTTGGACTCTTCTGCCTGGCTTCTGCAGGCAACTGAAGGGCAGACACTGTCAGATGAGGCTTCTATTTAGAGAAGGCATGTGAGCGGCTGGGTGTAGACTGGGCCAGCTCTGTCCAGGGCTGTTCAAGTCCCCAAAGCAGGCTTGCTGTGGACATCACTGTAGCCTGGGCATAGTAACACAACACAAGGATCATCAAAGCCTGAGAAACCTCTTCCATCTCTAGAGGCTTCCAGAGGACCTTCTTCCTACCACGAAGGCCAATGAGGCACCTGGTCTCTAGGAAGAGATGATAAGGATCAATACTCTGTGGTGCGCGCATGTGTGTGTGTGTGTGTGTGTGTGTGTGTGTGTGTGTGTGTGTGTGTGTGTTTGTGCATATGTGTATGTGCATGTGTTCATGCATTCCTGCATGTGTGTGTGCATGTGCACATACATGTGCGGGTGTGTATATGCATATATTGGTTCATGTATGTGTACTTTTATAGGGAGGCCAGACAACAACTTGGGGTGTCCTTACTCAGGACGTTGTCCACCTTAATTTTGAGCTAGGGTCTCTCTCACTGGACTGGAACTTATTGGTTTGGCTCAGCTGCCTGGCCAGTGAGCCCTAGGGATCTGCCTGTCTTTACCTCCCTAGTACTGGGATTACAAGCATGCTTCACTTTTTTTTTTTTTTAGGGAACAACATTTTTGCCACATATGTTAATGAGCAATTTCCCCACTTCCTGTCCTGCTCAGTAGCAATTTTTCCAGATGCTTTCTGGGAAGACTCATAGGCATGTGTAATTATGGATGCCAACACTGACCTTTACTTTTTAAAAAAAACATATTCTGTCCACTTAAAATTCTCCTTTTAGGTTGTCACACTAGTGGTGATGCTCAGAATACCCACAGCATGTCCATCTTTTAATATTGAGCTGCAGACAGTTTCAAACACATGCCACTGAGGGTCATCAGCACAATGCACCTCTTAGCCTGTGCCACACTTCCAACAGTTAACACAGACAACAGGTTGTCTCAGCTCTTGCAATACCCCTGTCGGCACCTTGCTTACTTACTTTGTGGCGCTGTATCATTTAATTGCTAGGACTTCCAAATGGATGAGGTTGAAGCCTAATATTCTGGTCTATTAATCCATCTCAAGTTGGTTTATTTACTTGGGGATCTGGACATAGTCCACTCATCTTATTTCTCCCCCATGTTTCCATCTTTTCGTTCTCATCTCCCTTCTGTGTGCATTTTCCCCAGAAGGGGACATTTGGAAGGAGGCAACAGTGAGCTTCCTACTTGCCTCCTTTAAGCAGAAACATTGTGTGTTTCTTTTCCCATAGGAATTTTTGTTCTCAGCACATTGTAGCCTTATAAAAAAGGTCATAGAGATGAGGGAGGCAGACAGCAGAGGGTTCAGGGATGACTTGGTGCTTCTGGGCCCCTAGGGTGACATTTCTGAGAATGTTGAGTGTGGAAGGAAACCTGGTTCTCAACTTTAGCTTTGCTGTGACACTTTTCTGTGGTTGTGGGGACATAAATAAATGTATGTTTACCCCAGAGAGGGAACTGAAGACCCAGCAAAGTAATGCTATCACCAAAGTCCAGCTTTGTGAACCAGTCAGCTTAACTGAGATTCATTTTAGGAGTATAGATGAGGGGTTATTCACAAGAAGAGCATAGAATTCAAAGGCAATCACATCACCAAAAACCCATCTCAGCATGGGAGACGCCCACAGAAGCTGGAAGCCTGGAGTGCATTGCAGAACTTGGAGACAGCTAGGCAGACTGAGGAGTCTCTTTTTCATATTATTTATATAACTTTGAAAGAGGGGCCTGATGAATTTCAGGGACTTCCTGAGATTTGTGAGTTGTTTGCTTTTTGAGTCTTAAGGAGCTAGCTTTCCTTTAGAACTTTAAGAATCTTATCGAGCTTCTGTTCAGGATGGAAGGTTTAGATTCAGAGGAAATTGCCATTCAGCACTGCTGCCTCGTGACCATAGTCCAGGCACACAACCTCTGTGGGCTCTGATGTCCTCAGATACCCAGAGAGGAAGTTGCTTTGTTATTCCCTTTTTTCTGCCTGTCACAATGGAGACCACTGCCTCTCATGTGTCCATAATTTGCTAAGTGAGGGGAGCAGGTACCTTCTGGAAGCACTTGTGCTCTGAGGCCCTGCTTCTCAATCTTGTGCAAGACTTAGGCACAGACCTGCCTGCCTCTTTGGTGTGTCCCAGCTCTTAATCAGGTTTGGGTTTGGCTGTCATCCCTAACTTTGCATGGCTCATTGAAAAGACAGTGCCCTATAGCTTTCAGTGGAAAGAGGAGTGGCCAGGGGTAGTGGAAGCCACTGACCCATGTCCTTGACTAAGTGTCCCCTTTCTGGGTTCTGGTGCTCAGTTCTATTTTGGTCATAATTTGGTATAGATTACCTTGCTGGAGTACAAGCCCATGGAGACAAAAGTCCATAATCTGTGCTAAGGATGGTAATTTGAAGAAACATGGCCCTGCCTGGAGGTTTCCATGTGAGTGGCATGAACTTAATTACCTTGAGGGCCGCCTCAAGCTGTTGTTCCTGGGCTCCAGCTGATGTGAGGCCCTGATGACTGAGTGGAGGAGAAGGAGCCTGTGGAAAGCAGGGCTTGAAAGTGTGTGGCCTCCCGTATTTAGCCAGAGAATTGAGACAAGGATGCTTTCAGTCAGCTGCTCCAGAGGCAGATTTGTCTCATGGCTCCAAGGAAAAGACTCAATTCCTAGAGGTCAAAAGCCCTGGGAAGGTGGTCTTTGCTAGCTTAGGCCTACTGGAGGACTCCTTAGAGGTAGTTAACTGCCTATCTTTGATTCCTTGAGGTGATGGAGAGCTCAGTCTCTCTGAGGAAAACCTGTGTCATCGGTAAATATGGACTGCCTGTTAGCATCAGTCTCTCCTCCCCAGAGGCCAGATCTACCTCAATGTCATCTGCACAGCTCTGGCTTCACCCTATGGCACTAGGCAGAATGAGTTTCGATCCCTCTTCTTTTCTGACAGCGCTTCACATGGCTGAAGGTGGCTCTGCTGCCCTGCTGAGCTGCTTCCCCAGGTTAGACATAATAACCTTCCCCCTGTCACTCACATGGCACGGCTCCAGTTCCCTCTCTCCCACTGTTCTCAGAATTTTCCAATCCTTAAAGTTCAAGGGTTTCTGCTCCAAACATAGAGCAGGGTGGTCATACCATTCTGACACTCCCTCCTCTCCCAGCCCAGCCCTGCCTGCCAGGTATCCCATATCCTGCACATGTCCCCAATCCTCCCACTCCCCCTGTCTTTTTTCACATGTGTTGTTGTCAATCTGTGCTACCCACCCTTGGACAGGCAGCAAAAGCACAGAGCTTGCCCCATCTGTCCCATTGGTCATCTTGTTTCAGGCTGTCTGGATGTTTTGGGGGTCCTAATCCTCTCATTTAATGTTTGACAGTCCCTCTCAACAGCAGTCTTCCACCCGCATCCAATGTCACCCCCTGTCATTGATGGCCTGCTGTGTGGTGCTGGGTGTGTGCACCTCTTGCATATGGAGCCATCCTTGAGCATACATGGGGACAGTTGTTATGCAGCATGTTACAGTTGGAAAAGTCACTCAGCTCCCATTTCATCATCCTGTCACTGGTAGCAATTACGGTCCTCTCTATCTGTATAGGAACCCTGAGTGAGGTACTCTGTAGTGCCGTTACCAAGTTTGTGTGCACCTCTAACCCCTGCCACCTCCTAGTCCTCTTGTTCAGTAGACCTCCAGCTCTCCCCAGAGGCAGAAAAAAATAAGCTCCAGTAATTGATTCTGGGCCAGGCAATTGCCTAAGGTGTCCTGGAGACTCAATGACAGGTGTTAAAGACTCCTGGCTGAGGTCCCCTGAAGGTGGCATTCTGGGTAGCAGGTATAGGGAAAGGGGAGGGTCGTTCCTCACTTTGTAGAGCCTGAGCTCATGGTTTTACAGCTAAAGGGAGAACAGGACCCATTTGTGCCTTCCTCTCCTGTTTCCTCTCTTTTCCCTCCTCTTCCTGACAGTTATTTTCTTCTCTGTCTCTGTGCTCACCATGGCTCTGGTGCTTAGGGTACCAAAATAACCCAGACCTTGTCCCTGTCCTTGGCTCACCAATTGTCAGATGAAGCCAATGTTAATCAGCATCCTCTGTGCCCATGTTAAGAGCTGGGTCCACAGTGCACTCATAGTCACATGGGAATGCCATTTTTCTAGTGCTCTGAGCATTACCCTGTAGTGTCCAAGACCCACTGGCCTGTGCCTAGAATGGATACATGTTGGAAGCCAAATAGCAATTTCTCAGCTTGACGTTCACACTTGAAAAAGAATGAAATTCCTCTGGGAAGACTCAGTTTCTTTTACTGTTCTGGAAATATAACTCCATGCTAGGTGACCTTGGAGTCAGCCAGGTCAGTCTGAAGATCAAGATGGTGTTGAATTGGAGAACAAAGCCTCTGGGGACTCTACCAAGCACAGCTTGGTGGAACACAGAGGAGCCAGGGCAAGCTGAAGACTGAGTCTAGAAAAACCCACAGGTTGTGGCTCTTACTGACCAGAGTGTAGACTAAGACATCATAGCATGTGGTCTTCGCTGGCTGTGTTTGTCTCCTTCGTTCGCCAGCTTGTTTTGAGAAAAAGTCCATGCAGAGGGAGACTGTCGCTGTATTTCTCAAGCCAAATTGTCAGAGTAAAGGTGTAGAGATGCTTTTGTTGGGCAGGTAGGGGTGGGCAGATGCACCTTGTTCTGTACACTGTGGTAGCAGATATATCAGGAAGATATGGGTGCTCAGATGGATATTCCTCAGTGTGGCTTGCACAAGAGGACAGGTCAAGACTATAGTGTTTCCTTTGGGAGGGACATGCGACCTTGCCTGCTGTGGATATCGCTCTGTATAAATAAAATGCTGTTTGGCCAGTGGCCAGGCAGGAAGTATAGGCGGGACAAGAGAGAAGAGAATTCTGGGAAGTGGAAGGGTGGGGGAGAGACACTGCCAGCCACTGCCATGAGAAGCAACATGTACAGACACTGGTAAGCCACAAGCCATGTGGCAAAGTATAGACTAACAGAAATGGGTTAATTTAAGATAAAAGAAGTAGATAACAAGAAGCCTGCCACGGCCATACAGTTTATAAACAATATAAGTTTCTGTGTGTTTACTTGGTTGGTTCTGAGCATCTATGGGCCTGGCGGGTGAGAGAGATTTGTCCTGACTGTGGGCCAGGCAGGAAAACTCTAACTACACTTGCCACTGGCTTCTATTAGCTACTGGTCAGGGTTCTGGGCAGAGGAACTCCCAAACAAGGAAGAAACAAAGTCCTTCCTACTCCTCTGACTCCACTTTCCTTTCCTAATTTCCAAGGCCACGTCCTGAGCTCCACCATCTCCTTCTGGCCACTGTCCCTGCTGACCTTCTGGTAGGACTCAGGGTAACCTTGCTTGCTTGCTGAAGGTCAACCTGCTCCTCTGCTGATGATCCCTTCTCTCTTGGACAGGTCCCCCTTCTCTTTGCTTGCTCCTGACCCCCAGCATTATGGTTTCATTGGGATTTCCCAACTCTGGATTCCTGTGACACAGCCAGCCCATGCCATTCCACACCAAGGTGAGCCAGCAGATTCCATCCTATTTATAGTCTCATGTGTCCCTCAGACCTGGTGTCACATCTGCTGGCCTGGCAGCCTCAATAGACTTTGCTTCCTCTTGTCCTTTATTCTCTACATGCTTAAAGGTAATTATTCTCATCAACAGCATAAAGATAATATCATTAGCAAATAACAGAGAAACACAGAAAGGGTGCATGTATTCTACTTCATTCAATGCTGACTGCTAAGAATTTAGTTTGATTTATTCCATTTTTTATTGTAGATTTAATTTTTAAAACTTTTATCATATTTATTTATTATTTACTTGTGTATTCATATGTGTGGTTGTGGGCATGGGCATGGGGGCCGGAGGACACCTTTCAGGAATTGTTTCTACCATATGGGTCCGGGGAATCAAATTCAAGTCATTGAGCTTAGTGGAAAACTACTTTACCAACTGAGCAATATCACTGGCCTCTTATCTATGAATTTACATACAGTTTATATTACCTGTATGAATACAAATACAGTTAATATATGTGTAAGATGAATTGCTAGATGGTTTTATTAATAAAAGCCTGGAATCAGATATTGGGGTGAAAACTGAAAGATCAGAGGAATAAGAGAAGCCACAGCCAACCTCACCTTACTACCTCCTCAGCCTCCAGAGAGAACTACTTCCTGTATACCCATGCCTATATCCTTTCTGTGCCCTGCCATCTCAGTTCCTCTCTCTGCCCAGCTACATCACTTTCCTCTTTCTGCCCAGCTCTATCACTTCCTATCTGTCTGTACATACCTCCAGACCTCTATGGTTAACTAGTGCTGGGAATTAAAGGTGTGTGCCACTACTCCTGGCTCTGTTCCCAGTGTGGCCTTGAACTCACAGAGATCTGGATGAATCTCTGCTTCCCAAATGCTAGGATTAAAGGTATGTGCTACCACTGCCTAACCTCTATGTTTAGTATAGCAGCTGGCTTTTTCCTCTGATCCTCAGATAAGCTTTATTGGGGTACACAAGTAAAATATGCCACATATATGTCTGCAGAAAAGGGTTTAGCTTTGCTCTAAAGGAAGTCTGGCCTTTACCCTTGATTGTTGGAAGATAATTTTTTTCCTTGGTTCTTTGGTTTATTCAGAGAGTAACAATGCAATTTTGGTTGATGCTGTAGAACAATCCTTTTCTACACAGAGTATGTATTACTCTTATTGGTCAATAAAAAGCTGTTAGGCCAGTAGCTGGGCAGGAAGTTAGGCAAGAAAACCAATATAAGAATGATGGGAAGAAGGAGAGCAGAGTCAGGGAGAAACTAGCCAGCCACCCAAGAAGCAAGACATGCTAAAGGACAGTTAAGGCCACAAGCCATGTGGTGATACATAGATTAATAGAAGTGAGTTAATTTAAATGTAAGAGTTAGCTAGTAACAAGTCTGAGCTATTGGATGAGAATTTATAATTCATATTTAGCCTCTGAGTCTGTTATTTATGACTAGGTGGTCAGGACAGGAAACATCTGTTTACAGGTTGGCAATGAACACACAAGAAGAACCAGTTGTGTGTTTTAGAGTATAGCTTTGGGTTTTGAGGTCCCAGATGATCTGTAAGCTAGATCATTCATTTAGAATTACATCATCTATCCATCTACCCGCCCACTCTCCAACTCATCCATCTATCCATCCATTCATCCATCTATACATCCATCTATCCACCTATCTATACATATACATACATACATACATACATACATACATACATACATACATACATACATTTACTCACTTACCCACCCGCTCAAAGACTCATCTATCAACATTCATTCATCTACTTATCCCTTACTCATTCACTCATGAACCTATCCACCCTCACATCCATCCATCCATCCATCCATCCATCCACCCACTCACCCATCCATTTATCCATTCTTCCTGCTTACATAATGCCTACATAAATACTCTTAACTCTGAGGCTCTAGTAAGCATCAGTGTTTGATGATGCTCTATGCAATTTGTCACAAATGGATGTCAAGTGAGGAAAATGCCCATGAGTCTATGGGGGAAAAGATAGGGAATCTTATTTGACTCTATCTTGTCCACTTCTGGCTGATTTTCTTCTTTATTCATTCTCCTTAATGAACTGGGTGTTGAATATATATTTTAGAATGGCGTTCATTGATTTTCTTTGTAGCTAAGTAAATGGTAGCTTCTAGAAGGATTTCTTCATTGTTCCGGGCAGGATTCCCTAGGGCAGCCTGATCTCTGTTGAGCAACATAGGAGAAGCCAAGTTGAACATCAGGATGACCATATAGCAGTCAGAGAGTGACTTTGAGTGCTCTTCTTTATCCCCTGAACAAAGACATCAACAGAGGGGCTCTACTCTGACCTGATACCATTGATGATATAGACATGTATTCTTGTGTGTAAACTTGAAGTCACAAGACAGTCAATAGATTTGTCTTGGGGAAAGGTTTTTTTTGGGCATCCCAGGGGCCAATGACAACCTCCTTTACAATTATAGCCAACTAGCAATCCAATTCTTCTCTATATTTGTTGGGTTCAAGGGACTCCAGTCCCTTCTGGAATCTGGGATCTGTTTCATTGTTAGAGTCAAAGATAAACAGGAGTGGGAATTAGTGACTACCACCTTCTCAAGTCCTCGTCCTGAGGATCACAAGAGTTTGGAGGCTATTCAGGAAACATTTGCTGTGAGAAACTCCTACTCTGTAGAAGCAATGAAAATTTACTTGCCTACCCTAAATCCACCTAGAAGCAATGATAATTCACTTGCCTACCCTAGATCTACCTAGAAGCAATGATAATTCATTTGCCTACCCTAAATCCACCTAGAAGCAATGTAAATTCACTTGCCTACCCTACATTCACCTCTATTAATTGGGTGCTCACTGTGTTCTGGTCAACAAACCAGGACCCAAGTGCACTGTGATGAATAAAGCAGACATGCACTACCAACCTTCAGGACATTGCTGGGTTTAAAGACTATAATCATGATCAAGTATTTCTATAATCAGCCTTTTATGTGACTCATAGCAAACTGTGTACAAGGAAGAGACCCACATAAGTAAAAATTAATATAAATCTTAAACAACTCCTTCTGTCTCACCACTAGGAAGTGAAGGCTGGTTTTGAACTGGTAGAGGAAAGGATAAAGCCCTTTGTCAGATAAGTTACATTAGCATCCAGCCTTCTGGATAATGAACTACATGGCTTCTTGAAGGAAGTTGGGGCCCCTGTATTCTGGTCTGTTCAGTGTAGACTCTAGGAAGTCTGTCAAGCTCAGTGTGAATGCTAAACAAAGATTTATTAAAGTCTTTTCAAATCTCCTTTTACCTTTTCTTTTTTTTTTTGTTTTTACATCCTAGCCAAAGTTTTCCCTCCCTCTCCTCTTCCTAGTTTCTTGCCTCCCCCCCCCCCTCCACTCCCCCTCCACTGTTTCTCTTCAGATACAGGTGGGCCTCCTATGGATATCAGCCAGTCGTGGTATATCAAATTGCAGTGAGACTAGGCACCTTCTCTTCTGTTAAGGCTGGATGAGGCAATCTTGTAGGAGGAATGGGTCCCAAAAGCAGGCAACAGAGTCAGAGACAGCCCCTGATCTCACTTTAGGAGTCTCACATGGAGACCAAGTTACACACCTGTAACATATATACTGAGTGCCTACGTCAGTCAGATGCAGGCTCTCATCACAGTTAAGTCTCTGTGAGCCCTATGAGCCCAGGTTGGTTGGTTCTGTGGGTTTTCATGTGATACCCTTGACACCACTGGGTCATACAATCCTTCATCCCCCTCTTTCCCAGGATTCCTAGAGTTCTGGCTGTGGGTCTCTGTATCTGTTTCCATCAGTTGCTGGGTGAAGCCTCTCTGATGACAGTTGGGATAGGCACCAATCCATGAGTATAGTAGAATATCAGGAATCGTTTCATTGACTTTCCGCCCAATCATGTTTGGTTCTATCCTAGGTCTCTGGGGGTATACTGCTTCTGGGTCCTGGCCCTCAGGGGTGAGCACTCTCTCAGGGTATAGATCTCCAGCTGTGCCAGTCATTAGTTGGTCACTCCCACACTTTCTGTGCCATCTTTATACCAGCACATCTTGTAGGCAAAACAAATTGTAGGTCAAAGGGTTTGTGGCTGGGTTGGTGTCCAAGTCTCTCCACTACAAGTCTTGCCCAGTTTCAGGAGATGGCTGGTTCAGGCTCCTTATCTCCTATTGCTAGGAATCTCAGCTAGGGTCACCATCCTAGATTCTTGGGAGTTTCCTTTGCTCTAGGTTTCTAGCTCATCCCAGAGATTCCCCCAGATTCCAGTTTTCTCTCTCAGTACTCTCTCCCTTCATCCTCCCTCCATTTGATCTCTCCTCTTCTCATTCCCATTCCCCCCTCCCGGTCCTTCTCCCCACCCATTGGCCATGCCCATTCTATTTCCTCTTCACAGTGAGATTCATGTATCACCTCTACTCCCCTTGAGCTCTCCTTGTTATTTAGCTTCTCTGGGTCTGTGGGTTGTAGCATGGTTCTCCTTTACTTTATGGCTAATAAGCATTTATGAGTGAGTCCATACCATGTTTGTCTTTCTGGGTCTGTATTACCTCACTCAGGATGATCTTTTCTAGTTCCATCCATTTGCCTGCAAATTTCCTGGTATCATTGTTTTTAATAGCTGAGTAATACTCTATTGTGTAAATAAATGTACCACATTTTCTTTACTCATTCATTGGTTGAGGGGCATCTAGGTTGTTTCCAGCTTCTGGCTATTATGACCTATGACTAAACTGTGCAAGTGTCCTTGTAGTATGGTGGAATGTCCTTTGGGTATATGCTCAGGAATAGTATAGCTGGGTCTTGAGGTAGATAGATTTCCAATTTTCTGAGAAACTGTCATATTGATTTCCAAAGTGGCTGTACAAATTTGCACACCCATCAGGAGTAGAGGAGTGTTCCCCTTGCTCCACATTTTCTCCAGCATGAGCTGTCACTTACATTTTTGCTTTTAGACATTCTGACAGGCATAAGATGGAATCTCAGAGACATTTTGATTTGCATTTCTCTGACAGCTAAGGATATGGAACATTTCTTTAAGTGCTTTTTTGGAATTTGAGATTCCTCTGCTGAGAATTCTGTTTAGATCTGTACTCCATTTTTAATCTTTAAAAATTTTATCTTTATTTTATGCTCACTCGTGCATGTATGTCTGTTGTGAGGGTGTTAGATCCCCTGGAACTAGAGTTACAGACAGGTGTGAGCTACCATGTGGGTACTGAGATTTGAACCCAGGTCCTCTGAAGAGCAGCCAGTGTTCTTAACTGCTGAGCTATCAATCTAGTCCCTGTACTCCACTTTTTAATTGAATTATTTGATTTTTTGATGTCTAGTTTCTTGAGTTCTTTATGTATTTTAGAAATTAGTCCTCTGTCAGATGTAGGGTTGGTGAAGATCTTTTCCCATTCTGTAGGCTGCCATCTGTCCTACTGACAGTGTCTTTTGCCTTACAGAAGCTTTTCAGATTCATGAGGTCTCATTTATTAAGTGTTGATCTTAGTGTCTGTGCTATTATGGTTCTGTTCAGGAAGTTGTCTCCTGTGCCAATGTGTTCAAGGCTATTCCCCACTTTCTCTTCTATTAGGTTCAGTGTATCTGGTTTTATGTTGAGGTCTGTGGTCCACTTGGACTTGAGTTTTGTGCAGGATGATACATATGGATCTATTTTTGTTCTTCTACATATCACCATCCAGTTAGACCATCACCATTTGTTGAAGATGTTTTCGTTTTCCATTGTATGATTTTGGCTTCTTTGTAAAAAATCAGGTGTTCATAGGTGTGTGGATTTATGTCTGGATCTTCAATTCAGTTCTATTGATCCAACTGTTTGTTTTAATACCAATACATGTGGTTTTTATTACTATAGCTTTGTCGTAGAGCTTGAAATCTAGGATTGTGATACCTTTGGAAGATTTTTTATTGCACAGGATTATTTTTAGCTATCTTGGGTTTTTTGTTTTTTCATATGAAGTTGGGTATTGTTCTTTCAAAGTCTGTAAAGAATTGTGATAGTATTTTGATGGGGATTGCATTGAATCTGTAGATTGCTTTTGACAAGATTGCCATTTTTAGTATGTTAATCCTGTCAAACCATGAGCATGGGAGATCTTTCCATCTTCTTATATCATCTCCAATTTCTTTATTCAAAGACTTGAAGTTCTTGACATACAGGTCTTTCACTTGCTTGGTTATATTCCTTGTATCCCTAATATTTCCAAGACTTTTTAATCATGAAGGGGTGTTAAATTTTGTCAAAGGCTTTTTTAGCATCTACTGAGATGATCGTGTGTGTGTCTGTGTGTGTGTTTTTCCAGTTTGTTTATATGGTCGACTACGTTAACAGATTTTTGTATGTTTGAACCATCTTTGCATCTGTGTTATGGAGCCCACTTGATCATGGTGGATAATATTTTTGATGTGTTTTTGGATTCAGTTTGTGAGTATTTTATTGAGTATTTTTACATCTATGTCCATGAGTGAAATCGGCCCATAATTCTCTTTCTTTGATGAGCCTTTGTGTGGTTTGGGTATCAGGGTGACTGTGGCCTCATAAAATGAATTTGGCGATGTTCCTTCTGTTTCTAGTTTGTGGAGTAATTTGAGGAGCATTGGTATTAGTTCTTCTTTGAAGGTCTGATAAAATTCTGTGCTAAAACTGTCAGCTGGCCCTGACCTTTTCTTGATTGGGAGACTTTCAGTGACTGATTCTATTTCTTTGGGGGTTATGGGTCTATTTAAATTTATTTAACTTTGTTAAGTAGCATCTATCAAGAAAATTGTCCATTTCTTTTAGATTTTCCAGTGTTGTGGAGTACAGATTTTTAAAGTATGACCTGATGATTCTTTGAATTTCCTCAGTGTCTGTTGTTATGTCTCTCCTTTCATTTCTGATTTTGTTAATTTGTATATTCTCTCTCTGCCTTTTGCTTAGTTTGAATAAGGGTTTATTTATCTTGTTGAAATTCTCAAAGAACCAACTCTTTGTTTCATTGATTCTTTGTATTGTTCTCTTTGTTTCTATTTTATTGATTTCAGCTCTCAATTTGATTATTTCCTGGTGTCTATTCCTCCTGGGTGAGATTGCTTCTTTTTCTTCTAGAGTTTTCAGGTGTGCTGTTAAGTCATAGTGTGATATTTCTCCAGCTTCTTTATGTGGGCATTTAGAGCTGTAAACTTTCCTCTTAGTACTGCTTTCATAGTGTCTATTTAAATTGTTTGTCTGTTCTTAATTTAATTTGTGTATGTGATACCTATCCAGAAAATTGTCCATTTTTTTTAGATTTTCCAATTTTGTGGATTACAGGTTTTTGAAGTATGACCTGATGATTCTTTGTATTTCCTCATTGTCAGTTGTTATTTCTCCCTTTTTGTTTCTGATTTTGTTGATTTGGGTATTCTCCCTCTGTCTTTTAGTTAATTTGGCTAAGGGTCTGTCTATTTTGTTGATTTTCTCGAAGAACCAACTCTTGGTTTCATTGATTCTTTGTATAGTTCTTTTTGATTCTAAGTTGTTGATTTCAGCCCTAAGTTTGATGATTTCCTGCTATCTACTCCTCTTGGGTGAGATTGCTTCTTTTTGTTCTAGAGTTTTCAGGAACACTGGTAGGCTCTGGTATGAGAATTCTATTTAAATTAAATACTGTTTTGTCAAAATTAAATTAAACATTGTCCATTTAAGCTGCAAAAGCTGACTTTAATACTGTATTTAAAAAACAATTTATTCATCAGTCATCTTATTATTTCTTATTTTGCTTTTAGTGGACCTACCTCTTACCTTAAACTAAAGGCTGATGTCATTGTACAGTGGCACACAATCCAGGGGAACAAATTAAGAGAAAATAGAAATCTCTTATCTTAGGAAGTGAGAAAAATAGAAATAATTTTTTGCTGTGGCAATAATTTTCAGATATGAGAGAATATTAGAGAATAAATTGCAAATAATTTCTTTTTGTGGATTTCATTGAGTATTATTTCTTACTATGAAGGGATATATACAATGTAGAATTTTCCATGCTGGCCACTGTTAAATGTATGATTTAATGGCACCACACATCCACAATACTGTTCTGCAGTCACTAGCATCATTTTCTAGAATTTTTAATCACCTTAAACTGGAACCTTGTCTCTAACAGAAATACCTTCCCACTACATCTTCCCCCAAACCATGGTTACATCTGTCTGACATTCTAACTCCATGGATTTGATCACTTTAGTGATTCAGAAATTATCTGTACTTTACTGTCTGACTTGTTCTCCTAGCCTAAGCGTTCAAAGATCTGCCATGCTGTCGCAGTGCTTGACTGGAATTGTCTTCCCCTCCCAACAACTCATGTTGAATTCCCAAGCCACAGTACCTGTGATGGACTCACATTTGGAGGTGCCATCTCATGGTGGCCTTGGATTAGAGTGAGTGCTGTGGGTTGAATGTGAAACATCCTCTGCAGGCTTCTGTGTTTGACACCTGGTCCACAGCTGACAGTGCTCTTCTGGAAGGCTGTGGAACCTTTAGGAAGAAGAGCTAACCTGGAGGAAGTACATCACTATGAGCAGGCCTTGGGGTTTTATAGCCTGGCCCTACTTCCTGTCTGTTCCTGCTCTCTACTTTCTGTTCATCTAGATGTGAGAAGTGAGGGGTCTCAACTGTACACTGCCTTCTGTGGTGAACTATACCCCCTCAAACCATGAGCATTAATAAACCATTCTTCCTTAAATTGCTTCTTGTCACAGAAACAAGAAAAATCAAAGATCCGTAAAGTCATTAAGGGGTGCTCTAATCTAATCTGACTAATGTCTTTCTAAGAAAGGGGAACTTGGTACAGACATATACAGAAGGGCATGACATGGAGATGGGGGAGAAGGAAGCCATCTACAAGCCATCGACTGAAGTCTGGGGCAGGTCTTGTTCCCACAGTCATGAGAAAAAAACCATCCCCAGTCACATCCTGATGTAAGACTTCTGCCCACCTGAGCTTAAGAGAATGTTTCTATTGCTTATATCACCCAGCCTGGGGTGTTTACTCAGAAGTGGACTTGCTCCATCACGGAAATACATGACTCTTCCATAGTGGCTGAACAATCTACCTTAGGGCAAAGCACAAGGGGTCCAGTTTCTACAGGTCCTTGCCAACACTTAATCACTTCCTTCTTCTCCTCTTATTTCTCTTTTTGAGACAGATTCTCACTTAGCCCAGGTTGGATTGAATGTAGTCAAGGATAACTTTGAATTTGTGACCCTCTTGCCTCTGCCTCTTCCTGAGGGATTATAGGTGTTTGCTACAATGCCCAGTTTATGTGTGCTGGGGACTGAACCCAGAGCTTTGTGTGTGCTAGTCAACTGTCTACCAACTGAGGCGCTTCTCCAATTCTCCATTTTGTGTATGTTTGATTTTAATAATTGTTTAATCAGAGACATCAAAATCGAAGAAGAGAGTTTCATTTTTGGAATGACAGAGTAGGATCCTAAGAGGCTAATGTTTTCTCCAGAGGACAACTAGTGACAGACTCTAGATATTATAAACAAGTAAATAATATTTGAGGTTTCTGAAAGTAAATACACTCAAGCTATAAGGGTGGGTGAAGGTCAGACTTGAAAGAAAGGGTTGTGCCAGTTAAGAGGCTCCTCTTGGTGTTTTTGCTTGAAGGTAGGATGCAGTCAGAGGAACAGCAGATAAAACTTCAGTAGAAATCCTGTCTCCCAGGGGTCTCTAAGAGTGGGGGTAGAACTCTGAATGACAGGGAGCTGGAGATGATGAGCACCATCCCCAGCCTTAGCAGAACACACAAGAGCACAGAAAGGCAGCACCCATTTAAGGACCAAACAAATAAACGAACAAATAACCCAAAACAAAACAAACAAAAAAAACCAATTGTATTTGTACATATTGGTTGCAGACAGTTAGAAAATGAAATTAAAAAAATATCATCAATAGGCTGGATGGTGGTGGCACACGTCTTTAATCCCAGCACTCGGGAGGCAGAGATAGGTGAATCTCTGAGTTTAAGGCCAGCCTGGGCTACAGAGTGAGATCCAGGAAAGGTGCAAAGCCACACAGAGAAACCCTGTCTCAAAAAAACAAAAACAAAACAAAACAAAACAAAATCAATAAATAAGGAACACATGTAACCAGAGATGTCTAAGACCTTCACAATGAGGTAAGTAAAGAAATTATAAATAAATGCAGTGATATACTATGATGATGAATTAGAAAATACAATACTGCTGAGATTTCAGTTCTTGCCAAAGTTGTCTATTGTTTTTGTCTAGTTCCAATGTCCTAGCTTCCCCTCTGCTGCAGTAATAAAACACCCCAACAAAAACAACCTAGGAGAGAAAAGAGTTATTTTGGTTCACAATTTTAGGTTTCAGTCCATTGCTGCAGGAAGTCAAGGCAGGAGCTCAAGGCAGTACGCTATTAGATGTAAGAGAGAGGTGAGTAAATGCATTCATGTCTACTTCACAGTTAGCTTTCTCTACTCTTGTTTAGCCCATGGCCCAAACCTTTGACACTGCGCACTGTCAGGTTGGATCTTTCCACATTAGTTAAGACAACAAAGACAATCTCCTATAGACATGATTATAGGCCAACTTGTAATCATGAAGTGGTTCTCAACCCATGGGTCACGACCCCTTTGGGGATTGCATATCAGATATCCCATATACCAGATATTTATATTATGATTCATAACAGTATCAAAATTACAGTTATGAAGTAGCAATGAAATTATTTTATGGTTGGGGTCACCACAACTATTAAAAGGTCACAGCATTAGGAAGGTTGAGAACCACTGCTGTAGACAATTTCTCATTGAGATTCTCTTCCTAGGTGATTCTAGATTGAGTCTTGGTTGTAGAAACTGATAAGACAAAGCTTCCATGGAAATGAAAATGACATTTTTTGTGGGAAAAAAACCCAACTTGGAAGATCTGCACTTCTGTATCTTAAGACAATATAAAATGAAAAGAAATTCTGATGGGTTGGTAGAAAGTAGAATTAGCCTCCACTTCTGATCAACAGTCTTCAACAGAGAAGATGTTGAATTGATGTAGACAGTGCAGGTCCCAGGGTCCTGATCTGAGGAATAGGCAAATAAGCTCCCTCTCTTGGTGGGAAGGTCAGCAAAGCCATAGAGCATGGATCATGTAAGGAACTGAATGCATTGTAGAACCTCCCACCCCAAGCAACCACAATGCACCTGAGAGGGGATCAGTGCTCACCAGACACCCCTTCTTCTTCTTCTTCTTCTTCTTCTTCTTCTTCTTCTTCTTCTTCTTCTTCTTCTTCTTCTTCTTCTTCTTCTTTTCCATTTATCTTTATTAAGAAATTTTCTACTCACTCTACATACCACCCACAGATCCCGGCTCCTCTCTCCTCTCATCCCCAGCCCTCCCTCGCAAGCCACCCCACATCCCCACATCCCCCAAATCGAGGTCTCCCATGGGGAGTCAGCAGAGCCCAGCACACTGAGCCTGGGCAGGTCCAAACCCCTCCCCACTGCACCAAGGCTGTGCAAGGCATCACCAGACACTTCTTACTCACCAATATCAGCTCAGAGGCTGCCTCTTCCAAGCAGCCTCACCAGATCACTGACGCTCAGGGAGGCCTATGATCACCTCCTGTCCTGCTCCTGCTTAGCTCTTCTACATGGCTTATTTTGTGTCTCTCTCACTAGAATATGATTGTAGTTTCAGATGGCTTTGCAAGGAGTGAAAAGAACTGGGGCTGAAATAGTAGCCAGAGAGTAGTCAGACAGGGGCTGGAATGCCTCAGTATGAAGGTTGGATATTATGTTGGAGAAAAATAAAAACCCCTGCAGTTTAGAGTCAGAGTCTGACTTGCATGATAACATCAATATTTAAGAGATCCTAGTGCAAGATCAGGGGGTAGAATTCCTTGGGCTCCTCTATAGTGACAGGGAGTATTGGAGAGCAGGGGTAGAGTAGACTTCTGTATGGGGCTGCCATTACAGCCTGAGAGAGAATGGATGACTTGGCTACAGAGGCAGTAGGATTGGAGAAACAGGTCCCTGAAGGCTGGTGTGGCTTTACATTATGAATTGTCAACACAATAAAGACATTTAGATGCTCTGTCTAGATTTAAATATTTTTTTTTTTTTTTGCACTGGTGGTGGCTAACAAAAAATGTTGAAGCTGTATTGTGGGGACAGCTGTGGCCTAACCCACTCAGCAGCTTTGTAATGCTAGCCAAGAATAATACCACTGAGATTTCATAGGCATTAATTGTAACTTCACTTGAATGCCTGGAATCCAGGCATCGCTCTGAATGCATTATGTGTTCAGCAAAAGATACAGCACCCCAGAGACAAGACCAGGACGTATGGAGGCCAAGGAGATAGGAGAAATTGTGAGCCCCATGGGGATACAAAGCCCTGTTCTTCTGCCCTTACTTGGGAGAACCTTGGATCCGGATAGATGACTAACAATGGTCACGACATGGCTTTGCCAAATTCTGTGTGTGTGAGCTTGGCCAAACTGCTTCTTGCCTTCTTGGAACCTGTTTCCTCCTCTGCATATTGAGAATAATAGTCTCTACTTTTCAGAGCTCCTAGGTGGAGAAAACAATAAAATATAATGGATTACACAGAATGGCTGTGGACCATATTCTGTGTGTTTGGCTTGAGGGATTCGATCCATATTCACGGCTGCCCTGTGAGTTTGCTGTTGTATTTTTCTTTCTCCTAGGGGGTAAGATTCACGGCTGCCCTGTGAGTTTGCTGTTGTATTTTCTTTCTCCTAGGGGTAAGGTGATCAGTCATTTGGTGTGGTTGAAAAATGCCTAGGAGATCTGAGTGTGGCTGGAAGGACATCTCTAGAAGTGGTTCACTAGGACCCAATGGGTGGTTAGTTATTTATTAATATTCTTATATTCATTAATATAGTCAACATTGGAATAGGCTGTTGGAAAACAGTGGCAACTGGAAGGTGTGGTCTTAGAGGAAGTGAGTCACTGTGGATGTGTCATTGGAGGGTGCATCGTGTTCTGGCTCCTTCCTGCTTCTGCTTCTCTTCCTAGCATCCATGGTGTATGTTCCTATTTGGCCATGCCCTCTCCTCCATGATTGACTAAAGTCTCTAAAACAAAAGGTAAAAACCAGCCCTCCCTCTCTAGTTATTCTTCCAGGCTCACAACCCTGAGAAAAGTAACTGATATATGAGGAAACAGAAGCCCAGAGAAATTAAGTAACTTGCCTGAGTCTACAGATCCAGGGGCTGTTTCTTTTTGTCAGCAAACTCTGGGTACCAGGGTATCAAGGAGACAGAAAACACAAAGGTACAGGTCATTCACAAACATATTTCCTGACTTTGAGAAGATAGGGTCCTTCCCTAGGGAAACTTCAAGTCTAGTTGACAGGGCAGTCTTATGGGAAATAAGTAGTAGCAGAGTTGATTACGAAGATTCTTCTCCCATCAACTCCTTAATTAAACATTTATTTGCCCATTTGTTAATTTGATCATTCATTCATTCATTCATCCATTCATTCCTTCACTTGGCACTTATTTGTTGATTGCCTCTGTGCCAGGCTTTGCTCAATGCTAGCAGGGAAAGTATAGAAAAGCTTCCCTGTAATAGTCACGGATTGGTATCTGGAAGGAACCCACAGGGGTTTCCAGGTCCCTGTGTCCTGGAACATGAACTGGACCTGGAACACATGGGTATCAGTAGAACAAGAGACAGCTTATGAAGGGAGAAAAGCCTTCCCCAGATCAGAAGTGAGCTAGAGGGCAGGGACAGTTAGAAGCCAGAGGTCCCCAGACACAAGCCTCACAGCCCTCTGTGGGTCACTTACACTGCGTGCACTTTCTCCCAAGTTTATTCAGCACTCACTTTTCCTGGTCATGCTGTCTCTGACACTTAGACCCTTAGGCTTTTTTCTCCATCAGTATTTTCTTTCCAGTGTTAATATGGATGGCCCCCTCTCTCTAGATCTTACTTGTGTGTCATAGTCTGTTCCTTGAAGCTTGTGTTCTTGTTGGGGAGACAATAAGAAAACAGATGCGTAGAGAAGATGGGTTGCTACAGCAAGCTAAGCTACAGCTAAGGCAACACTGAGAGGCATAGTGTATGTAGTTCAGGAAGTGGTCATGAATGGCTTCTCAGAGTGGGTCACATGCAAGTTGATCCTGCGTGGCAACATGGAGCCAATGAGGTAAGGACCTGGAGAAAGAAGGAGCATCTGGACACAGGAGTGGCAAGGGCAGAGGTCCTGCGGCTGGGCCAGGAGTTACCCATGCTGTCTCAGACACCATGGAAAGGCCCTTATGCTGGAACAAAGTGAGCCAGGAAGGTAAAATAGATGAAGTTGGAGAGGTGTGTACATGACAGATCCTCCAGGCAGGCTAAGGAGACTGGGCTTTATTCTGTGTGATGTCACTGAGCTGTCAGGGGTAACCTGAGCCGTGATGCTTGTTAGTCATATGCTAATATGGGATGGATCCCATATTAGGGCAGGAGGGTGGGGACCAGTTGGAAATTGGCTAGGGGGCAATGCTAAGTGGCATGCCACTTCTGAATGTGCAGTGGGCTGCCAGGTAGTAAAGGTACTGTGGTCCTGGGCCTCATGGAGTTACAGTGTACAGAGATGACTTATGGGGCTTCAAGTCACACAAGTAGCTTGTCCTCCCCTGTGCCAGCTTTGCAAGCCTCCTCTTCCAAATGAGGCCCCTGGGTCCTCCAGAAACACAGTCAGCTTTCCAGAAGAGCACAGCAAATCCTTGTAAAGTGACTCTTCAGAATCTCCTGAGTTCTTACAAGATCCTCTCAGTCTTCACATGCCAGGGCCACCTCACTTTGGCTGCATGCAGGGCAGACGGTTGTGGGCCTTGTGCACTGCTCTTCACTGCCATCTGTGTTAAATATGAACAAGACTCCAGAACACTCAGCAAGTTACTCTCTCCACAGGCAAGATGGCTGCCTATAGAGCCATTTGTACGTTCTTCTACAGAGGGGCCTCCTGGACCACCTGAGGTCTAACTGTTACTTGGCAATCTAAGCCATGAAAAAACCAAACCTATAGGCCTAGTCAGAAGGCACTGTGACTTTGACTATATTAAAAAATGACAAAGAGAAGCAGGCATCCAGAAAGCCACAGGAGCTGCCACTGAGTGTCACACCTCCAAGATTTGACTTCTCATAGTTGATAAGTAGTATCTCTGAAGTTGTTAACTGTGTGGTGTGGTCATTCCAAAAATAAGGTGTTTTCTTTTAAGGCATGGGTGTTCCTTCTAGAAGCTTTGGTGTTTTCTTGTAGCCCCCTATTTTAATGACACACACACACACACACACACACACACACACACACACACACACACTTTTACAAGTGTGAATGTGTAGGGATAATCATGGATTCTCCTCTCAGCCTATCCTGTTACTTTGAACTTGACTGTTCAGCCTCTCTGGAGTTGATTGAATAACACAGGCCACTTAGCTTCTGAAAGGAAATAGCATCTCTCTCCCCAACTTCTCCAAACCCAAGCAGCTCAGCAAAAGCATACTGGGATGCTTCTTCCAAATGGAAATGTGTTGGTGGCTGGGACTTTGAAATTCCACCTGTTACATTGTGAACTGAGGCCAACAACATCCTGTCCCAGCTAGCCCTCTCAGGGGACGATTTCTTTTTCCTTGCAAAATTTTTTTTTAAAAGATTTTAGTTTATTTATGTATAAATAAATGAAATAAAATTTATGTATTATTGTTAGTTTATTATCGTGTGTGATTGGTGTGGTGGTGTGGTGGTGGTGGTGTGTAGGTCAGAGGACAACTTTCAGGTATCAGTTCTTTCTTCCCATTGTAGGTTTTGGGGGTTGAACTCAGGCCATCAGACTTGGGTGGCAAGTGGTTTTTCCAGCTAACCTGTTTCACCAGCCTTTGGAAGATGATTTTTGCACTAAGTAGTTTCCAAGTGGCCAGAGGTCACGTTATTTGCTGATTTCCATCAGCACTGACACACCACTCATTTAAGCAAAGACTGGGTAGGGTGTGGAGAGAAACTACTTGTCAACATACGAAAAGACTCTGAGAGAGATAACTCTTATTTCATCCCCTTTGGAACCAAGGAAACAAGATGGTTAACTTCTGTCTTCCCTTTATGAAGATGTACAGGAAGCAACATTGAATGATCCTGAAAGACTTGAGTTGTATATTGGTACACAGCTGTGTCTATTGTACGTGTTGTCTGTGTCTCCTTTCACACCACAGCATCAGAGTTAGTAGTTGGGACACAGACCTTGTGACGTAAAGTCTAGAATATTTCACTAGCTGGGTCTCTATAGGAAGGCCTGCTGACCCTAATCTGGGGAGTAGGTGAAGCAAGAACTAGCATCCAGGAATGTCTTGTTGGAATCTGAAAAAGGGAGGTAACAACAGTCATATAGGCATTGTGCCCCCCCCCCCTCGCTGTTGGCACCAGACCTTCCTGTGTTTACAAAACTGTCTAGCTCCTGGGGCATACAGAACCCATCTCTGGCTTAGTAGAGTCAAAATGGCTCTGGATTGGAAGTGACAACACCCAGATTGTAGCCTTGGCTCAGTCTTAACCTTGATGTGTGATGTTGACAGAGTTACTTTGGTTCTCAGGACCTCAATCAACCACCACAAGGACATAAAAATTGTGTTGCTCACCATTTTAGATCTACATTGCCTGCCACACCATGGCTGTGTTGCCTGTCACATTTGATCTGTGTTGTCAACCATGCTGGATCTGTGCTGCTCACCATGTTGTATATACAGTGCTTAGCATGTTGAATTTGTGCCTGCTGCTGGTCACATTGGACCTGTTCCTCTCCCCATGTTGGGCCTATGCTACCCACTGTGTTGGGACTGTGCTACCTGCCATATTTGATGTGTTCTGGTGAGTGCAGAAGGCCAGGTCTATACTCTTCTCCTGGGATACACTGCTTTGCTCAGTTTCCTATGCATTTACAAGGCTTGGCACCTCCTGTGCATTTATAAGGCTCCACAGCGTCATGTTTAAGTCAAAGGAGGTGTTGAGTAAGTGCTTGGCAAGTGGATGAATAAAAGAACCACCCAGTTAGTGAATGAATTGCCCACTGTTTTGGAGACAAACCATATAATGAGTAGTGGTGAGTACTACCCAGTTAATGGCCATATTAATCATGTGGTTGGTTGAGTCTAAGAAGCTGACAGAGTATCTAAAAAAAATCACCAAAGCCTTCCTGGAGAAGGCAGTGCCTTCCAGGGCTGAGAGTTAAAGGCAGGTGCAATAGCTGGGGTGTGTTTCAGATGGAAGCAAACAGAATGCTCTGTGTGTTTCCATGCTGCAGCCCAAGATGTCACAGTCACCTCCTTTGAGGACAGGATTACACAGGAAATATACTGAGCCTATGTATATCTTCTTCCCTGGCCTGAGGAGCATGTCTGTCATCCAGCCTTGGTACCCAGAGGTCCCCAGGATGCTTGTTCATCCACTCCTCCCCTCTTCCTGTTATCAGCTAAAGATGAACTCCACACAGCTCTCTGTCAGCTGCAGCCCAAACTATTCCCTTGTAGGGCAAAGGCTTGCACTGCTTTGGAGCAATATTTCATAATTTATATATTTGATGAAGCTCTGGAGCCTGTGCCAGCAGCCTGCACAATCTAACATCCTGAGATCATTAGTTATGCATGTCATTTCTCTATTTTAAAACTCTCCATATTTGAACTTATGGAAGTCTGTCTTTCTTGTCTATTAGCGTTTTCCCACAAAACAGTTTAGTAAGCATCCATCATGTCTCACAGCCGAAAAAGAAGGGCCAGGGACACTATGAAATCCTTTTAGATATTTACTTCAGGGATACCATTTTATTTAGGCCTTTAAAAACATTTGCCTTATCTTGCCAGTAATTAAAATATCAAGACAAATGAGATTTTTAGTAGCATTCTAATTACTTCAAGATGAGCACTGGGACTTGGCTTCCAGCCTGGGTACATGCTGCAGCTTCCCCAGGCCTCCTGTGAGCCTCATTCCTTGATCCTGGGACTCACCCTCTGTCTCTTGGCTTCCTTGAGGTGCTCTTCTCCCAGGGTCGTCTGCTTTAACTTCTATGTGCCTTGTTCCTATTGTTTTATTTATGTGCACTGCCTTCTGGTACTTTGGCAAGCAGAGTTGGCTCCAATTTACTGGGGGGGAGGTCTTTCTCATCATTGCCTCTAACAGGGCCCCTGTCTTCCAAATGAACCCAGTTTCATGTCACTTGGATGGCAGATGGTTTTCTTTCTTTCTCCTCCCTCCTCCCCACCAGGCCTTTCTTCTTGGAGATATCTGTTCCTCTCTGTCTTTACCTACTAAAGTTCTCAGGGGGCTGGGCTAGCCTCACACAACTTATGTAACTGAGGATGACTTTGGAGTCCTTCTGCCACAACCTCTTAAATGCTAGGGTTACAGGCATGTGCCATCACATCTGTTTTGTGAGGTGCTAAGAACTATTTAACAGGCCTTTGTGCATGCTAGGCCTGTTCTCTACCAACTCAGCTTCATCCCCAGCTGCTGTAGCTGTCTTTACTAATCTTCCCCTCCCCCTCCCTAATGGAGATTGGCCTCCTGGTGATGATGAGACACCATTAGTCAGAGTACCATAGGGCTCTGGGCACAAGGATTGATTGAGGGGTAAACATAAAAGTTACAATAGGTGACTGAAGTCATTCCTAGAAAGCCCTAGAAAGATACAGTCTCCTACACATATAGACTTATTACCTTCCATTTGCACTGGGATCATTGGCTCCAAGGAGAACCATGGGTCTGTATGGTACTGGCAGCCATGTTTGCTACACTCTAGGTGAACCTGATGGAGAAGAGCGAAGGCAATGTGGAGGAAAACCATGATAAGCAAAAGGGAGAGGTGAAGGAAAAAAGCTGAACTAAGCTTAAAACCTGAGCTCCTGGATCCAGTTGTTCCTCAAGCTGGACTTTCTCCTAAAGCCTGACTAGAAAATCAATTCTAGAATGTACATCCTCTCTCACCTTCTTTTGTCTGTTTGTTATATTGACTTGAACTGGACCATCTTCTCTAATAATAGGAGAGATACAAATAATATTTCTCTTGTCCATAAATCCAAATCCTCTTTGTCTATGAAGAACCAACATCATCTCAGACAGAATAAAGAAACATAATGCCAGTGTCTGCAGTTCCTATTTCAGCAAAGCCAAGAGTTTGAGCACAAGATCACTTTCCATCTGGTTTGCAGACTAGGACCAATTGCATACATTGACTGAAACAAAACAAAACCAACTAACCAGCCAACCCACCTACCAACCAACAAACCAATCAACCTACCCACCTACCTACCTACCTCTACCTACCTACCTACCTACCTACCAACCAACCAACCAACCAATCAACCAACTAACCGAACAAAAACCTCAGGGACTCCCCAGTCCATGGCAGCACCTGCAGTCTTGGCTTGTGAGAAAAAGAGGAGCTGTGACTAGCCATCCCTATGGCACTAGATTATTCTCAGAACCTTCTCATGTTGGAAGCCAAGCTTTTGGAGAACAATTGAGATGGTCCAGGGAGTGTCTCCCTCAATGTCACTCTTGCTTGTGTGCCCATGGGACAGATTTGATGAGAAATTGGAAGGAACCTCAGGACAGTGGATTTTAGATGGCCCTCCTACAAGGAAGCAGCAGGTGAGGTCACAGAGGTACTGACTAACTTTCAGGAGCTATTTGCACTGTATGCATGCACACAGTGCCATGAGGTTTCAGGTGACAATAGGCACACCTAGCCTGTGGTTCTCTTCAGATCATTTCATTACTATAATTGCTATTTTAGCCTTTGTGTCTGCCGTATTTATTTGTACAAGGTCTCACTCTGTGGTCCATCTGTCGTTTCACCTTCCTGTCTTCTTGTTTCAAACCTCCAAGTGTTCAGGTGTCAGGCATGTGCTCCCACTCCCAGCAGCCTTTGCGCTTTATTCTCTTCATGTTTTGACAGACTCCTACATTTATAGATGCACTGTGGTTATGTTTTCCCTCTATTACCTCTTCATACCTTCCTTCCTTGCTTGTTCTGTGAGCTATGTTTTTTTTTTACCTGGTCCCTCTGTGGCTATGCCATTAGAGAAAAGGACATCTCCTCTTCCAACCATGATTAACAGTCATTAAATGCTTCAGAAGGACTTGGGCTTCATGGGTACCTCCTCCATTCATGGCAGGAAGTTGGAGGGCACAACACATAGCTGGTATCTATAGGTATACATATCTGCTATGTGTTCTTGTCCTCAGGAGTTGGAATATTCATCCTCCCTAGGGACACCTCAGTGGCACAAAGTATCAAGCATTCCTGGTGAAATTGGTGTCAAAAGCACATGTAAACTCATCATTTCCTACACTGAAAAATTAATTAAGAAGTCTCTACTGGGGACCAGAGAGATAATTCAGTAGTTAAAAGTGCTTTCTGTCCTTGTAGAAGACCAGTATTTGGAGCCCAGTACCCACATTAGGCAGCTCACAACTGTCTATAACTACAGCTCCAAGAGTTCTGATGCTCTCTTCTGGCCTCCATGAGTAACTATACCAATGTGTGCATACTCACGCATAGACCCACACATACACACTATCATATGCCCAACTCTATTGCATTGTCAGTCATTAAAAACAACCACATGCCTTTTGTACAGTACCTACTACTAGGTAATGATAATAAATCACTGGTCTGTAAGTTTAGTGCACTGGACTTAAGATCATTAGTGTGTCATCTGGCTCAGGTTTGATTTTATTAATAAGACCAGTTAAGATTTGTGCTACATTAATGTACATTCCTTATACTATAAAAAAGCAAGTTCATCATGAAATGATGGCCACTACACCTGCAGCAGCCTCAACATCTGCTTTTCTGACTCTTGTTTGCAACAGGAAGCCACACTGAGTGTGTGAAATGCACCATCTAGGTCTAGGGCATCCTCTCCATGATGCTTCAGTACTGATGCATTTCTGAGAATGTTTCCTGGTAACCAAACCTCATGTTGAACATCATCAACATTTTAAAATCTATCAATCGAACAATTCAAATGAACTGGAAGAAATAATGGCCTCAGAAATGTACAGTCAGGTAAGTAAGTAGATGTGTGACCCTGGATTACACTTTTGTTTTAGAAGTCATTATTGTGACCATTGGTGATACTGGGTTAGGTCTGAGGATTCTAAGATAGCACTGTCCTGATTTTGATGACTGTGTAGCGGCTTGTGGATAAGAACATCCTTGTCAGATGTCATATGCTAACATTTCATGGGAGGTTGGGGGTGTGATACAGTGGTACACTTGCTTAGCCTGTGGGGGCCTTGGCTCCATCTCTGGTATGGTGAAGAAGGTTCAGGGATGGTAAGGCCTGAAAAACTCTTCAGCAATTCTTCATTCTTTTCTTGTCACTTTTCAAGTAAGTTTGAAGTTCTATAAACAGACAAAGAAAGCAAAAGCTGAATTCCCCCAAAGAGGCTCTCTATTCATCAGGGAAGTCAATAAGCACCTCGGTAGAGACACCACAGCCGCACCAATCCCTTCTCTCCCTGGAATAAGGCTGTGAGAGCCAGTTTTTTTTTTTTTTTTTTTTTTTTTTTGTCACAGGAACCCCACCCCCCAAAAGTAGGAAGTGGTGAAGTGGTGCAGCCTGGGAATGATACATAGCCAACAATGTCTGCTCCAGTCTGAAATCTGTATCTGTGATCTTGATCAGCAGGAACACGATGCCATTAGCAAAGTGAACCACACCAGACACTGGGCTATTTGTGCTTTTTTGTTCCTTGCCTTGTACCATGATGGAGAGATTGTTGTAAGGAAAATCATGGCTCATTCCCCATTGCAAACATCTATCAAAATGTCACATTTTGTTCCCCATAAAAATGCACAATGATGATTTGTTCATTAAGAATAAAAGAAGAAAGAAAGAAGTTTGTAAATGGAGCTTTTCACCAACAAATAACTGCAGTATGATAAGAATGCTAGAATGCTGTTAGCCTGGGGCATACTGAGTACACAGATCAAGGAGCCGAGAGAATGTAGTGATAAAGTTGGCATCCACTCTCTGTGCTGATTCAGGGATAATAGCATGCAACAAATGACATTGGGCATTGAAAGTGTGTGTCCTTCTGATGCTGGTACAGTGCCCCTCAACTCCAGGTCCTCTTGGAAGACATGGAAGTTAAGCATAATTAAGAAACCTTATTGCAAAACAAAGAAATGTCAACTTCTATGTGAGAATCAGAGAGCTCCTGATTGTTCTTGAACTAGAGAAGGCACAGAGGCAGGGTGTGTGTGTGTGTGTGTGTGTTTGTGTGTGTGTGTGTGTGTAGCTTGTCTGGAAGCAGTGTAGAGATACTAAGGTCCTGCCAGGAAGAACATGAAAAAGCATTGTATGTCTGCTAGAATGTGTGCCAGGCAGGATATGACATCAGAGATGATGGGAAAGGATGATGGAGTGGACTGAGTGGCCCACTGGAGGGAGAGGGGGATCCCCAAGATAGGACACAGGCACTCCAAGTGCAAGGGCAGGGTTATTGATGAACAGGAAGGTATGCTTGGTGGTCACCTGGTAGGCAGAGGCAATCTGATCATGTTGAGGTTTCAATAGGACAGATCATGCATCTCATCATCTCCCTGTCCAGCTGTCACCAACTCCAGCTTGAGTTTGTTTGAATGCTCCTACAGTTCCTGTGCCAGGGTCTCAGCTTTTGTGTTGTTCACAAGGGAGGAGCAGGCTAGCCTTGTCCACTTTTGTGCCTCAAAGCCACCTTCCTCACTCCTTTCTGTGCTCCTGTCATACAACATGTGACAGTCCTGTCTGTCAATGCTTCATATTCATCCCTGTATCTCCAACACTAAAAACTGGGCATTGACTAAATGGATAGGCTTGTACTTGGTATCCACTTACATATCTTTAACCCTTAATCCTTCCCTCTGTCAGATCAGGGTTCACTCATGCCACATCAGCTGTCAGTGTCTCAGGGTCACTTTTTTTCTCATTTGTGACTAGGTCCAGTCTCTTTTTGGTGTATCTTCCTTTTATAGCACCTACAGTAACTGTAGTTTCACATTGACCTGTAAATGGCTGGCTAGGCAGATGGATGGGTGGATTGGTAGATGGAAGTACTGAGAAACAGATAATGCCCCAGGAGCATTGTAGGGCATGTGAACTTTCAATAGATAACAGACTTGACCTTCAAAGAAGGAGCAAGCATGGGGTAGTGGGTGGAGTTTGTACCTATGTAAGAGAAAGAGGGAAGTACTGAGTTCTGAGGCTGGAGACAAATGGACCATGCTTTAGGAGCTTTCAAATGCTAGAGTTGAAGTCTGGTTCCTAAGTTGACAGGCACTGAGGAGCTGTGGGAGTTGATTGAGGGCAAAGAGGTGCTTAGAACTTGTCTCTGAGACATCCCAATAATGGTCAAACCAAGGGGGGTGGGAGAGATGCTCCAGAGGCTGATACCCACCACTGGAGGAGAAATCACAATGTTTCATCATCAGGCTTGTAACGCACATAAATGGAGCTGAGGCAGATAAGAGAGTGAGGGCAACAGATGGGAAATTTTAAGAAGAGCATTGATGACTGCAACTCCTGGGACCAGTGTCTTTTCCATCCTTGTCTATCTGGTAGAGAAAGAAGTGGTACTTAGAAATTGTGGGAAGGAAATAAATTTGAGGACTGCAAATACTCAGACCATAAAAGGGAGATAAAATCATGCCCCCCCCCCCTCCACTTTGTATTTGGCTCACCAAATGTTCAGTTGGCAACATGTGAAAATTGAGAGATTTTTCATTAAAATGCCATAGTTTTAAAGATTTATGTTGACTGGGCACCACGTCCCATCCACTGGGTGAGCATAGGTACCTTGGGCAGCTCCCAGCACTCTGCCAGGTCTTGCTCCCAGGAAGGCTCACTCGTGACCTGCCTGGAAGCTAAAGACAGCTGATTTGGGCCCTTAGCTCCAAAGAACATCATCAGCTCCAGTAACTTGCATGCCTGAAAGGAATGAGAATGTTCTACAAGCAATTCCTCCCTCCCTCCCCCCCTCTCTCTCTCTGTGTGTGTGTGTGTGTGTGTGTGTGTGTGTGTGTGTGTGTGTGTCTATTAGACTATTAAACAAGGCACCCCAGGGGATTGGAATTTCCTCCCCAGAACCTTTTCCTGGGAGAAAGAAAAGGCTGAATGAAGCCTGATGTCAGACAGGCTGGCTTGACCTATGGCAGAGTCATTGAAGATGCAACAATGGATGGGGCCATACCTTAGCCAAGGCTGCTTAGTCATGCACACTTTTTGCATCCTATTTAAACCCAAGCCTCTTATAAGTACCCCAAATATGGATTTTTGGGTGTGTGTATGGGGGTGGGTGGTTGCCAGATCTCTTTGTCCCTTTTCCATGTGTGGCCAAGTTAAACAAATTTCCTTTTTATGTTTTTCACTATTAATTTGGCTCTTTTAATTGGCTTATTGAGGATGAATGTTTGAACCTGGCTTGTTAGGGCTGCCAAAGGCACAGGCCTAAGTCCTTAATTCTAGTAACATTTCTACTTTTAGGGTACCGTGAAATATGGATAAGTGTTGCTATCAGGTATCTGGGAGCATGGGGAAAGCAATGGAGGAGAGGAATTGGGAGTCTGATAAGCATGTCTACAGAACTTACTAGCATTTACTCAGCTCCTGGCAGTACCAGCTCAGGGTCTTGGGGATAACGACCTCTTAGAGAATCAGCATCATAGTGTAAATAATTAGACAAAGGTGTATGAGTGAGAAATTCATAAACCTTTTATTGATGTGTTTATCATGCCAACAGTATTGTTTATTGAAGATTCAAATTCCACTTGAAAGAGGCAAACAAATGAGAGTTGAGATTCCATCCTGCCCCCTGGAGGGATCCCATGTCCAAGGGAAAGAAGCACAGCCTACAGCTACTTGATTGGATCCCTCAGAAATGCATTCTGGGAAACTTCTCCCAGGGCTCCCTTGCAGGATACCAGTGTGTCTTAGTTGGTTGCAATTGGGAAACAATAAATTCATTCTAAGACTTCTTAGAATACCTCTGCTTTTAAAACTACTGACCCTCAAGGATCTACCACCCCTCAACCTAGGCTATGCACTGTTTGCTGGCTGGTGCATCTGCCCCAGAGGATGCCTTGAGTCTCCTGGTGGGATCCAATAGACTCTGGCTGTGGGTGGGCAGCCCTTCAGGAACGTTTGGACTTGCTGCAAGTGGGGCACAGGAGCTGACCCTTGGTGACGATGTACGCACGGCCACTCAGCAGCTGCTCACAGCCCTCACAGATGAAGTGCTTCCGGTGCCAAGCCAGGTCTTCCACGCGCTGGTAGTCCTCTGAGAAGATGATCTGGGAAGAGAGAGAGAGGAAGGCATGACTGAGGTTCTGCCCATCAGTAGAGGCAGTGTGTAGAGGATTAATTATGGGATTCCCATTACATTTGTGTTGTGCCCTTTAAATGCCTCCACAAAGCAATCTGACATAATCTGAGGGTCCTGGCTGTGTCTCAGCTTTTCAGGCATGAGAAAGAAAATACTCTGCCACAGGCAGGTTTTTTTAATGTTTGTGAAACTTTTTGGGTGAGTTCAGAGGCCAGTTATTTTCTGAGTTTGGATTACATAACTTGAGTGACCCTGGCCAACAATTAACAACAGAGAAGCAGACAGTGGGCATTTGCTAAGAACAAAAAACCACGGGGTGATCTCTTGGACCCAGAATGAAGTGACACCCTAGAATGACTCCAGGAGCTGAGAAAAGGCAGAATGGAATGGTTTAGCAGGTCTTCTGACTTTGGAGCACAATAGGACATGAGCATGAGCTGTCATGTAGACATTTGCCAGCCTTGTGACTTGGCAAATTATACCACCTCTCTGTTCCTCCACTTATATGTAACCTGGCTTTTTAAAAATGCTGTTGTCTAAGGATTCAAACTCAACTATTCATACTTGCAGGGCAAGCATTTTTACTAGGTGAGCTACCAGGGCGGGCTTCCTACATCCAACCTCCAAAGTTCTGGGATTGTAAGCGTGTGTCACCATTCTTAGTTCAGATTCATTTTGTAGATGAGAAAACAGAGGCTGGGGGTCCCCAATTTTCTCAAATGAAGAATACACCATCAGCAGAGCTCTACCTAATTGGCCTTGGGGTTGTACTACATAGCGTGGCCACACCCACTCGCTCCCATCAGCCTACTGACTCTCACCTCGTCACAGCCTGAGCATCGGGGTCGCAAACTCTCACAGTAGTGGCGGCCACACCAGGGTGCGCCATCCTTCCAGAAGTAGATGAGGTCCACCAGTGGCTCTGAGCACTTGATACACACAAAGCATGTGGGATGCCACTGCTTGCTGTAGCCAGCCCTATCAGCATAGACCACAGGGCTGTCAGCAGGGGCAGCTCCCTTGCAGAGCTCACAGACCTGGAAAGGAGATGAGAAAGAGGGGCATGTGATGTAGGTTTGAATCCCAGTTCCACACTTTCTACTTCCTGTGTGACTTTGAATGAGTTAAAAGACTTCTCTGTTCCTTGGTTTTGCCACTTGCAAAGTGGGATAAATGCATTGTCAATCTTTGAGGACTAAATAAAGTCACTTATCGATCTCTGTGATTCTCAAGTTGATTAACCTCACCACTCTTTGTGTCCTAATAGCTATGAAGATTTCCACAAAGTTTTTGTTGATGGGGGAAACAGTGATCGATAATCACCTGAAGAGAAATTAAAACTGAAAACATTTGAATTACTCCCTTACAATGATAGGAAGAAGCTTATATGGGCATGTTAGCACACATGTTTTATGCCCAAAAACAACTGTATTTTCTAAGACAAACAAACAAAAACCTTAGTGAGAAGAACAATTGAATATCTTTTAAATAACTCACTTAAGACGGCTGGATTCTCTTAACTACTTATATGTCTGTGTTTTGCCTTGTGCCATTTTGGTTGAAATCTGTAGAGGAACTCTGGCCTCACTTTGATAAGTTGGATTAGGAAGGGAGGAGAATTAAAATAGCCGTCCAAGAAAACAGGATATGCGTCTTTGACTCGACATCAAAATTCAACAAGTGGCCGTTTCTCAGAAGTTAGTCGTGGGCCTGAGCTGGCTCAGGGAGTAAGGTGCTTGCTGCCAAGCCTGATGACCTGAGTTTGACCCCTGTGACCCACACAGTCGAAGGAAAGAATTGACTCTAGAAAATTGTCCTCTGACCTCTACATGTGTGCTGTGGCACATGTGTGTCCCTCTCAAAAAATAACAACAACAAAAACATGTCACCACATATAATATGAGGTCACAGGAACCCTTCTTTTTGCTCAGCTTTAAATAGATTTCTTGCCCTGCATTGCCTTCTGATCATCTTTTAATTCTTGAATAGTTTGAGATTTACAGAAGGAAAAAAAGCAGAGACTTCTCACACACCACATTCTGTTTTCTCTGTTCTTATTTGGCTTGTATTAGTCAGGTACCTTTGTCAGTGAGCTAGTAGTAACATATGATTGAGGGACTTCATTCAGGTACCTTTAGATTTCATGTGACCTCCCTCCTTTATTCTGGTACACACCCAGGATCCCACACTTAGTCTTTTGCTTTGTGGGCTCTCCTTTGGAGGAAGGGGTGACAGTTTCTTAACATGTCTCTGTTTGTGGGACCTTGACAGTTTGGGGGAGTAATGGTCAGATATTTGGTAAAATGTATGCCAGTTAGGAACTGCCTAATGTCACTATCATGGGGTAACACTGAGATGAGGACCCCAGAAGCCAACCCTGCTTTCTTCACCTGGTATCAGGGGCATATGCTGTCACTATGCCTCCTAAGGAGGAGTGTTGACCTTGGTTGAACAAGGATGTTGACCATGACCCCATGGCTGAGATTTGGTAAAGTTTCTCCACAGTGAAGATTTCCTCTTCTTTCCATATTGTCCTCTTTGCAAGAAACTTACTTCATATTCCTCATGTAAAGAGCTCTCCACTTTCTCATGGTTCAAGTAACTACATACATTATGTGGAATCATACAAAACCTTGACCTCACAGGTTCCTCTAACGGTACTTTGAGAACCATTGATTGATATATCTCCTGGATTTGTAAGTGTTGGACAGCATTCTTCTTATATACCTATCCATCTATCCACCCATCCATCTACCCATCCACCCATCCATCCATTCACCTACCCATCCATCCACCCATCCATCCATTCACCTACCCATCCATCCATCCATCCATCCATCCATCCATCCATCCATCCATCCATCCTCCATATTTCCCTCTCTTCCTTCCATATTTATATACTTGTCTTTTTCATCCTCCCAGAAACAGTCTTTTATAAACTCTCTTGAGTCATTTGAAAGCCTCTTCTGCTCCTCAAAGTCCCAGGATGATGATGACTCTCATGTCCTTAGGGCACGTATGTACCCTGCAGTGTGTTTGGATGTTATGCCCATTATGAATAACCTCACACACACCTGGCAGTCATTTCTGTGTGAGGTAAACAGTTGTTTTCCCTTCTAGAGATACCTATGCCTCAGAGAGACTCCATGACTTGCTCAGCAATACACAGTTATCAGAAGACAAAAGCCCAAGCTACCTCCAAAGCCCAGGTCTCTAGACCACGTGCTGTGGCTTTTACAGCTGGTGTCAACAAACAACTGCCTGGGGCTGCTTCGGGATAGCAAATATTTTATCCTCAAAAAGAACTCAATTGTCCTTATTGTCAAACCTAGATTATTTTTTTTAAAGGACTATGTTTAAGGGCTACATTTTCAATTGCATGAATAAAAATGCCACAGAAATTTGTTTTCTCTCTCATTATGTAAAACGCTCACAGGGTGCGATCAGTTTTGGTTGTTGGCTCAGGATACCAGAAATGTTTACTGTCTGACCCTGCACTGTTTGCTGTCTTTGGTCTTTTCTTTGTATGCTAATTTTAATCTACTAAGTCCTGTCAGGCCCAATTCCAAATACTTACATTTTGCCATGTTTGGATGGGGAGGTATATGTTAAAAGTCCATTATAGGGACTGAAGTAAAAATGCTTACTGCTCTTTCAGAGGACCCATGTGTGGTTCCCAGCATCCAGGTCAGTTGGCTCACAACTGCCAGTAACTCCAGCTCCAGGAGACCTGGTGCCCTCTTCTGGCTTCTGCAGGCATATGCATACACACATATACACAAGTTTAAAAAACAAAAATTAAGAGTCTACTATAATTTGGAATTAGAATATTCCCTACAGGCCCTATGTTAATAGTTTGGTTCTCAGTCTGTGGATATTATTGATGGGAGGTGGAGCCTGATAAGAGGTCACAGGAATGTGGCCTTGAAGGGGATGGTGGGATGCTCATCTCTATCTCTTTGCTCTCTGGGCACCAGGTGGTGAGAAGTTTTGTTCCACTACACACTGGCCATGATTTCATCATCACCTTACCATACGTCCAAGGTGACAAGGGCAACTTACCATAGGAAGAAACCTTGGCAATTGTGATCTCAATGAATCTTCTTCCCTTATTGATTTTCCCAAGTATTTGTTACAGGAACAGAAAGCTGCATAGTGTGAACACTATACCTATCTTATCTCTTTTAGTGATCTACTTAATATACCCTTGCACACTGAAGAATAAGTAAGTAAAATGATGACGATTAGGATAAGGAAACCAAGTGAGTCTCTACTCCATGTAACATAGCTTCCTGGAGTACAGTAGGTGCTGAGTTAATGTCTAGTCAAGGAAGACATTTTTATCTGGATGGATTTGAACTGGATGCTCACTGCCTGATAATGGGCTTTAGAACAGTCTACTTTTCTAGATACACTTCTCCCCTTTGAATGAAAAGGGGGAGGGAGCCCCTCAGTTAACTGAAAATGCTGTACCTCTTCCAGAGAGTGAGTACCACCAGCCTGGGACTCATCGGAGGGTCAAAGGCATAAATGACAGTCAGGTCTATTCCTGCACACTGCCTGCCATGCCCACTTGGGTATTGTAAGGCACGAGGACAGGGCAGCTGGAGCACACAGTACGTCTTCTGTCTGGTTTCTAAGTTTTGTAGAATGAAATTTCCAGTTCTTTCCTCCCACACATAAGGGACCGAAGGGACTTACTGTTGGCCAGCCACACCCCAGATTCCCAGATGTTGTTGAACATGGAAGGAGAGGACAGGGGAAAAGAAATGGCCTGGGGATGCTGGCCAGCACCTTGGTGACGCGTGACAGGGAGTGGGCGATCGGAGCTTTTAAGAAAGGCAGTCTGAGTTGGGTGCTCAAGGGTGGCCCTGAAGTCACATGGTGGATGGAGACTTTATTCATGAGGCAGTAGGGACCACTGCAGATTCTTGAGACCGGGAGTGTGCAGGTGTGGTCTGAGCTGCAGGGTAACAACCAGGTCAGTGAGGAGGAAGGAAACAATCAGTTTCCCAGAACTGGGTGTCAGCCTGCCCACCTTTCTAACAGTGCTCTGTCAGGTCCCTGCCATAGGAATACACTTTTCCCCATGACTCTTTGGGTGACAGTTATTACCCTTCACCAGCTCTTTGTAGCAAACAGCGCCATTGTCAATTTGTAAAAACACGTAGTGTAACCAGCTCTTTCAACATGTCTGGTTTCTCTTTCCTCCTTTGTGTGACCTCCTCTGTTTTTTCCTTCTCCTCCTACTTCTGTCTTCCTGGTCATCTCAAAGGCTGAGGACTCTGTGGATCCTGGGCCTGTCAGCCTCATGGGCTCTCAGCCACCCGGAACAGGTTGGCAATGAATAATTAGACCCTACGCCTACTTCCTTGCCGTGATCCTGGCCTCCACCCTTGGTGAAGCTCCCAGCCTCTCAACTGTACAGAGTGGCAGGGAGCTGAGCTCTGGAGTCAGGCTGCCTGCATGATTGCTGTGTGACCTCAGGCAAGCTGACCTCTATGTCTCAATTTTGTCATCTGTCAAACAGGGACACTGTTAGCAGTGGTAGCATTTTGGGGTCACTGTAAGAGTTCAGTGGATTTACTGGGGAGTTTAAAGGGCTCATTTGTTATTCAGACCTCTTCCCTCATAGGATAGAAAGCTGAGGCTCAGAGCGGTTAAATTACTCCTGTATGCTGACCATGCCATGCTGAGATGAGGGTTGGAGCTGGCTCTTCATTTCCACCATGCTATACCAAGTGGACTCTCTCTGGATGCTCCTCCCATGCTTTTGCATTTCCTGTGTGCCTTCTCTCCAGCTGAGCAAGGTCAGAACATCAGTTGACCTCTGCCAGACTGACCAACTTGTCACAGCCCCATGCCCAGGGGCTCTGAGCCCTGAGCTTGTGGCTACTGCTCTTTATCGCTAACCCTGACTCCTTGGAGACCCTAGTTCTCAGGATTATCCTGTCTCCGGTCCCCTGGAGGGCTCACAGCACGTACTCCTTTACCCCTTACCCCTAGAGCATTTGATTCAACACACCAGGAATTTGCAAGGTCCAAGGAGATATGGGTACTGCTGGGGGCTGCACTTTGAGAAACCACCATGGAGTGCTAAAACCTTCATGAGCTTTGTGTGAAGTCCGACCTGTGGCTTGGGGGCTACAGGCTAATTTGAATTCCTTGAGAGTTTATATTTTAACACTTTCTAAGGAAGCCCATGTGGCCACTCTTGGACTTTTTGGTAAAAGAGGTGGTGCAGGCAGTCAGAATTTCCTTGGGAGTAGGGTAAAAGGCTTTTAGGAAGTCATTTATCTTGAGCATGTCAGCTGTATTTTGCTCCTGTTCCCAAGTGCCCAAACTCAGCTTGCTCATGAGAGAGTGTTCCCAATAGCTGCCAGAGAACCTTGTCTGCACAGCACTTTCCCCTGGGACAGGGGATGTGGGACAGAACTTTTCAGAGGTAGAACCAGCAGGAGGCTTTTGTCCATGCCCATGACTTTCTATGACCTACTCACATAGTATAAGGAGCTTAGTCAAATAGTGAAAAGCAATGGTTCATGTTTATAATCCTAGCACCCAGGAAACTGAGGCAAGGAGATCTCCACAGCCAGCTAGAGACCAGCCAGGGCAACAGAACAAGTAAATGAATAGGAAAAAAAGTCCAAATGAGCAATTTTGAATATTTTGTGCTTGGGCCTAGGCAGTATTTAAACATCTGACTTAAGAAAGACAGGGAGATTCAACAGGGTAGCTGAGCCTCTGTGGGGCTGTGGGTTCCCTGCTTTGGGATGTGTTCAGATCCAATTGGCTGTGTCTTGAATACTCTTCCAATTAGCATGGCATTGAATTCCCTTTCCCCGGGGAATCTTGTCCCAGTTTAGTGGAACAGAATGTGCAGAGTGCCACCATATGACACAAAGCAGGAGGGTAGTCCTCTGCTTCTGACAGGGTTAGGAAGTCAGAAGTGGAAACTATACATTGCCATGCACCCAGCACTGTTAACTGTCAGCCTCCTGACTTAGCAACACAGTTGAGTCCAGTCTTGGTGTTCACTGTTACAACAGAGTGGCTGACCAGCAGCTGTGCCCTACTGCACTGTCCAGTGCCATGGAAGAGAACAGTACCCATGGCTAATCCAGGAAAACATCAAACTTCAAGACTCAATGTCTCCCAAACTGCTATCCCTTTTATACAACAGTCTACATTTGTACAACCTTAAGCAGTTAGAGATCACGTACGCAGCTTTTCTTGGACTCCGTTTCTAAAGACACACCCCCAAGGACTCCTGAGAAGAAGGAAGTTACAGCATCCAGAATCTTCCATACTGAGGTGATCATCACATGGAGAAGTAGAGGAAGAGCTGTGTGATTTCCCCAGTCCAGTCCAAATGTGAATGCAGACCCCTGCCCAAGTAAAGCTGAGTGGATAGAGACACATGTCTCTATGGAGCTCTGCTCAAATGGCTGATCTGAGAACAAAAGGGACCCCATTGACAGAAGCCACTTGACTCCACAGCATAATGAAAGAACCACACCGAACAGGGATACATGGAGTCATGTGGTTGCAGCATGACACAAAGTATTCAGGCTGTAGCAGGTTCAGGACAGTGGCCAAGGGCCATGCAGCTATAGAACTGTATCTAAGGACCAAGGTTCAGAGAGACCCATGGGCCCAGAAAGACCTCTGTAGCTACAGTAATCCCTGCCTTGGGCTTGCCAGAAGCACATCCCAGTCACTCTGTTTTTTTCCTGGAAGGCTCTTATCCAAAGGCCTACTCAGTCTAAATCCAGAGTGCCTCGTGAAAATCTCACCATTGCACTCCTCCAGTAAATATTAACACAAGGACTTGAACTCAGGCACTGGCTTCACTCCCATGCAAACACTCAACAACTTATTTATAAACAGCATCTCCCATGTCCTCTTATGGTGCTTAGTCCTCAGCTGTGCCTCTCAGCCTTGTGTCCCACAAAAGGTTCCCCCAACCCCCATTTTCTGGCCTGGCATCATTTCTGCAGGCATAACTGTCTTGAGTTCTGTTTACTTACATACCAGTCTTCCTGAGGCTCCAGAGGGCATAGAAGGAGCACACTGGGTGTACAGTGGTTAGGGTCCTAGGTCTGAAATGTGGTCAGTGCAATGGCTTCATCTCTAGGGAAGTACAGGAGAAACTGGGGCTTGTTAAAGCCTCAGTAATGGTGGTCCCTGGCTTATAGGAAACTTGTTACCCATAGTGGACACTACTGCTAACAGCCTTTTAAATTTTTTTATTAAGACTTTATTTATTTTTTTTTTTCATTTTACATACCAACTACAAATCTGCCTCTCATCCCTCGCTAACAGCCTTTTTACCAAGGATGCTTTCTTGGAGCAGGTTACAACTATGAGGCCTTTGCCCAGGGAAGCCAAATATTGGGTACTTTTAATTGGATCCTCCATGCTTGTTCAGGCCTGAGATGGGCATGAAGCACATACACTACTCTCATGAGAAGAAACAGTAGCCTGCATTTATTCTCACTGTGAGCTCAAGGACCAGCTTGGTACAGAAAGTAAGCTGTCTGCTTCACAGCTGAGCAGGGTAAAGAAGTTTTCAGCGTATTCTCTGTTGCAGGGGCCATGCACAATGTCTAGGCCCAGAGACAGGGGATACCTGCAACATCGTATGTGCTATACAGTCTACAAAGATGCAGAGAAAGAAAGAGGCTGGAGACACAGATGAGCAGTAAGAAGCACTGGCTGCTTTTGTAAAGTTTAGTTCCCAGCACCCACATGGTGGCTCACAACCATATGTAACTCTAGTTACAAGGGAACTAATGTCTTCTTCTGGCTTTGACAGGCACTAGACACACACATGGCACACATATATACGTGTAGGTGAGCATAAAAGTTTAAAAATAAGATGTTTCTAAAACTGGAAAAAATACATGTACATACACAATATGATTTATAGGGTAATTTTTAGGATTAGATAAAATGACATGGAAATTTCCTGGCATGGTTCCTGAAATAACTTAGGTAAAGTGTGGTATAACATTATCACCTGTTAATCATCACCAACATCAGCATCACCATTTCATCATCATCCCTAGGACCATCACTAACACCAGGATCATTATCATCATCAGTAGGACCATCCCCACCATCCCAATCATCATCACTGGCATTATTATCATCAGCACTACTGTGATAATCACCATTGTTATTATCTCCACCGTCATCATCACCATTACTATGACCATCTCCACCAACACCATCACAATCAACATCACTGATTAACATACAAAAGCAAAAACCAAGAGGAAAAAAAGAAACAAAACCCAAATAATCAGGAAAAAGCTGCAGATGGCTTTTCTTGCTCAGGGGTCAGCAAACTGCATTTCTCCATGGATTAACTCCAGACCACCACCTGTTTTTTGTAAGTAAAGTTTTATTGGCTCACAGCCGGTCACTTGTTTAGATAGAGCCTATAACAGTATGCTACAGGGGCTGAGGTGAGTAGAGGTGACAGGGACTGTAGGCCTGCCAACTTTGATATATTCACTCTCTGTCCTTTATTGAAAATAGCTTGCCTTCCCAGATCTGTGAAGAATTGTGTTGGTAATTTGATGGGGATTGCGTTGAATCTGTAGATTGCTTTTGGTAAGATCGCCATTTTTACTATGTTAATCCTGCCTATCCATGAGCATGGGAGATCTTTCCATTTTCTGACATCTTCTTCAATTTCTTTTTTCAGGGACTTAAAGTTCTTGTCATATAGGTCCTTCACATGCTTAGTTAGAGTAACCCCAAGGTATTTTATATCATTTGTGGCTATACCACAAGGGCATTTGCTCAGCTATGTTCATATCAGCATTGTTTGTAATAGCCAGAACCTGGAAACAACCTAGATGCCCTTCAACTGAAGAATGGATAAAGCAAATATGGTACATATACACAATGGAGTACTACTCAGCAGAGAAAAACAATGACATCATGAAGTTTGCAGGCAAATGGATGGATCTAGAAAAAATCATCCTGAGTGAGGTAACCCAGACTCAGAAAGACAAACATAGTATGTACTCACTCATAGGAGGATACTAGATGTAAAACAAAGATGATTAGACTGCTATAAAACTCCAGGGAGGCTACCTAGAAAACGGGACCCTAGGAAAGACACAGGGATCGCCCAATGACAGAGAAATGGATGAGATCTACATGAACAACCTGGACGACAGTGGGAGTAATGAAGGGCATGGTTTGAGGGAAAGAAAGCTAAGGGGAGCAGGAGATCCCAGCTGGATCAAGAACAGAAAGGGAGAACAAGGAATAACAGACCATGATAAATGAAGACCACATGAGAACAGGAATAGGCAGAGTGCTGAAGAGGTCCCCAGAAATCCAAAATGATACATCCTCTATAGACTGCTGGCAATGGTTGAGAGAAAGCCAGATCTGACCTAGTCTGGTGATCAGATGGCCAAACACCCTAACAGTCGTGCTAGAATTCTCATCCAATAACTAATGGAAGTGGATGCAGAGATTCTCAGCCAGGCCCCAGGTGGAGCTCCAGGTGTCCAATTGTCAAGAAAGAAGAGGGACTGTAAGAGCATGAATTGTTGAGACCAAGATTGGAAAAAGCACAGGGACAAATAGCCAAATGAATGGAAGCACATGAATTATGAACCAAAGGCTGTGGAGTCCCCAGCTGGATCAGGCCCTCTGGATAAGTGAGACAACTGAACAGCTTGAACCATTTGGGAGGCACCCAGGCAGTGGGACCAGAACCTGTCCTTAGTGCATGAGCTGGCTGTTTGGAACCTTGGGCTTACAAAGGGACACTTTGCTCAGCCTGGAAGGAGGGGACTGGACCTGCCTGTACTGAATCCACCAGGTTTAAATGAATCCCCAGGGGAGTCTTGGCCCTGGAGGAGATGGGAATGGAGGGGAGGGGATGGGGGAAAGGTGAGGGTGGGGGCGAGAGGGGGGAGGGCAGGGGAACCCATGGCTGATGTGTAAAATTAAAACACAAATATAATAATAATAAAAAAATGCCACACATTCCAAAAGAAAAAAAATAAAAAAGAAAATAGCTTGCCAATGGCTGTTTCAGTCAATGGAATATTATGTAGCCCACTCAAAAGAAGCAACAAAAATGCCTGTAAAAGTCACATGGCCACATGGGAAAGTATTTATAGTATAAAAAGTGGAATAAAGGGATGTTTTTCCTTTGGAAAATGATCTTTTTGAATGTCACTAAAATATCCCCACTGAGAAGGAAGAAGGCAGAGGCTGAGAAGCCTGGCACCATGGTGATTGTGAGGGCTGCTCCCAAGTTCCCACCTATGGGTCAGGGAAGCTGAAGGGGCCAGGGTTGGCTGTGACTCCCTGGTCCCACACTGGTCTCTACATCTTTACTCCAGCTCAGAAAGAAATGGCCCACAGAGGGCCTGAGGTGGATTCAAGTCTCCAAGTAGGGCTGGCAGGAAAGGCAGCCAGCCTGCACAGCCCACAAACCAAACATCTGCTCCGACAAAAACTTGGAAGTCCCTTGCCCACAAATATGAGCACTTCTGGGATGGGCCTCAGCCTGAGCAGCCAGCTGCTGTAAGTTTCCATCTGAGGGGCTGTCCTATGGAGGAAGGTGGGGTCCGAGGCCTTCTGTGCCTCCCTTTGCATTTTTGTGGGAAGGAGGGGAAAAAGGAATTGGCCTACTTCTGGCATCCCACTGGGTATCTTGGGATCTTAGGAACACATTTTCAGGACTGTGGGGAGCCTACTCCTCTTCACTGACTCTCTGTTGCTTGCTGTTCAGGGGTGATCACCTGACCTGAGGAAGGGGCAAGGTGATGGTGGGGGTGGTGGGGGAATGTGGTAAGAACGATCAGCAACAGAATGAAGAGTACATTTCATGCTCTGTTCTGGCATTCTGTTCCCTTTCTTTGGTTTCAAGTGTGGGGTGGTGGAAAGGCGGAAATGCCTGGGCACAGTGACCATGCCTGGGAACCCTGTATATTCAATTTCTGAGGGAACATCCACCAAGCTTTCCAAATGCAGTGAAACTGCCTGTGGAACTGTCAGCAGTCAGTGCATGCAGGCTGCCGCCCACATAGCACAGGCATCCATAAATTCTATCCAGGAGGGAGATGTGGGGGGTGGGAGCTTAGAAAGTGGGTGAGGGGCTTTGAGCAGACTGGTGGGGTTAAACAAATTGCTAGAGTTCATAGCTCTCTTGACAGAGCACTGATATGCTCCTGAGACCCATGAGGAGAGACTTGGGCTGGGGTAGGGTGTCCTGCCCTGGTGTTCCCAGCACACAGAGAAAAGGGTCTGATTCTCCAGCAGGCTTGGCTCTCAGGGATGTCAGGTGCTGTGGCTCACTCCAGATATTAGCACTCAAATATATTCTCCTTTCTAGGGGATCCTCTCAGGACTGCTCACACCACACTGTTATGTTGACAAGACTTGGGTTTGAATTAGCCTACCGCTCCTTAGCAAACTACCATGGCTGTGTCCTAGGTTTCTCATCTGGGAAATTTGTCTGACAACCTCAAGCTGTCTCATAGTCATCACAAAGACTTAAAGACATTTAATTGACCTTGTAGATTTGAAAGGCCAGTGTCTCCCTCCCCATAGGGTGACAGCCGATGAATTGGTGTCTGGGACTGGGGTGTTTCTACCTTGAGGTTTTCTTGGGCAGAGGCCTTACTAAAGTCTCTGTGGCTGACGGTGTTTCCACCATGCTTTTGTCTCCCACTGCCAGTGTGATGATGGTGACTTTTCATTTGCTCTGAAGCTGTCTATAGACAGCCACGCCTCTTAGTTCATTACCCAATAGACAGATGTGCTTATTCTGATTTAAGTCAACATGCCTCGTTTGTGGATCTACCTGACATACTGGGCTTTGAAAGCTAGGCCTGGGGTCTGGATCTGTGAACTGAACTGAGACTCAGTAGAGGACAACTGTGGCCATTAGACAGGTGGATTCAGGCAGAGCTGTGTCCTGCATCCTGGCTGATGATTGGGATTCCCATGAATCATTGCCTCTGGGAGAGAGTTCCCCACAGGGGTTTAGAAAGGGCTCTGACATGACACTCCTCTGTGAGATGCTATAATGAGGTTTTAGAGAACAACATGGCCTAACTTAAGAAGCCTGTGGGACAGTGAAGGGTGTATAGCAGCATGCAATATTGAGTGGTGGGAGATCTTGGGTGGCAGAGGAGCATGATTCAGTGTCAAGGGCAGAAATAGGCTGTAGAGTGATAAAAAACAATGTTAGATTCTATGCTTGTGTTTCTAGAACACAATGCAAAGGACCCTAAGAGTACTGGGTAGTAGTTTTTAAAGCAGGGCTCCTTGAAGGTCATCTGCCTACCCACCCATCCACCTGCCCATCCATCCATCCATCCATCCATCCGCCCATCCATCCATCCGCCATCCATCCATCCGCCCGCCCGCCCATCCATCCATCCACCCATCCATCCACCCACCCACCCACCCACCCACCCACCCACCCATCCATCCATCCATCCATCCATCCATCCATCCATCCATCCATCCATCCTTCCATCCACCCATCCATCCATGTATGCATCTATCCATGCATGCATGCATGGGCCTCAGAGAGTACTTCAGGCCCACACTTGGCAGTGAGGTTGCTGGTGACACAGCTTTATGGCCTGCTTTGCTCCTGAGTTGCCTTCTTTGGGACTCTTTCTCCTGCTTTGAGGAGACAGAGAACCCGGCTGTTTTATTCTGGAACAAATAGCAAAACTGTTGAACAAATACTGCATACTACTATGGAAATGGGATCTTGGACAATCTGCCTATTGTTTGTGCACCTGAGAGTCTACACCTCACCTGATTCTCATGAAATCACTCTACCAGGCAACTGTGAGAATTTAAAGAGATCCTGAAAGTCTGAGTGAAGCTTTGTGCTTACGCAGTGTGAAAAGGGAATACCACTAACTTCTTAGGCAAACTGCTATCCAAATTGTTCCCATCTTCTAGAGCCCACTGTACTTTGAACATTGATTTACTTGTGGATCATGTTTGTTGAACACCAATAATCTACATCAAAGATACCCAATATAGATGCAAAGATGAAAAAGATCTCAGAATCTACAGATAGTGACAGATGTGAGTCCACTAATGACACAGTGAGTTATGAGTTAAAATTGTGGTTGGGATAGGATGGAGAACTCCATCTTTCATAGTCATCAGACAAATTCATCCTAACAGTTTCTCCCTCATTCCTTGCTCGTTTCTGACTGTGGAATATGCCACTTAATGGCCAGTGTTGTTACTTAAATGCTTCCAAAATATCACAAATATTCCCCAGAGTTAAGTACAGGCAAGACCCCAGAATCTCAGAGCATCTTTGCTCTAGTTTCACGTTAAACAAATATGTGGGATTTAGGCAAGGACAAGATATGCTCTCAGAACAGCATCTCTCCCTTGGGAATGGCAATTCAGAGAAGTCACAATGACATCAAGAGATTCTCTTCCAAGTTGGAATTCTTTAAAACTTACTCTTTAAGTACAGACAACTATTAAAGGGTGGATAGTGGGCAGGGTTGGGTTGGTGTGGGGAAAAATAGTTTATAAAACTAGTAACTACTATGGTAACTAGATTTAGTTTCTTTTAAAGATCTTTCACACATATTTCCATCCTAAGAAATGAGTCTTTTAAGTATTACTGACAGGGCTTAGAGAGATGGCTCAGTGCCTGATTTTGGCTCCCAGCACCCACATCTGTCAGCTCCCAACCACCTGTAATTCTAGGTATAGGGAATCCAACCTTCTCTTCTGGATTCCACAGGCACCTACATTCCCATGTGTACATACCCACACAGAGACATACACATGTACACATAACTGAAAAATAAGTCTCACTGTTAAATAATAAAGAAAAAAATATTAGAATTCTCAGCTAAAGGATATGAGGCCGTGGTTCCTCGGATGGCAATCCCAAATTGGGCCAAGGTTGGGGTGGAACTGGGAGGTATTTATGAAACCTAGAGCCAGGAAGGACAGGGTAACCAGGCTCATGGGTTGCCAGGCTCATAGGTTGCTTCCTAGAGTCTGTCAGCCTCTTCCCTGCAAGACATACTTCAGGGCCTATTAAGAGCTGCTGGTGGCAAAAGATCATGGGAGTATACAGCAGGTGACAACTAGTGCTCAGAAGGTCAATCTATCAGAACCAAGGGTTCTGTTGGAGGAAACTATCATGCAAGGTGTTACGGAATTACTGCCTTTTGAATGAATTGGCTGTTTTTGTTGTAAACTTCTTGTGCAATAACAGCTATGATATTTCCCATTTACCGTGCATTTCCATGTTATGTGTTCATGTAATCTCATGATTGCATCGCAGTCTTATGGGCACACATGATTGTGGATCGTCAAGAAGATGGTTTCTTACTTAGTAAAGAAGATGGTTTCTTATTTAACTGTACATTTTTTATGATTAGAAACATACTAAAATATGCTTCATAATAGGTCTATTGTTCCATGTGCACTGTAGACACTTAGAGGTCTTGTTCTCCATCCTTAGCCACTGACAAGGTAAATATTGGCCAGACAAAGTGTCCTTGTAGAACTCTCATGGAGTGGAATTGCAGGTGCCTGGACTTGTTGGATCAAAACCCTTTAGAAGAATTATAGTGAATCAGAAGTGATAGTGCAGGTGTCTGGCCTTGGTATATCTTAGTCCTTCAAGAGATCAATAGCACCTATGTTGCTCTAAGCTTCTTCCACTGGCAACTCCCCACTCTGATTCAAAAAATAATTAACACTTTGTATTTATTTCTACACCAGTTTTTAATGCAAGATTTTAGGCTCGGTAGACTAATTATGTATAGGTCCTGAGAATCAGGTGATTAACAGAAAAAGGCTGTTAACTGACTAACCATGTCTGGATATTATTATTCACATAAAATAGTAGACATATTCTTTGCCTTTTCCTTAAATCTCTCATTGATTTATTTTCTTCCCTTGTAACCCTTGTAGCTATCCCTTTAAGAGATAGCCCGAACTTTTCACAACCTACAGCTGTTGTCAATCACCAATTAAGCTGACCAAGTCTTTGCCAAGTGTGACTCTTCTCAGAATACTTGTCCCTGAGAGTTTACTTTGCAGTTTTTACTAACAAGTTGTTCATGAATGGAGATATATACACATACTTGAGGAACAAAGAGGTGAAGGAAGATGGAAAGAACTAGATAGAATAATGAGAGAACAGCTGAAGGGACAGAGAGGAGCCAAGTGTGAGAACAGAAAAGATGTGTAGATAGAGTTGACTTATAAGAATAAAGTGAATGGACTAAGGAGCTTGGTGTGCTTAGATTCATTTGCTATCCCTCAGATTAGTAATCTAGCCACTTGTAGCATTTGTTCTGGACCCTGGTAGAAATCTCCTCAGAGCAGGCACCTGTGGAGAATTTGTTAAGGGTCCTGATGGCTAATCTTGGTAGTCCATTTGGCTGGATTGAGAATTGTCCAGGGGATTAATAAAGTGGTCTTCTGGGGGTGTTTTCAAGGACATTTCTAAATACCATCACCTCATGAAGGCCTTGCCCTAATAAATATGATGACATTGTTGGGAGGTGACAAAAGGTAGAAGAAGATAAGGTCTAGCTAGATCTTGTAAGTAGGTCACTGGGGACCTGTCCCTTACCTTGGCCACTTCCTCTGTTTCCTCTCTCCACTTTCTGTCTACTGGGTGCTTCCCACCCACCTACATGATCCCTTGCTCAAGCATATGGTGCCAAGAGACCATTGACTAAACCCTCAGAAATCACAAGGCAAAATAGAACCTTCCTTTCTTCAGTTGCTTCTGTCAGGAAATCTGACCACAAAGATGATGACCTGGCAAACAAAGGGATCTCTGTGCTGGGACTTTTATAGTCAAATGTAAAGAAGGGGCAAAAAAGGCCACCTGGCTGAAGGGGAGGGATAAGTCCCTCCGGGTAAAAACATAGTGGCCATCAGCCCCATGTTTTCACTCTTGGCCTGTGGAACCGCTTAAGGCAAACCCATTCAGGGGAATTTCACCTCTGAAACATTGGCTTCTCTTTTGTGTTTTCTCAACATGCTCCCTCCCCCCCCCCCCCTTCCCGTCCTGCCCAGGTATGTGCATCTTCCATACTGTTGCTAGGGAAAATTGGCAAGCACACAGCTGGAACCATGTCCTATATCTGACCCACAGCTTGCCCCTTTAGATCAAGTCCTCAGCCCAAAGTTCCCATAAATATGGGAGCAGTGACCTCTTCTTGCTTGACTTCCTGGGACCCAACAGATGATGCCGCAATGGGCGCATGAACAGTGTGAAACTCACCCCTTCTGGCTCCCCTAGCTTGCTGTGCCATCATATACATGGAACTGCCATTAATATGTCGATTGTACTTTGCTTTCATGAACAAGCTTACTCTTTAAGGGGGTGCAAGGCTCCTGCTCAAAGTCTATGGTTTGGGTGTTCCTGAGTTATTTCACACATGTCAAGTTGAACCATATCACATTCTCAAAGCCTATCCCTATTCCAAGGGGGGCTAGATGCCTTTTCCCTAAGCTGTGGCCATTTATTAAATGTGTGGCATTATCCTAGAGCAATGGTTCTCAACCTTCCTACTGAGGCAACCCTTTAATACAGTTCCTCATGTTGTGGTGACCCCCAACCAAAAAATTATTTTCACTGTTACTTCATAACTGTAATTTTACTTACTGTTATGAAATCATAATGTAAATATTTTTGGAGATAGAAGTTTGCAAAGGGGGTCGTGATCCACAGGTGAAGAACCACTGTCCTAGACTGTCCTTTCCATGGCAGTAACCTGGTGTTATTTTCCATGAGTGATGTCTGACGAAGAGTAACAAGTACCTGCCTCATTCACTGAACATGAATACACACATGCATGAGAGGAGAATATGGCAAGATAGGACCCTGACAGCATAGCCCTGGCCTGGGCAGCTTCAGCCAGACCAGCGACAAGGGACACTCACATATTCCACTTCCTTGGATGGGTCTCCCAGGCTGCCATTGGTGGTTGGGGCAGTGGTCTCTGTGCCCTCTGGCTTTTCCTGTGTCTTGCCTTCCTCCTTGGGCAAGCCTCCCTGCCCTGGGAGGGCCACTTCGCCCACCCCAAGGGCCTCGCTCTTGTACTGCTTGACAAACTCTTCCATTGCTTTCAGCTCACTCTCCACAAGTCCACGGCAGCGGGAGGGGTCCTGGTCATAGATAGGGAGCTGATGCATGAGCTGGCGTCGGCGGTAGAGGGCGCCCTCGGTACCTGTCACAGGCTGCTTTTCCTTGGGGATGAGTTCCATGTACTGCAGGCCCTAGGGGGATGGCATGGAAGAGACAGTGTCATACGGCTGGAGTTCATGGTCATGGAAGCTAAGACCCAAGCTACTTAAAACAAAAATGATGATCTTCCACTGCTATCAGTGATTGAAATACAAGTATTTCTTCCCTGTCTACCTCCCTCCCTTCCTTCCCATGTGTACTGTGTATATACGTGTTCACATGTGTGTACATGCACGCAGAGGTCAGAGGCCACCTTTGGCTGCTGTTGTTCTTCAAGTGCCGTTGTCCCGGTTAGCATTAGCTGTCAACTTGACCCAGCCTAGAAGCACCCTCAAAAGACCCAGTTGAGTAACTGTCTTTATTGGTTGGTCTGTGGGCATTGAGGGGTTGTCTTGACTGTTAATTGATGTAGGAGGGCCCAGCCCACTGAGGGAAGTACCATTCTTTGGGCAGGTACCCGAGCAAGCTAGCAAGCAATGTTCCTCCACAGGTTCTGCTACTTGAAATCCTACTCAAGTTCCTGCCTCAACTTCCCTTAATTATGAACTCTGACCTGAAAGTATAATAATATAATATAATATAATATAATATAATATAATATAATATAATATAATATAAATAAATGCTTTGCTCCCCTAAGTTGCTCTTGGCTAGAGTGTGGAGCAACAGAAAGCACACGAGGACATCCATCCACCTTTTGTTTGAGACAAGGTCTCTCATTGGCTGTGGACTTACCACATAGACTAGATTGGCTGGCCATCAACCCCCCCCCCATCCACTTGTCTCTGCCTTTCTAGAACTGAGGTTCCATGTGCCATCGCTCTTGCTTTTTAAAACATGGGTGCAGGAGGATTGAACTCAGGCTCTATGCCTGCCATGCATCCACTTTAGCTATGGAACTGTCATCTCAGCCTCATCGTGTTTGTATTCTACTTTAGTTTTTCTTTTACAAGTCACAAAGCAATACCTGTCCCGTATTTCAGACAGGAATCCATAGGTTAGAGAAAGAATGCAAAGGGGAAATGCACGCCTTGTAGCTTGCATGTGCTGAGATGCTTCTGTATCTTTCGGTCGGTGCTAGAGGCATGGATGTGTACCTATGTCTGAATTCATCAAGCTGTAGGCCCTGGGGAATCCCTGCTCTATATGATGTTATCCACTGACTGGCAAAGCATTTTAAATCTCTAGGGAGATTTGACTAAGCCAGCACACATGCTAGGCAGGTGCTCTACCAATGTGCCACCGGTTTTGACAGGTGAGAAAGAAGCACTGACTTAATCCGTTAGCTGGCTTTCCATTTGCTCAGTGACTAGGCATGGCTGTTCTGGCTGATGACTGCATTGTTTCGTTGTTCATTCCCCAGGCACTACTGGGATTTTCACTTTGGAATGACATTCGAGAGAGCAAGGGTATCTGTCTACTCCTTTCAGTTTCTGTCAGAATGAAAACCAAGATCAGTTTACTTTGTTGTCTGACATGAAACGATTATGGCGACAAGTGAGATGGTTAATGTGTGTTTTCAGCTTGACTGACTTTAGAATCACCAGGGAAACACAATTTGGGGTGTGTCTATGAGAATGTTCCTAGAAAGGTTTAAATGAGGGAAGAAGATCCACCCAGAATGTGGGCAGCACCATCCCATGGGCTGTGGGTCTCAGAGAGAATAGAAAGCTAGCAAACACTGGCATCCCCCTCGCTCTCTGCTGATTGTCTATAGATGCAATATGACTGACCAGCCACCTAGTATTCCTGCTGCTATCACTTTCTCCCTGTGACGGGCTGTACCCTAAAACCACAGACATAAGAAACCCTTTCCTCCCTTATGCTGTGTTTGGTTGGTATTTTGTTTCAACAACAAGAAAAGTAAGGAACGTAAGTTTGCTTGTACCACCAAAGCAAAGTCACTACTTTAAACCTCTTTGCTGTTGTTATGTTCTGGGCAGTAACCAGACGATAAAACCACTGCAGAATCATGGCAACAGGAATGATGGCAGAGGCTGATCTCACTTGACCTGGACCTACAAGGTACTGTCTTCTCTCTGGTCCTACAGCAGATGTGCTTCTGCTGATGGAGATGCTCATGAAGGAAAAATCCTGCTCATCTCTTCTGTGCTTAGAAGCTTTGGCCAGTGTGTGTGTGTGTGTGTGTGTGTGTGTGTGTGTGTGTGTGTGTGTGTGTGTTTACCTTCTAGTGCAACCATCCACTCCCCAAGGGCAGAAATCCCTTAGAGTTTAGTAGTGGGAATGAAGGTTCTGGATTTAGCCCATCTTAGATTGAAATTGGTCCTAAGCATTCTGGCTGTGTGACTTCAGCCACCTCCACACTCTCTCTCTGCACATGTTTCCTGGCTGCGAAAGTGAGCACCATGCAAATCCAGCAGGCTCTGGGATTGGGTGACAGGCCTACACCACCTACAGCATGCTGCTCGCTGCTCTTCCTTTCCTGTCTGTGACTTTCCACCTTTTGAAATGCACTTATACGTCGCTGCCGTGTTCACTAACTGACACAGTGTGTGAGTAGCCTTTGGAAAACTCGGTAATGTAGATTCTCAAGCACAGTCCCCAGTTCTGCAGGGCAGCTGTGGCACCCAAGAGTCTGCATGCTGGCTGCCAGTCTCAGTCACTGAGGTGGAAAGTTGCTTCAACACCTTTCACTACTATCAGGGTTTGAATGTGGAATGTCTCCCATGGGTCATGTGACCAAAAACGGGGTTCCCTGCGGTGGCATTATTTTGGGGTGAAACCTTTGGGAGGTGGGCCATTTAGAGGGGATGCCTTGGGATTTATAGTCTACTCCTGGTTCCAGCGTTCTCTCTCTGCTTCCTGCCCTACTGTGAATAATCGTTGGCCGTATGCTCCCACTGTCACAGCCAGAAGCCCCTCCTGCCACCATGCTTTCCCCACCTTGATGGCTGCACCCTTTCAAAATGTGAGTCATGATAAATCCTCCTTCTTAAGCTGCTTCTGCAAATTGTTCTGCCACAGCAACAAGGGAAAACGACAAATGTAACTACTTTTTCAATGAAACACTAGCAAGAAACAAATACATGTGGTAAATCAACCGGGACCCCAAGCACCTAGCCGGGAACTGAGGCAAGGCAAGTTCCTCATGCTTTGGAATTTCGAAAACTCACGAATTCCCCAAAAAGAAGTGCTGGGACTATTGGTAACACCTCAGAGGGGCTTGCATGAGCTTTGACTTGCCTGAGGCTTTGCCACAGAGTCTCATTTTTGCTGAAAACAATGCTCATTTTACATTCGCTGGCTTTGTAGTGTGGATTATGTTCCCTTCCAAAATGAACATTTTTATTTCATTTACCTCATGGGCAATACCCCTGATTAAAAGAAAAATCAATCTAGTTTAAAATTGCTTTCCTTGGAAAAGTATAATTAAATCGTTGTGGGAATATGGTATTTCATGGTTTATTAATTTTAAAATATGTGTCAGCACCTGTAAGAGTGGAACCGACAGGATCTCACGTCAACAGCACTCCCCATCTATGTGACTGGTAATTGTCTGAATATTAATGTGTTTAAAATAACTATTGTTTCCTTCACAGCCAGAGATCTTCTGCTTAGTGGGTCTTCGGGGAGGAGAGGTCAGAGTGAAGGCAAAGGTCAAGGCCACAACATGAGAAACTGAGAGGCCTGGCTTCCACTGTCCATCCTCTGTGAACCCAGCTTGCCCGAGTCTCGCCAATCGGAGCTGAACTCACTGGGACTTATGGGTATTAACATGTAAACGTCCACTAAAAATTGCACTGAGCAGCCAAAGCTACAGTCAGATACCAGTAAGCAGAGGGGCCACAATGTGAACGGTCACTGTTCCCCAAGATTCATGAGTTAATGATTAGGTTTCCCGCTTGGTGCTATTGGGATGTGGTGGACACTTAAAAGAGGTGGAGTGTAATGGGGCTTTTAGGTCACTTTGGGACAAGCCTTTTAAGAGCGTAGAGATGGTCCCTGGTCCCTTCTTTCTTGCTTCCTTGCTGTGAAGTGAGCGACTTTCCTCATGGTCCGACTATAGTGTCACATGGACCCACTTGATCACAGACCCAAGCCTCTAGAACAAGGAGCCCTAACGACCCTTTCCTCTTTATAAGTCATTTATCCTGTGCATTTGTCATAGCAACAGGAAGCTGAACATGGGAGAAGAACCTGGGGTGGGTATGTCCCAGGCCTGGCAGTCACTGGGTTTTTTAATAACTAAATTCTGGAGAAGGTAAGAGCCATGTGACCAGCTTCTACTGAAGTCAGATTGCCAACTAACTGTGGATGCCTTCTTGTTGACTGTGTCCTAGATCCCAGGAACCCCATCTGAGTCTTTGTTGACACAAAATTCTCATGGTGCACTTTGTCAACTCCAGGTCCATCTGCGTATGCTCAGTTGCTTTTCAAGTACGTTCCCAGAAACAGGAGCTGGCCAGTCCTGGGATGGTGGGGCAGAGGCTCAGCAACTAACTCATCTCCCCAAGTGCCTAACCCCTGTGGACTCTAATTTTGTCTTCTGCTAAGTTCAGGGCAGGCTGCATGAGTACTAGAGAGGACTGGGGCAACCTTGCCCAATCCTCCTCACAACCCAGGGAGAAGTAGTTCACTCCAGCTTGGGACAAAGGGACAAAGGACTCTACCTGGCCAAGGAGGCTGAGATCCTCTAGCTAATGCAAGGATAACCAGATTCCTTGAGATACCACATAGCTGCTGCCCCATGTGAGAAGGGATTCTTCTCTGCCCTGTATTAAGAGGCAATGGGTACAGTGGCTGTTTTTTCAGTTATTGGTAAATAACAGGTGGATTGTAGCATGACTGTGTTGCCTAGGTGGCTCTCAAGAACCGAGGCTCACTCAGTCTTTGGGTGTGTAGGAATCAGTTGGAAGCAGTGAAGGGATTTCCATGCATTACCAGATTGCAATAAGAGGGGCATTAAGCATGCGCAGAAGGGAACCCTCAGACAAGTTCTTTTGTGGGCATAGTGGAAGCAGACATCTAGGGTCAGTCTCTCTGGGGTCATTGAAGGGTGGCAGGGAAGGGGCTGTGGCCATCAAACGACAGTGAGAAATGATAGCTGAATATGCCAATGTCTAGGTCAAGGTATAGGGCCCAGGGAATGGATTAGGACACAGCTTTGGGTGGCCAAGTCACCCACATAGCCCCTTTTTAGGGGATGCCCAGGGACTGTCTTCACCCCATTATTCAAATGAGTTTGGGAAGGTGGAGGCAATAGCTTTGCTACTCAGGCAACACCTCACTATTCTAGTTGTTGAAGAAACCCAGTCACAGGATTCATCTCTTGGGGGGAGTAATTGCTTTCATTGCTAGGGGGCTGGATTCCCCCAAGGTTAGCAGTTTAACAGTGGTGGGAATAGACCACAATATGGTAGATCTTACCATGTTCCAGGGATTTTTATAATGTAAAGCTCTTATATATCTGCTGACCCCTTTAATTCTCAGGAAAACCTAGGAGGAAGGTACTGATATAATGTGGGAAACAGGCACAGAAGGGTTGAGTAGGCCCTTGACTCATACAACAGATAATATGCGGTAGCAACAGCTTTGGACCCAGTAGCTCGCGTCTCAAGTTCTTTTCTTCCCTGTTATCTGGTATCAGGATCCCCTGTCCCTTGGCTGTGTCTGTTTCTCTGGCCTTCAGTACCAGCCCTATCCTTTGCCAGGAATCCCATAGCATTGATACTCATTGTCTTTGCACCTATAGTGTTCCTTAACAACTTTGCATTGCTCATGGGTATGTGTGGCTACAAGTGGATTCTTGACTGGGCCTTGGGGAATGGGAGACTTCTTTCCTCAGGACCCAGTGGTCCTGCTGCAACTGTGTGGCTGGCTCCATCTTTGCATTGTAAAGAACCCTGCATATCCACTTGCCATTAGTGCATGCTATAAGGCTGGGAGGTCTAGCTTTGCCTGTTTGCCATCACATCTCTGTCCATGCTCATGACAGACATTGCTCGTTGATCCTTGATGAAAGGCATGTATGTGATCCTGCTCAACCCCGGCCTCCAGGCACTCACTATGGATTCTACTCCCAGTGTAGAATAAGATGGCAGAGTTAGAAGTCTGGGCCTCAGTAATGTCTGGCACTGGTCTGGCTTTTGTAAGACAATCTTCCAGATGTCTCTCTAGGAAGGTAGTTAAAGTCTCATTACCCAGAACTTTAGGGAGAGGCAGCCCAGCTGGAAAGATTCATCTCGAATTTGTGAATTTCCTGGGGGCCCGAGTAATGTTCTGTTTTGCATCTGATGGGGACATCTCAGGTGGAGAGCCTTTATATTCCACAAGAATCAGGAGAAAAGTCAGCTATGCTGAGAGCTAAGGCTCAGGAAAAGGGCTGTTTCCTGGATTTTGCAGGAGAATATACCTGGGCTCTGGAGTCAGGACATGCAGCGCAAGGCATCTCTTCCTGACTCTTCTCTGGCTGTTAGCTAAGGACAGCAAATGAGTTACATCTCACATGTTAGCCCCAGGTGACTGCACCCAGAGTCTGTATTAAGTAGGATGCTGAGGTATGATGGGCTCAGAGGGAGGCAGATCACTGGTGATTGTCAGTGGTCACCTTGGATATGGCAGCATATCATGAGGCATGAGACTCACAAGCCTGGGTGTGTGATGTAAGGAGTGGCAGACATTCAGAAGACATACATGCAGACTGCTAAGTAGATGCTGGCTCCCTCCACCTTCTTTCTCTTTCCCCTCCTTTTCCTGGCTGGCAGCCAAAGCCCACTCAAGCTTCTCTCCCTTCTTGGAAGCCTGCTTTCAAATAAGCTAACTCTCCTGCTTGCCTCCTTTCCTACATGGCCTAGGCTGGGGTTGAAGGAATATAGGCTTTGATGGGGGTGGGTATGGAAGCTTGGCTCCATCTAAATCAGCTGGTCATTTGGCTAGTTGAAGGTCCCCTCTGAGGCTCAGTTTCCCTCTAGGTACCTGATTGCAATAACAGTATATGTGTAATACATTAGGACATTCCATAAGGCTGTGGGTGAAATAATCTTTGTTTGATGACCAGTACACAGCAGTGCTTGATACAGAGGCACAGGCAAGCTGATGGGCACCAGCTTGGAAGGCTGATAGAATCCTCTAGCTTTTATTCTGGTAGGGAAGGATGATGGACAGCCAGATTCTGTCCCACTTCCAACATTCAATCAGGCTCGACCACTTGGTAATGAAAACAGAGAAGGGAGGGTGAACAAAGAGAGTGTTGGCCAGTGCCAGAACTGAGACCAGCCAGCTGCGAGGCAGACAGGAGGGCTTTGTAGTGTCAGGCGGTTTTACAAGACAGCATTCACCATGGCCCTCTGATGGCTGCCCCTGATTAGTTGGGGAGCGTATCCGGGCTTCACCAGCTGCTTCCTGATACCCTCAGCCGGATCTTTATGACTTGATGGCTTGTGTCCCACTGACTTTGTGAGCACCAAATGATGGTTTGCACACTCTGGGAGCTGAGAGGAGACTGGATTTCTGGATGCCCTGGCATGTGCTGGCTCTGCCACTGCTCTGATACCACCCTCCGTGGCCAGCCTTCAGTCCCTTGCTTCACTCAGACAACTTGCAAAGTCACTCTTTGTTCCTTGTTGTGTAAGGGAATCTCTCTGCCTTGCAGGGTGGTGGAGTTCATGGAACCTTAAGAGCCATTCATTCATTCATTCAAGATCAAGAGGCTTCCATGTCTGAGGAGGGAGGACTGCTCCTCTGTTTTCCCATAGGTTTGTTGAGGGTTCCAGATCATTTCATGTGGAAATGAACATCTCACAGAGAGCAAAGAGCATTCAGAGAATTGTGTGAAACCATTCCACTGTTCAGTAGTGAGGAGCCCCAAAGACATATTGAATGCCTGTATGTATAGAACTGGAAAGCCCTCAAGAATTCATATGAACACCTCTCTCCATTCTGTGAATGAGAAAAACTGAGGCCCAGACTGTCTTTGTGTGATTACCTGAAGCAGGAGGAGAGCTGAAACTATGGCCATTTCTACCTCATCATTGAGTTTCAGGAATCTATGACAGATCATACTTAACAGGGTAGGAAGAGGCCATTCTTACCAGTTTCTGGGTGACTCCTGGAGGAGCCCACTCATAGGTTATGGTGTCAAAGGTGGGGTCTTTGCCGGTGGCGATGGGGTTGGTCATGATCATGCGATTCCTCTTATAGATGCGGATGCCATCTCCACCTTTCACCCGGGCAGTGAGGGTGGCATACTTGGAGTCCATCAGCAGGCGCCCGATTTTCCGATCATCCTCCAGGTCAGAGCTCAGGCAGTGCTCTTCCTGGCTGCATTTACAAGACTTACATATTTTCCTGGGGGACAGTGGAAAGAAGTGAGGTCATCTTCCAGAGAAGACATGCTTTGGCTGTATCAGCAGCATCTACTGTTTTGTACCCAAGCACAGAGTTTCACGTTATTAACCTGGAAAGAGTGGCAGCAGACAGACAAAGTCTTTGGGGCAGCACACCTGTTTCTTTTCTGTCTGGCTTTGGGGAATTCAAAATGCAAATATCATCTGAGAAGGTTGTGTTCCATGATGGTTGTCAACAAGAGCTGTAGTTTCCTCTTGGTGGTTACCATGGCAAAAGCAAATTTATTCAAAATGTGTGTGGACTGTGGTCTGAACCTGGCCCCTGACTTGCTTTTTATAAATAAAGTTTTATTGAAACATGGCATGCTCATCTATTTGTATATCTACCCTTGGTTGCTTTGGGGCTAGAATGGCACAGTTGAATTGTTACAACAGAGGCCCTCTGACCATCAAAGCCTAAAATATTTATTATTTGGCCCTTTACAAAAAAAAAAGTATGCTAAGTTCTCTGCTCTTAAGAATCATTAAAATTGTCCACTATGATTCATGAGCTTCATAAGTTCTGGTTGAAATTCTTCAGCATGCCCACTGAAGTGAGATCTGGTGGGAATTTTCTTCAGATTTGTGGACAGAAGCCAGAGGGAAGGGAGTGAACTGAGTAAAACCTTCCAGCTGGGGAGATTGATGTCCCTGGAGGGTGGCTCTGTCAGGGGCCCAGGAGGAGGAAATACATTCTGGGGAAGTTTCAAGTTCACTTGAAAGCCCTGGTGCCTCTCCCTCTGACAATTAATAAAAGAAAGTGTTTGACTGTTTTGTGTCATGCTATAAAGGTTTAGAGCTCCAGAGAGTTCCATGGTGTGAGAAGGAAAGTGCTCTCCCCTCCCTTCACAAGGCCTGTCACCATAGGCTTGCTGTGCAGTGTCTCAGACGCCCCAGTGCATGCAATTTAAGAGATTGTTAAAAAAAAACAAAGTGAGCGATGTTAAGACCCACCACAGGGATGGGGGCAAGGCATGGGGGCTCGGCTGCAGATGTGTGGAGAAGTCAGAGCAACCTGAAACAGCCCTGTTTGCTTTTACATCCGGCTGGCATGGGTCTCACTGGATATAGTCTTACAGCCATGGTCACTAAACTCAATCATGTCCCTCAGTGAGTAGTTAGCAACGTTGGCAGTTTTCATTATCATGGTTAGGAGGCAGGGTGCCCCTGTCATCTAGTGGATAAAAGCTTGGGATGTGGACTAAAGCATCCTATGGTTCAGGCTCCATCAATGAAACAGCAGCCCCAACACTTCACTAGTGTGGCTTGGGAGTGGGGTGGAGAAGTGCATCTCATCTGAGGAGGTGGTTTAACTGGAACCTCCAAGGAGCTCACAACTGGCATAGCAGAAGGAGAGGGAAGTGTAATGTGGAGCAGGAGAAGGCTGAACTGCAATGGAATTGGGGGCATGGGGTACTTCCACTACCTGTGACTCACTCCCAAATGTGTGTAGGTGGGACATAGATGAGAGTTCAGTGCTCTGTGCTCTGGAGTCTGGAAACAGCTGAGTTAAGGAAGCCTAAAAACAACTAATTTTTGGTTCATGTCAGGTTGAATCTTGTGTGGCTTGATGGACAGAATGTTCACATCTGGTATGTTGTCATGTAGAAGAGTTAAATCTATGACCTGAAGGATTTGTCCCAGCCCCAAAGGAGACAACGGACCTTAAGGGCACTGCAGGTTGCACATGAGAAGTCTTTTCTTTTTGGTCCCACAGAAAGAAGTTCCCTGTTATGTGTAAGTGGGCATCTCATTCACAGTTCATTGGAGTCTCTTGCCCCTCCTTTTAAGAGGCAGGCTGGAAGGCTGGTGATGGACAGTGATAGTCATTTTCACGTGAGAGGTGGCAATAGCAGACATGGGGAAAAAAAAGCTCAGTGTGTTGGCACACAGGACAGCCCCAACTGTAAGTCTTTTGTGTTCCACTTGACCGTATTTGTGGAACCTGATGTGGAGGCTGCTTGGGGCTGTTTTTGTTAATATGGGATCCTGGGATGTACCAGAGCCACTGGGAATGCAAACCATTTGAGATGGGGAAAATGTTTGCAAACATGAGGATATTCTCTGAGGTTGTGTCCATGATATTCATGCTCTTCTTACTGTTGGGCCCACTGCTGTGCTGTGACAGTTGAGGAAGACCCCTTCCAACTCTGCCCCAGCTCTTGTCAGGTACCCAAATGTGAGGGACACATACATATCCCCAAAGAACCTAAGTGGCATTAATGTGGCCAATTCTCCTCTCTTTTTGGACAGGCAGATAGGCACTGGCTTTTCTTTTAAACCAGGTTGACAAAAGTTCAGTCATTTAACTATCTCTTGTGATTTGAATATGAAATATCCTCCATAGGCTCATGTGTTTGGATAATTGGCCCCCAACTGATGGTGATGTTTATGAGGTTATAAAACTTTCGGAAGCAGAGCTTTGCTGAAGGAAGAGTATCACTGGGGGTGGGCTTTGAAATTTGATAGACTGACACCACCTCCTGTTTTTTCTCTCTTCTGGACCACCAATGCAAGGTGACAGGCCAGCCTCATCTTCCTGCTGTCATGCTTTCCTTGCCAAGATGGACTATATGTACCTTCTAGAACCAGGAGCCCAAATGAATTCTTTTCCTTAAAGTTGCTTTACTTGGGGGTATTTATCATTGCCACAGAAGTGTATTAAACTAATACAGCACCTTCATCAACTGACTGTGAAAACTGGGAAATGAAGATGTGTGGAAGTGTGGTCCCCTTCCCCCCCAGATGCTGTGACATCTCTGCATCAATGTGGGTTGAATAGAAACTCCTCATATGGTCATTCCAATGCAAGGTGACATGTTTTTATGTAGGACCTCCAAATTCAATCAGTGCTTCTCAAGAAATTCACTTGATATTCAACCCATGGGCAGGATGACAAGCAAACACAAGGGTTAAAACAATGCAAGGAGACTTCTGTTCTTAGGAAGTGTGATGGATAGGACCAGATTGCTTTGCCTCTGTAAACAACTAGACAACCAAACCACATACACTACAGGACCATTTTAGGATGTTAGGTAGCAGCAGCCTAGCACTGACCCTTGTGCATTAAGTGAGCATTTACTCCCTGTCTCAAGAAATTTACAGAGATCATCTAGCTGTCCAAAAAGAGTTGAAGAAATTGCTCAATATTGTCTGAGACCCGGTGGAAGGAAGATTTAGGACTAGTAGGATTCACAATGGATAAGTTAACTTCCCTCCAGGCTACAAGCTACTCAAATGGCTAAGGCAGGAATGAATGGAATCCTTGATGCTGGGATCAAGTCAGCTGAAGGGGGAAGTCATGTAGGAATAGAGGCTCAGGTTATATGACTTCCAGGGTCCCTTCAATGGAAGACCATGTGGACTCCTCTGAGGCTGAAGCCAGTTAGGAAATGGAGTAAAGGAATGGGGCAGTGCTTCCAAAGCTCACAAGTGCAGACACCTAAGAACACGAGACTGTGTCTCAATCAGGCCTAAATTCAAATCATGTCAGTTAGTAAATTCTTCCCAATTACCCACCTTCCCTGTACATACTTGAAAACAGGAGAAACACTATATAATATGTAATGTTGATTAACATTCCAACATAGAAACATTTGCTTGTTAATAAGTAGGCTGTTTTCTTTTGAGATAGGGTCTCATGCATAGCAGATACTTTTCAACTGCGGTCTCACCATGGCTGCCAGCATCCTAGGAAACACCTGGGGAATTTTGATCCCCATTGAATGTCGAAACTATAATAAGATGCTGAGAACAAAAGCTCTTGGTTTGCTATGGTGTTCTCTGGAGTGTGGCCCCTTCATCTGTGGTGGCAAGGATAGTCACTCAGTTTGTATCCTTCACAGCTCTAGAGCTACCATCACACAGATGCTAACATGAAGATTGCTGGGCCATTGTGTTTGTTGGCAGCCTCAACAATGTTTCAGAGCCCTCAGAGATAAAAGAAGAAAGACAAATTCCAGAACTCTGGCTGGACCTGAAATTCCTCATGTAAAGATAGGAATCTCAGGATCTGGTTTCCCGGCACTGTGGACAGAATGCCTTTGACTACGTGCGTGTGTGTATGCTGTGTGTGTGCATGCATGTGCTTCTGTGTGTGAAGTCAGAGGACAACTTTTGGCATCATTTCTCAGGTGCTGCCTTTCCTGTTATTTGAGACAAGGTCTCTCATTGCTTTAGAAGTTGCAAAGAAGTTATACTGGACTTTGCCAAGAAAGCTAGCCTGGGTGGTCAGGAAAAACCAGGGACCCTCCTGTGTTTGTCTCCTCAGAGACATTTGAAAAGGGAGATCAAGTCCATCCGCATGCTTGCAAGGCAGGCACTTTACTGATGGAGCTATTTCCTTAGCTCAACCTTTGACCTCTATTTCAGGAGCCACACCTAGGCTAAAATCCAACCAGGAGATGCTGCTTCAGTGAGGTGAGAGCAAGCCCATCTTCAGACCCGAGAAGGGACAGTCTTTCCCCAAAGGCAGCCCCAATCCTCTTCCCATAGTCATCTGTTGTGGCTTGTATATAAAATCTCTCCAGTAGGCTCATACGTTTGAATACTTGGTCCCTCCCAGCTGGTAGCTGTTTTATACGGTTATAGAAATGGTAAGAGGTGGAGCTTTGCTGGATTGAAGGAAGTGAGTCCATGGGAGTGGGACCTTGGGGGTTTTCATAGCCCAGCTCTACTTCCTGTCTGACCTTTGCTTCCTGTTCCACTAAGATGTGAGCGTGCTAACTGCGTAATCCTGCCCCCATGCCTTCCTTTCCATGGCAGATGGTGTCCCTTCCAACTGTGAGCCAGAAGAAACCCTTCCTCCCTTAGATTGCTCCTTGTCAGATGTTTGGTCACAGCAAGAAAAACAAAACAAAACAAGACATAATCCTTGCTGGGCCAGGCTTGGTAGCATCTACCTTGAGATGGTTTATGAAATGCAAAGCAACTTTCCCTTAGTTTTGCTCCCCAAGATCTTTACAACATTCACCCATTCCTGAATTAGGACAGAAAGGGGGCCCCCATTCCCCAGCTGCCCTTCCTAGCATGTATCCTCCTACCCCGGCGCCAGCAGAGAGAACCACCCACATTTTTGCAAAGGACAGTCAAGAAACAAAAGCAGACAGTCCCCTTGACCAAATCCGTTACCTCCACGAATGAGGCTCGAAGCCGGAGCACATCCCCTTGCACCGAAGACAAGTCACTCCTCTTGTGGACTGCTGCTGGCCCAGGGACATCTGGAAAAGGAGACACAGAGAGGGTGTTTTCCTTCACATTGACCTCTGGGAGACTTGGCATAACAGCAAAGGGACTGTGCGGGGTTCAAAGGGCTCCTGATCAATATGCTGCCACTCACTGTTTACTGGGAACAGAGAAGAACATCCGGGAATGGGGCCATAGGCGGCAAGTGTTGAAGGGTGGGGCCCTTCCTAATAAAAGCTCTACTGGGGCTCACTGCCAGGCTCCAGGGCTGCTGGAAAGACTCCTGTGAGGGGCCATCTGCTTCATTCCCCACCTTTACTCATTCCTTGATTTGTCTATCACTGGAACGGAATCTTCCAGAGTGTCTCCTTCACCGCCTTCTGGTTTATTGATAGGATGTGACTGAACCAACATTACAGACACAAACAAAGGAACTGCTCCCAGCTGTTTATGGCTCAGAGTAGAACTTCAATATTTTGCTAATGTACCAAAAACAATCTCATGAGCATTTGAAATGGAGGAAGGGCAACCCAAGGCAGGTTTTGTTTTTCATTACATGCCCTAGGAAACAGGAGTGCATTCGGCTGCCATTGCTGCTGTGGTTAGATCCAGTGGCTCTTGTGGGTTCCTGGAACCAGAAACTATACCCACAAGCTCACCAGAAATGCACAATTCCTGTGGCCCCCTTTCATCACACTGCCCTTGAGCAAATTCCCAGAAATGTATTACATTAAAACTGGAGAGGCGATGGGTTAGTGATGAATCTGCAGGCTGAGAAACAACCTAGTTTTCCCTTGGGGTGGGGGTGGGGGGGGGGGTGGGGGGGGGGGGGGGGGTGGGAAGACTTAGTAGAGGTGTGTGTGTTCTTATCAGAAGCAGGCAGGGCTCAACCCGTTAGAAATGTAAATGAATAAGCTCCTCATTTTAACAAACGCACAGATGGCCTAACATTTACTTAATGGCTACTCTGTGGCCTGCATGGGGGCTTTAACATTAGGAGCTGTATGCCCTAAATGGATACACAAGCCAGGGGCTATAGAGAGGGAAGCTCCAACTTCTCACTTCGTTTTGCAAATGGCTGCTGAGTAACAGCAAGGGCTAGGCTGTGGCCCCAGACTGCAAGTCTAGCTATGGTCATTGCTATGATTTGGACATGAACTCAGATGTATGGAAGAAGGCATCTATGAAGAAACTCAGATGGGAGGACCAGGGAGGCTTCTTGAACCAGGTCCCTTGGGGATTTAGACTGCGCAGGTTGAATGGATAGAAAATGGAGAGAAGGGAAGCCTGGTTGTGGGAAGAGGCTGAAAGAGAACAAATGGTAGAATGTGTCTTGTGGTGTGGTAATCTGAGTGTGCTTCTGGGGACATTTCTGGTTCACTGTGGTGTGTGTGTGTGTGTGTGTGTGTGTGTGTGTGTGTGCGCGCGCGCACACGTGTGAAGGCCAGAGGACCATGATGGATATTGTTTCTCCTCAGTCACAACCACACTGCTATGCAAAACAGTCTTACCCTGTCCTGAACTCACAACGCAGGCACAGGCTAGACTGTCTGTCTAGTGAGCCAGAGTAGTTACTTGTTTCTGCCTCTCAAGCTATCATATTGCCAGCATGTATCACCACACTGGCTTTTGTTTATATGGGGTCTGGGGCTAAAACTCAGGTCCTCATGCTTGTAAGAATTTTAGTGACTTTTCTATAGCTTTCTGTTTGGTTTTAAAAGGTGTGTGTATGGAGGTGGGGGTCAGGAGGGGACCTGGTGAAGTTTGTTTGCCAGTGTTAGGATTCAGCACAGTGGTCCTTTACAATATCTCTCTCCTGCATCCAAATCTCCCAACAACTAGACCAGCAATCTAGTCATAGGTATTCAGAGGACTGTGTGTTTATATTTGTGTCTGATTAGTACTAAAATCATGTTATATGTTTTTCTCCCTGAAATGGGTCCTACTACATGTTCCTTTCTGGCCTCACACATGAGATCCTCCTGCCTTAGCCCTTTGGGACTTAAGATTACAGATCTGTGCTAAGTATGAGCATTGAGATGGCTCAGGTCACTATCTCCCTAAGTCAGGGCCCTGTTCTAGAGACAGAACTTTGTTCCTTAGAGCAATTGGCCCGCCTGTGTGCTTCCGTCCACCTCCTCTCCACCTCCCCCACACCTTGAATTATACTAGCTGAAATATAGCAATCTTTCTACACTTAATATTTGAGTGGTTCCAGGTTGACTTAATTCACGAATAAGGCATCATTGTTGGAGTGTTTCAGATATACCCAGAGGCCTGGAAAGAAGACATTCACGGAAGCATTTCCTAAGTGGCACAGCAGGCCTGAGCAGAGCTGATCTTCTAATGAGGGACTATTTAACAGTCCTCCCAGGAGAGAATTAGTTTTGACGACTGATCTGGAGTTGAGCCTCAGTGTGGCTGCTGGCTCCTGTTTGGTTGAGAAACAGCGATGTAAGACAGTGCTGTTCCTAAGCGTGATAGCCTGTGATGTGGGGACCAGCCTCACTGGGTTAGGTCTGGCATTTATCAGCTATGTGTGTGACTGGATGCAAGCCATTGTTCTACTAGGTTAAGTTTCTGCTTTGTAAAACTGGAAAACCACCTGGGTGGGGCTGTCTGGCTTGTGTTCCCGACAGTTGTCACTTGTGAGATGTTACAGAGCGGTTCGTAGCAGCAGGGTGGAAGTGAAGATCACATGATCAAATACACGTGGTGGCTGCTGGCTGTGCAAAGGCTTCTAACCTTTAAGATGCCAGCCTGTGCTAACTGCAACAAGAGAGTGGGGGAGTGAGCCCCTATTTCAGGGAGAAGCGCCCTGGGGAGGGGTCAGGCTGGGCTGGCTTTAGTACTGCTTTTCTCCCTCCCTCTTACTGTACAGGATCAATGGCTGAGTTTGTTGAGTCTCTCTCTTCCTGACTCACTGGGATAGCAGGAAAGACACATGCCTCATGGAGTTGCCCAGAAAGTTAAATGAGAAACTGGAAAGGATTCAGCACACGTATTATGCACTGAGTATTTGCTGTTCTCAGTAGATCTTATGAAAGACAGTTTGAAAGTCCTTGAATTGGTTGTTCTGAAACTTTCTTTCATGCTTTTGCTTCCTTGGGGACTTCTGGGGAACAACTTTTGGAAGGGCAGACCCCATATGTTGTTTATTTTCCACTTTCTTCCTTATCTGTTTGTTGTCTCTTGTGATTAGATTTAAGAAGTCAAGAAGTAAGCAAGCAAAACAAAACACAAGGCCAACACAGGCTCCATACTTCGTGATTAAGTCATTAGGTAAGGCTGATTTTAACTTCGGCCCTGGAGAAACTCTTGGTATTGTTCAGTTTTCTATTAATTAAACTTGTTTGTTGACAATCTCATACATGTATAATAAACACATTCTCATGCCATTCTGTTTTGTGACTTCCTGAGTTCTAACCAGGGTTGTATATGTGTAACCATGGCTCGGAGCTGTCCATTGGAGCCTGGTGGCCACACAACAGGACAGAGTGACATACTGCTTCCTAGACTGTCAGTAGTTGTGATTTCAGCAAAATGGTCAGGGCTTATGAGCCCCTCTCTCATCCACGACTGGCTGTAGACAGGCCAGGCTTATGCAGGCCCAAGGTAGGTACCTGGTGATGGCTGTGTCGTACCTGATCATCTCTTTCAGTGAAGCTGTTCCTAACCAAGAAAGGCCACTATTTTTAAGCAAGTGATGATGGAGGAGGTCTATCCTTGAGTCAGGTAGCCATAGCTACATGGGTATAGGAAGCAGAACTCAGTCTCCAGCCTGCCAGTGGCCCAGTTTCCATGACAACATAAGTTCTAGAAAGAAAAATAAATGGCCTTGCCAGGAAGAGTTACATTTGGGCAGTCAGGCCATGCATGCCGTGAGTTTTCTGGCTGACTGTTCAACACACTGAATAGTCACTTGTTCGCTGCATGCCGATCACTGGAGCCAGGCAGACCAAAGTATCTTCAACACAGAGAAAATGATGTTGAGGAGCAGGGAGGGGAATCAGCTGGCCACAGAGCTCCAAACAAGATCCTCTGGTTAATAAACAGTGCACTTCTGTGATGCAGATGCTGTTGATGGATGGCACTGTGTCTCCCAGCCTCTCCCAGTAGCTGAGAACTGAAGCTTAAGGGAACCATCCCTTTAACAAAGGTTTCTTAGAATGCAGCATCTAATTCGAGTTTTCTCTTGAGGGGAAGAAAGCACATTTTGACAACGGTTTTTGGCTCTGGTTTGGTAGGATGTGGTGCATGTAATATAATGTGTTGGAACTGAATCATTCATTTAATTTTTTTTAATTTATTTTTTATTTTCTTGTTTTTACAACCAAACCAAAGCTTCCCCTACCTCCCTTCTTCCCAGCCCACTCCACCTCCTTTGAAGACTACTTAGGTAGCTAATGGAGGTATAGGGAGCAAGAGACAGCCTGGGGACTCTAGTCTCCTTTAATGTGGACTTTCTGGTGAACATCTAGGGGATCTCTCTCTCTCTCTCTCTCCTCTCTGTCTCTCCTCTCTGTCTCTCCTCTCTATCTCTCTGTCTCTGTCTCTGTGCACATGCACATGCATGTGGAAGCCAGAGACTGGCATTGAGTACTCTTCTCTACTGTTCTCCCCCTTACTCTCTGAGGCACTGTCTGTCACTGAACCAGTAGGTTCACTAATTCAGCTAGGGTGTCGAGCCACTGAGTTCTGGGGATCCTCCTGTCCCCACCCTTGCCCTCACACCAGGGTTACAGGCATGCATCACCACTCCTCAGTGCCTTGCTTGTATGCGAGTGCTGATGATCCAGACTCAGGCCCTCATGCTTGGCACTTCATAGACGAGACCACCTCTCCCACTTCCCAGGAATTGTCCCGATGACAAAACGTCACCGAGAGCAGTATAGGGTTGAGATGAAGAGGAATTTAAGAGGGAGACTGCAGTGTGGAGTTCAGGATGGACGTGGGAATTAGAAAAGAAGTATCCTGCTCAATGTCCTTCTCCTTGTGGGACTCATGTACAATGAAAAAAGTTGTTTGTAAAATGAGATACATATGGACCACTGTTTCAAATGTTATCAAAATTTTGGTAATATGGCATAAAGATGGCTGACAATCTTCCAATGCTATATAATGGCAGAAGGACACTGGCTATTGGCTCCCCTGAGTCATGTATCATTCAGCAACAATTATTTCCCTCAGATCCTCAGCTCTAAGACTTAGTTAGCCTGCATGCTGAGTCTAGTTGCAGTTCTTGGTCCTGGGAGACACAAATAATCTCTCTGTTTTTGAAAATTTTACCCCTAAGATTGTGATTTATTACCCCGGAAAATATGAACTAGTTTTGTAATTGGTCATCCATCTTGTCTTAACATTAAATTACCTGCAAAGACCTGGTTCCTTAAAGGGTTTTTGAGCTGGTCCCAACATCTTACAGGTTCTCTCATTTATGGGTAAGAGATTCTCTTGATTACATGAAGGTCCTGGTCTTACCATTTGACAGTGGTCTATTAGTGCTAGCACATGGCCTCTGACTATGCCAAGTGTTTCCTGAGGTAATATCTTTCAAATACATGCTGGATTCTACCTGACAGGGACTGTTACAAGTAAGTCCCATAGATATAGGTCATTAAGGATTACTGATTAACCTATTAGGTTACTTAAATCAAACTCACAAGAATTCCAGTAGCAAACAGGAAGTGAGAATGGAGATAAGTGGAGCAGATTGAAGTTATGAGAGGGTCGAGAAAGAGCCAGTATTACATTCAGATAAACAAATCCTAAAACTATCCCACTACTATAAATATCCCAATAATAACAGCTTTACAGTCTACCAAGTGATTTCACTTCCTTAATCATTCTTTTTGTTAACAATTGGGGTCAACCTTTGAAGACTGCCATTATTCCTAGTCAACAGATGAAAAGCAACTTTCCCATTCAGAATGGTCTGGAATATAGCCCTCTAGAGGAGAGGGCTTCTAAAACCTACTCTGTGTGATGCGCTGTCTTTTCTGATGATCATGGATGTAGCTCACATTTATTGAGTACATACTTTGTGCCAGGAAAATGTCTAGCATTTATACACTATAATATTTCATTAATATTCCACCAACCCTACCAAAGAGGTACTTTTTATTATTTTCATTTCTAGATCACAATACTGAGGTCCAGAAATATCTATGCTCTTCTGGAAGATTGATGAGTATAAGTGATGGAGCCATGACATAACACCAGTCAGGTTTTATTTTATGTGTTCCCTTAGCTAACGTGCTATAGAGCATGCCACCAGCAATACTGTACTTTCCATTTTACAAGTGGGGGCACATCCCTATCTTGCTTGGTCTTCATAGTGATCCCATGAGGAAGGTATTTTCCATTTTGCTTCTGAGGAAAACAAGTCCATAGAACTGATGGGATTTACTTCCTAGGACATAATTCACACTTGAATTATGAAAATCCAGGTCTGACTCTTTACCAAACCAGAAGTCTCCAGATCCCAGATAGTTTTCACTGAAGGTGTCCTTGATTCTGGGACTCTGGGAACAAAAGGAGGTAATGCATGTCTGTAGGGTCATGAGGTTGTTGTGGAATAATAGTTTAAGATGTGTCACATTTATTTATACTGTGAAATATTTGTTTAATGATGCAAAGATGTGTTGTATTCTTTTATGTTGCATTTGTTTAACTCTGTAAAGCTGTGTCATTTTGCCTAAAACACCTGATTGTTCTAATAGAGAACTGAATGGCAAATAGTTAGGTAAGAGAGAAATAGGCGGGGCTGCCAGGCAGAGAGAATAAAGAAAAGGGAAGAAGGAGGAGAGAGAAAAAGAGGAGAGGAGGGTACCAGGAGCCAGCCACCCAGCCATACAAACAGCCATGGAGTAAGAAGGGAAGACATATAGAATAAACAAAGATAAAAAGCCCAGAAACAAAATGTAGTTTAAGAGAAATGGGATAATTTAAGTTAGAAAAGTTGGCTAGAAACAAGTCAAGCTAAGGATGGACATTTATAAGCAAGAATAAATCTCTGTGTATTTATTTGGGAGCTTGGTGGTGGGCCCTCAAGAGTAAAAAACCAACTATATGAGGTCCTAGGAAGGTTTGATTTATGAGAAATAGGGTAGGGTTCAGATACGGTTTCCTTGACCTCAGGATTCTACCACCTGCTCTTATTTTGATCAATAAACCAAAAGATGTTCAAGGCAACAGATAGACTTCAAGTACAGAGGGAAAGGTAGTAGTCAGAGGAAGTGGATTAGAATCACGGGTCACATATGTTCTGCCCTTTCCTGGAAGCCTGGAAAAGCCTCAGGTTGTTAAATACTTAGTACAGTATCATGGATCTGGAGCTTGACCTTGGACCCAAATGGCAGAAATAATGGAACAGACAGTGGTTTGGGGACTACATGCTAAAAACATACTGCTCAAAATTGTCAGTGCTTAACAAAGTTAAGAGGTAACAAACTTCCTCCTTGATTAAGGAGGAAGTCGTTTCTGGGTTAACTCCCAACTCTTATAAGGATACCTTGAGGTTGATGTCATTGGGCTCCCTGATGAGGTTCATGCCACAAGTTCAAATATATTCATTTCTATTTCCATTTACTGTTGCCACTGAAATTCTTTTTTGTGGTCACCTGGGCCTCTGGAAGTCTGCAATGTACTTTCTAAGCTTCTTTTCATAATTATCTAACCCTCGGAGACCTTCAAGGCCACAAGTGGCTTGAGTCCTCATGTTTCTCATAATATATAGGAATAACAGCAATTGTAGTAAATATAGTTATTCTTCATTACTGATGTATACCACATTCATGGATTCCATCAACCTTGGATAAAAAGTATTGGATAGAGGGCCTGGTGAGATGGCTCAGTGGTTAGGAGCACTTCCTTCTCTTTCAGAGGACCTAGGTTCTGTTCCCAGAGTTCAATTGTGTGCTCACAAACATCTGTAATTTCTATCCCAAGGGATCTGATGCCTTTCCTGGCCTCCAGGGGCAGGGCACACACATGGTGCACACAGGCACATGTGCAGGCAAAGCACCGTATACATAAGCATAAATAAACATTAAAGAATTATGGATAGAGGACAACTCAGATGAACCCAGAAGCATTAGGTTAAGTGAGTTAAGCCTGGCACAGAAATGCAGACCCTGCATGGTCTCATGTAGGTATCCTAATAGGGTCCCACAGAAACACAGAGTGGATGTTGACTGTCAGGGTGTGGGAAAATGGGGAGATGGTCCTAAATGAGTACTAAGTGTGAGCTGTGAATGAGAATATACCTGGGAGATCTAAAGTATAGTGGTTTGATTATATTTTGTACTTCGAATTTGCCAAGAGAGTGGGTCTTAGCTACTTTCACTACAAGGAAAAAGGTAACTGTGGGGGAGGCTCATTAGTCAAGGGGTCCAAAAATGTCCACAGATGGAGGAACATGAGCTTGCAGACCTCATGTACATACAATTTCTGTGTGCCAGTTATAACTCAGTGAGAGGTACTTACATGCTAAGTGTGACGTGTTGGCAGTGGGAAGATGACAAGGAGAATGTGATTTAAATTGTACCAAAGCTGAATGTGGACAAACTACACTGAGGGAAAAAAATGAGTGGATGAATAAATGGATGGTCAAAAACTAAGAAATTACAAAGGAATATTTCTTATACAGAGTAAAATATGTTTGTTCAGCATTTGTTTTATTATTATAGTTTAGAGCTAGAGCCAGACACAGCAGTGTACATCTGTAAACCCAGTGCTGAGGGGGAGGGGTTGGATCACAGGAGACTTTCTGGCCAGCCAGTCAAGCCAAAATGGTATGCTCCAGGGCTAGTGAGAGACCTTGTCTCAAAAAAATAAAATAAAGTAAAATAAAAAATAAGGAGGTAGAAGCAGGAGGATCAGAAATTCAGTCATTCTTCTCAGCCACATAAGGGGTTTGAGACCAATCAGCTAGGGACCTTGTCTCAAATATAGTAAAATAACATTTGGGGTACAAGAATTTCCTCCACTCAACTGTAGCTGGTCCAGGGGATAATTACAGCCCACATGAACCAACTGAAAAAGAAGAACAGTAATGTTTTACCCTGAAGCCCAGGTCAGGCATGGCAACCATCAGCTTGTCACCCACTGATCGTGATCTAATATGTTGCTTCAAATAAGTTCTTAACAAACAATACACAAAGTTTTCCACCCCTAGAATTCTAAGCACTGGATCAACAGAGCTAATCTCAGTTTGTTTAGTCTGTGAATTTTCAGCCTCACTACACACTTTAGTGAAAGGATATCGGAATTGAAGGGACTTACTCTCATCCATGATTATCTAGATGAGAACCCAACATGCCCTATGTGGAGACTGTAGGAGCCCACACTCACACATAGAGGAGGAGAGGGAGGGAGGGAGGGAGAAGGAGGGAGGGAGGAGAGAGAGAGAGAGAGAGAGAGAGAGAGAGAGAGAGAGAGAGAGAGAGAGAGAGAGAGAGAGAGAGAGAGACTCAAAGAATGCCAAGAATGCCTGTTATGTGTCCCCTAATAAAAAAAAGGTCCTTGCCACTGTCTGTGTGGGACTCAGCTTAGTTCTAGAAGTGACTCTGTACAGTTATGAGCATGGTTGGCTCCCCTGTCATGGTGAAAAACTCAGGTCAGATAGTCACTCAATTAAGGAGAAAGATAGCAACCATTTCTATGCCTCTCCTTACCTGCTGTCATGTCCTGGGTCAGTTACCTTGAAGGCTGCTGAAGGGACTGATGGAACCCTCTAGAATACAGCCTATACTCACTCTTCCCATATTTGGGAAAACAGGATTCGTTTTGGCCCTGGCCTAAGGTTTTCACTTGGGGATTTTTCAAAACCTGGGGAGGTGAATGTGGAACAAAGCAGAGGATGAACAGAGAGGACCAGTTCTTGAGAGTGGAAAAGGCAAGATTGGGAGCACTCATTTTGCAATGCATTGGGGAAAAACATCTGGATACAAAGGTCAGCTTCCACTGGGACACAGGATCTGCTCCAGGGAGCTGGGACTGGCCAGTGAGCATCCATACAGAAAAGATAAAGTCCAGACTTAGATTACAAACAATGTGCTGTGAATAGTTTCATCATCATCATCATCATCATCATCATCATCATTATCATCATCATCATCATCATCTTTTTTAACTGTTGGAACACTTGACAGAGTAGAAGTCCAGACCTTTGTCAAGATCCCAGAGGTTCTTAAGTAAAAGAATGTGAGAAACCTTCTGAGCCAGACCACTTTAGCCCCCAAACACTGTAATATAAAGCAGTGGTTCTCCATGCAGCCTGCAGACATGGAGCTCATATGAGCCTGGGTTGGATACTTCCTTCTAGAAGAATCTCTCAATCCCCTTCAGCCTAGAGCTGGGGAGGTGCAGGGGCCACCATCAGCCCCAAGAAGGACAGAGGGTCGCAGTCAGTGGCAGCCTGGAGAAGGGGCAGGCAGCCAGCAACATTCCAGGGAAGAGGAAGGGCTGTGGTTTCCCTGTGTCCGGTTAGGAGGACAATTACTGCATTTGGTACTTAAACTCTCAAGCTAGATCCATGCCAGGGAAGGTGTGAGCATCATGAGAGGACAGTAAACAAAGCTAGACTTCCTGAAAACACTCCTCTCCAGGAAGGGCAGTCCATGGACTGTGAGTGACATGAGGAACTTAGTTTCATCCTCACTGAGGTAGAACTGGCAGACAGAAATTGTGTGTATGTCTATTAGTAATGTCTACCTCCCCACATAAGTTCTGGGATATAGCAGAGATAGTGCTTGCTTAGCCAAAGTAGAAAGTTGTCTATATTCCTTTTTTTCCCCTTTCCACTGTCTTTTAAAAAATAATTTCATTACTTTGTAATCTTAGCTCTTATACTTTAAAAGATAAGGGAAATGATAAGACTCTCATCCAAGGTTTTACAGTCATGAGAAAGTCCTGAGATGAGAGACATTGAGAAAGGAGAGTTATCAAAATTCTATGAAATGATCTGGACAGACAAGCCCTCTCTTCTAGGACTTAGCAAGATCCCTTGAAAGTACATGGTCTATATGTGGTCATCAAAAGACACCTGCATCTTCCTAAGGTCAGGAGATTAGGGTCACCACGACAAAGGCATTAAGGCAAGGTGCAAAGTTCCAACTCTTATACTGAGAGATCCGTTGCTGAGCAACCAGCTGTGTGTGACGACAGCACATGGAAAGTCTAGGAGCTCGGTGGTCCAAACCCTGGACACAGACAGCTTTGTTTAACTTTCTATTGGCAGGGTGTGAACTACAGTGATGGAAGGAGAAAGGAAGCCAGCCTCCTTGGCGGCCAGCAGCTTGCTGATAGCCCATGTTTACACTCTGCAGTATCCAAAGCAGGTCCACAAATCTTATTTCTGAGATACACCACTGCATTGATGGGACCAGGTTTTTAAGACTGAACTCAGATTTTCCTTTGGCATCAGCTGCCTTTGAACCAGCTACCAATGTTGTATGGGCTAATATGAAAAGCAAAATGCACAAAGCAGAAGGTCCTCTTGTCAGTTCCCTCAGCTTACCTGGGGGGAGGGAGGTGGTGGTTACAAGTCGAATGGAGTCCAGGTTGGCCTCAAACTCCATGCGTAGTAGAAGATAACTTTGAACTAACTTTGCCTCCACCTCCTGAGTGTTGGGATTATAGGTCTGTACCACCATTCACGGTGTATGCTGGACTGGGGCTTGAACTCAGGACTTTCTGAGTGCTAGCCAAGTACTTTACCAACTGAGCTACATCCCCCCAAGGATTCTTTTTTTAAAAAGACTCTCACACTGTAGCCCAGGCTGGCCTAGTTTGTAACCAGGCTAGCCTTAAATGTATGCTAACCTTCCTACCTCAGTTATCTTTTGAACTCTGAGATTCCAGGCATGCACTCTACCATACCCCACTTGGGCATTTGTTGATGTTTTGGGACATGCTGGGGAATTGAATCTAGGGCCTCATACAATCTAGACAAGCCCTCTCCCACAGATCTACACTCCTAATCTACACCCTTGTGTTTTCTCATGGATCTTGTGAGACACTTCCATTCCCACAGCATGGGCATAGGCTATGAAGGGGGATCCTAGAGGTGGTAGCTGACCTGGGGCTTCTGACCACTTCCGAGTGCTTCTTCCTCAAACAGCCCTTTCCTAGACACCCTTCCTTCCTTGGCTATGATCTGTGGCTTTTTGGACAATAGAACACAGCTATATGACCCTCGCTATGAAGCAGACGTTAAACTCCCTTGAGAATCGTATCCAAGTAGCTTGCAGGAAGCAAAGATAAGAAAAAATAAGGCCCTTTTATGGGATTCCTTCCTCCCCTGTACCCACACTTCTTAAATAAGAACAAGCTGCTGGTGTTCCTGGGCCTGAGGTCTTCAGGCTACACTCGGAGTCTTATTCACTTCATGGTTCTTACATTTCAACTCTTCATAAACTTTGTTTCCAGTGTCAACTTTAATCTTTAGGTTGGCTATACCTGTTTATTATACCTCCCAGTTTGGCGAGACACTGGTGAGTTTAGTATTGTGGTAGCTTAAGAATGTAATCCCATGAGGAAAACGTGTGTGTGTGTGTGTGTGTGTGTGTGTGTGTGTGTGTGTGTGTACTTGTGTGTGAATTCTAATTTTCAGAATGACATGCTTTTATTGGCCTTAGCTTAGGAAAGGGGGAGCTGGAGAAAATCAAGCAGGAAGGCTTTAAATCTCGCCTGTCTCAGTCCCAATACCTTGAAAGGAAACATGCTGTCTAAATGTGTTTTGTGGCCCAGTTATTAAAAATCTGCAGGTTTCACTATGCAAATGCCTCCTGCTAGGAACCTCAAGCTTAAACTGTAGGTTAGCTTATGGACAATGGAAGCTTTACACACACACACACACACATACACACAGACACAGACACAGACACACACATACACAGACAGACAGACACACACACACACACAGAGGGAGAGAGAGAGAGAGAGAGAGAGAGAGAGAGAGAGAGAGAGAGAGAGAGAGAGAGAGTTGCTTAAACCAACATCAGTGTCACCTTGACAAATAACACCTTGTTTCAGTGTGCTGCCTTTAGTGAGGTGTTTTTCTGCATTCAAAGGGCACCCTTCTTATAAATGACTCCTCTTCTATCCTTTCTGCCGACATTTAAAAAACGAACATTAAATACAGCTTTTTGAGCTCAAATATTTCATTCTTCCCTTGACTTTTCTGCTGCATAAGGACCCAATTTTACACTAGGTACAGTTGGTTTCTATACATGAGAAAGCTACAGATCCTTAGAGAAGAAAGGAACTTAAGGAGTTCATAGGTCAATTTTTTTCTAAGCCAAGTTTTATAAAGCATAAATTAGTTCTAGGCATGGTGGCTTATGCCTATAATTCTCACTGAGAAGGCAAAGGCAGGTGGATCTACATGAGTTTGAGGCCAGCCTGTTCTACAGAGGGGGACTATGTTTCAAATAAACAAACAAAAGCCAAAGATGGCTTAGGGGGTGAAAGCATTTGTCATGCAAACTTTATGACCTGAGTTAGATCATAGACCTAGAACCCCTAGTGGAAGGAGAAACCAACTCTAGAAAGTTTCCCTCCAACTTCCACGTGTGTGCAGGAGCATGTGCATACCTATACTCATACACACAAGTACCACACACACCACACATGTATGCACACACCTACCCACACACCACACACACATTAATACTGATAAATGAAAATAAATAAAAAAAAAACAAACAGAGAAAAAGCCTGCCAACCGACCAAACAAGAAATGGACACTGGAGATGGCCATTCACTTACAAATAAGTCCTTATTAAGGTCTCACCTTTGAAACTCACTAGATGTGATTCAAAAAAAAAAAATTAACAAACTCAAGGTAGTTTGCAGAAAATTTCATGTATCCCTGTCATGTGCTCTTGGAGTGCTTGTGCCTTTCACTTCTTTGTGGTCCCCATCACTCTGGGTATAACCTCCTGCCCACTGTGACGATCTTTAGCAACTTTTCCTGCTAGATTGTAAGTTATAAGAGGGCATAGTCCCTGGAGCCTAGTTCACTAGTCTACTGCGAGTCCCCAGGACAATGCCTTGCTCACAGCAGCTCCTTACAACACACTTTGGTTTAGAAAGCCCCTTTGATAGCACTCCCGATTTTTGTTTTCTGTCTATGCTTCTTGGCATCAAGAGCTAATACATTAGATGGTTCTCTTCTGTGACGGAGACAGTCCCCTTCTGAGCCCCGCTCAGCTGCCCCCTCCTCCCAGGTTCTAGCATCTGCTCTTCTCTCTTGTTGGACTCCACTGAGTGGTTTCATCTTGCTGCTCTCACCTCTAACCTCCTTAGCTACTAGACTGAGTGTAGACAAATGGAACTGCCTCTTATCTTCTTTGGTATTTGAACCCCTTTATGCTGTCCCCATCTGTCTGGGCGTCTGGGTCTAGTGCCAAATCTCAGCCATCCACTCAAGGCCAGTCAACTTGGAAAGAACTGCTCTTCTTATTTCAGACCTGGACATTTCCTCACAGAGTGGTCCACTTCTAGTTCATGCCGTAGCTTACAAGCACTCCAAGAGCATATGACAGGGATACATGAAATTTTCTGCAAACTACCTTGAGTTTGTTAATTTTTTTTTTTTTTTTGAATCACATCTAGTGAGTTTCAAAGGTGAGACACTGCCTTGCTAGGAGAGCTCATTCCTTCACTGTCTTCTGGAAAGGGACTCCTGAGGGAGGGAAGAGCAAAGCACATCTCCATAGGGAGACTGTTCCAGGCGTTTCCATGAAACAGAATATATACAAGTTTCGGGAAATTGTGAAAACCCAGGCCAATCTGAGAGCCCTGTTAAGCTGGGTAGATTTTCCATGACATTTCTGGTCTTGGCACGTCACCTCAGAATTATCTCTTTATTTGCTGCTGCTGTGGGCTGCTCATAGAGTATCAGGGAAGTTCTGTGCATGTTGGACCTTGTGCCATTGAATGTAAACTCTGGACACTATTCATGTTACCTATGTAACTCCAGAAAGCACTTTCTGCCCTTTCAATCTCAGACTTTTCCATATTAATTACACCTTGTCCTTTTCAGACACAGAATCTCATATATCACAGACTGGCATTGACCTGGCTATATAGTTGCAGATGGCCTTGGACTTTAGACCCTCTTTACTTCCAGGGTGGTGGGATTACAGGTTTGCACTACCACATTCAGCTTTATTATACTTTTTGTGTAATAGTGTTGAGAGTGAAACCTAGGGCCCCACATATGATAGGCACACAACCCTACCACTGAACTAATCCCCAGTCCTTTCTCATCTATGAACATGAATTATAGTCTTTAGCAGCTCTATAGCTTGGTTGTAAGACTCTCACATGATAATACATATAAGATGTTTTGGAAAACACAAAGTGTTTTGGAGATGGGGAGAAATCAAATATCAGCTGTTTACAGAACCCTGTCTTCCTTCTTCATGGACTTTGTCCTTGACATGCCATCTGTGTGACTATCTCCTTATTTATAGTTACACAAATCACTTTTTGAGAACTTGTTTCTTGAAAAATAACTTTACCCATGAAATGTATTTAAAATAGAAAGCATCATAAGACATGGCAAATGGGGCTGGAGGAAAGGCTCAGTGGGTGGTTAAGAGTGCTGGCAGCTCTTCTAGAGGAACTGGGTTTGGTTCCTAGAACCCACATGGTGGCTCATGACCATCTGTAACTCCAGTTCCAGAGGACCCAATTCTCTCTTCTGGCCTCTGTGGGCATGAAGCATGCAAAGATATTCAGACATGCAGGTAGATAAAACAACTGTATACATAAAAATAAAATAGATAAATCTTTAAAAAATAAAGTGAATAATGGAACAGCTTCATTAAATTCTAATTATATGAAATTTCCTTCTAAGCACTTTGGGTTGGCTCACTGTAACTTTAACATGAATCTGGGTAAGTGTTTGAGAAGTCAGACATGTCAGTACTGGAAGGAGACTTCCTCCCTGATAGAATCTGAAGGATTTGAGATCTGAAACTGGGAGATAGATTCTGGTAAATGTTCATGTCTGTGTATTGACCAAATTCAACCCATGACCAAATTTATGACCTAGACTTCAGAGCACTGGAAACATACTAGGAAAGGAGGGAAGAGCTAAGATTGAATTTCCTATCTTTCACCTTTATCAACAGTTGAGTCTACAACCGAAGCAATTCATTTTATGCCTCAGAGCCTGAGTTCACCCTCTTGTAAAAGCAGATTCTTGTAAAGATACAAGAAACTGAACCAGTGCAATGCATGGCCCATTGCCTATGCTTCAAAAGATAAGTCGATACACTTTATGGAAGAATAAGGATGCTGTTTTATTCTCTCACATGGACGGGAGGGCAGGGTTGAGGAGCTTGGGCTCTAAGAAGTAGGGGATGGCTGATAATAAACTAAGAAGATAGTATGGGAGACATTTCTTCACCAGTAAAGACAAGAGGACTATTGCCTAGAACATGGGAGGCTTGAAGTATAATGGATAGAAAAAGGAAGATAATGAAAGTAATTAGTTGTAGCATTTGGTAGGTGTGTGTAGTGGTTGTTTATGGATGTGCAGGTGTGTGTGTGCATGTGTGAGAGAGAGGGGGAAGTGGAAGAGGGAGAGAAAGAGAGAGACAGAGAGGCAGTGCATACACAGAGGATAGTGGATACCCTGGAGTGTCATTTCTCACCTTATTTTTTGAGATGAGGTCTCCCACTGGCCTCCAACTTGTCAAGTAGGCCAGGCTAGCTGGCCAACAAGCCCCAGAGATCTACCTGTCTCTGCCTCCCCAGTACTGGGATTATAAGAGCATGACACCATGCTTGGTCTTTTTAAAAACCATGGGTTCTGGGCCTTGAACTCAGGCCTTCATGTTTGCATTGCACTAACTTAACTTTTTAAAGTAATAATTTTAAACACCAACTAACTGAGCAATTTCACCCAGAAAAGAATTTGAATAGAGTTATCCACACTTTCAAAATACTTTTCACCATAGTCAGTGTGGTATTGAAGGCTTGGCTAAAATTATAAAGCACTAAGCCACATTGATACTAAGCATTTTTTTTTAAAGGGTGGAATGCCAACTCAGAGTCTTCAAGATAAGAAGAAACACTATGGTCCAGAGTCTTCTCAGCATCTCCTGTACTTCAAAGACTCTGCAGTTGGCAGTGAGTCCACTGTTTCCCTAAGCTTGGTCAAGGTGGCTACAGGAAGACAAACCACTGCAAATCCTCACAGATGGAACTTTTCCACTGGCCTATTTTGGTATAAATATTAATCAAGGGCTAGAAAATTAAACTAGATACGGGTCTGAGCTAGAAGCAGTTTGGCCTCAATTTCTGCCAGCTCTTTAGGAGGGCCAGATCTTCTGAGACGTGCCTGCTGTTGTTAGGAGACTAGGGCTGACTGCCTCCCTAGCCTATGGAAATCCCTAGAACTTGTTTTCAGGGAACCTTTAGCTAGAAAGCAAGAGCTGCTGGATTCACAGGGAGGCCTGAGTTGGTTCTTTGGAAACCAGAAATATATCAAGGCGTGGCTCCTCTGCATCCTGTGGCCATTGCTTCCATAGAAAAGTTGGAGCGAAGATAATCTGACTTTTGACATATTTGTCAAAGATTCCGAGTCTGGCTTGGCATGCCTTTCACTTGGTTTCCTTTTGGTCTTAAGATGTCTCCTGGGTACCCCCAAGGACAGACATCAAGAGGTCTGCCTTCCTCTACCCCTGCATCCCACTCCTCCTCTGATGGCACTGGTTTGGGCTCACCAATATAAAGGCTGGAGAGACAGCAGTGAAGCCTGCATGGGGCCCCACTGAGGGAGAGGGAAGTGGTTTTCTCTCTCTCTTATCCATCTGCATTATACCCTCCATTCTCATGTTCTCTTTCCCTCTTTTATCCTCCCAGGGATGACTGTTTCTGTCAGGAGATGGAGCAATGCTCCCCCCGTTCCCTCAAGTCCATGCATCTCCTTCACACCTTACTTTCTCTGTTCCATCCGCCATACTGCTGAGCCCTTCCCATGTGCCAAACTAACAGGGATCACACAGAGGGCAATGAGGCCAGGTGGGGGAATCCGGAACAAACAGAATATTGTGGTACGGGAATTAAGGCAAACAAGACAACAACTGCAGATGTCCCTGGGTCCTTCTGAAGGTGACACATACACTCAGTAGGAAAGCAGATGAGGGTTAGGAGTTCAGAACAGAGAGGGCCTCATCTGACTTGCCAGCCTCATCGAAGATGGGTGCATGGGGAATAAGGCCTTCTCTCTCACACCTCAAGCAGGTGAGTGTACAAGAAAGTCTCTTCAGGGAATTGGTGGCAGATCATTTAGGGCAGGCTGGCTGTTGTCAGGTCCGTGACCAAAGGGGGACCATCACTGAAATGGTAACTCCAGACTAATGGAAGGGACATCTGAAAGCTCCAGCAGCAGCTCCTTGAGACAGGCTTCTTCATTGTGGTATCACCAGGCTGCTGCAGGAACTCAGCCCTCAGCCTACGGTGCCTTAATCATCTACTCACAGATCCATCTTCTTTATTCTTAAAGATTGTCTCTTAAAACCTTTAGTGGTACTTCAAAGCAAAATTCACACAGAGCTTTCCTCCTTTTGTGCATGTATATGTTGCCTGGGTGTATGATGTATGTCCATGTGTGTGTACCTGTGTGTGTCATGATGTGCATGTGGATGTCAGAGGGCAGCCTTGGGAATTAGTCTTTCCCTTTCACCTTCTTTGAAAGACAGTCTCTTGTTCACTGCTGCATATGCCAGACTAGCTGGGTGGCGAGCGTCTGGTTCTCCTGGACCCAACTCTCATCTTCCAGAAGGATCATAGGGATTGCAGATGGGTGTGCTACTGTGTCTGTCTTTAGAGTTTAAAAATGTTAAAAAATCTCAAGTATTCACTTGATTACTTTATAGGTGTATTCCCTAAGACCTCTAATCAGATAAAATACAGAAAACTTACATTCCAGAAAGTTTCCAAGTGCCCTTTTCTTGGCAATAACCACCTCTTAGAAAGAGAGTTGCTATTCTGAGTTCTACCACTGTGGATTTCTTTTTCTCCCTGTTCTGAAAATTATACAAAAAAAATTCTATGATACTCTATTATTTTGTTTCTTCTTGTTTAAGATTACTGAGGTGGTTTCATGTATTGAATTAAAAAAAAAGCTTAGCAGTTTCTATTATTAAATATCCACTCTCATGTTAATGGGGATTTGAATTGTTTCCAATCAAGGGTTGTTGTAGGTAAAAATCATTCCAGACACTCTTGTGTAAGTGTTTGTGGTGGACACCCCTGATCCTTTCTCTTGACATATACCTAAGAGTGAAACTGTTACAAGGCAGACCCATGTTAAACCCCACGAGAAGCTACCAGCAGCTTCTTGTAGAATCATTTTATTTTATCTTCTCCCATGCAACATTGTGTGACTTCTAGTTGCTCCACTTCTTTCCCAGACTTTGTAATATCTGACTTAATTTCAGCCTTCCACTGAGTATTAAACACAACCTCATTATGCTTTCTTTCTGTCTTTATGCTGTATTTCTAGGAGAAATAAAGATGTCAATCCGCCTTGTCTTCACGTACAGGCTGTTTAGGCCTCTTCTTGATGTACCTCATCCAGTCTTTAATTTTAGGGGTTGGAAAGATGGCTTAGTGATTAAGAGCACTTGCTGCTCTTGCCATTGACCCACATTCAGTTCTCAGCACTCACATGGCAACTCTCAACTGCCTGGAACTCCAGCCTCAGGGAATATGATGCCCTCTTCTGGCCTCTATAAGCACCTGCACACAAATGGTGCAATACTGATATGCAGGTATCCACACCCATACTTATCATTTACATAAAATGGTTTTTTAAGTTGAACATTTGGAATCAGTTTGTGGAAGTTACCTATATATTCTGGATACATTTTTCAAATGCATCCATGTGTGTAACACTTGGGATGTTTTCTTTTTGTGTATTACCTTTCACCTTTTGGTGGTGTCTTTTAGTGAAAGCAAGGTAATTTTGATGGACAGCTCTCTCATTTATTTGTTGCATATTCCCTCTAAATGAGAAGTCACAAAAGTACAATCTTGATCATAGTGTCATTATTCTAGCATTCCTTATGGCAATAAATTACAAACACTCTGCAAATTTAATATTTTGGCCAGAGGTTTGGGGGATGGCTTACATGGGATGGTATTTACTGTGCAAGCATGAAGGTTTGATTCCCAGCACACATATAAAAGCTGGGCTTGGTAATGCATGTTTCTCAGCCCTGGGGAAATGGGGACAGGTGGATCCCTATGGCTCACTGCCCTACATGTACATGCACATGTACATTCACACACACACACACACACACACACACAGACACACACACAGACACACACACACACCTGAAAAGCTGTGCTATTACTTTGCTTTAACAGTAATTCTACTTTCCTTCCTTAGTATTCTCAGTTTTTATGTACACACCTTCCCCACCTTTTTGTCACACTGGGTACAACAGTGCTGAGTTTTTCTTAAGTATTACCCAGGAGTGTGGGAGTTGTTTTTTTTTTGTTTTTTGTTTTTTAAAGTAACTCATTCATGCTCATTCATTACCAGTCTGGCCTTTTCATTTTAAAAGTCCTTTCCCAAGAACAGGATTGTTGGAGGCACAGAAATGCACGAGGATGGGTGGAGAGAATACCCTTCCCAGACAGAGAAATGACACACTCATAAAAGTGATCTCCAGACCAAACTTAATGGAAGTCCATGTCCCTCAGCTGAAGGCTTATGCTAGGTCTCCAGGAGCTGGAAAATGACCCCAGGAATGGCAGCTTTCAACCTGACCAGCGTGAAAGACTTGGCAGAAGACCTGAAAACAGAATTTCAGGAAACAACTGGCCATTCAGTCTTGAGCTGACCATGGAAGCAAAGAGAGCTACTGGGGAGAAGCTGCAGAGACAGGGCTTCTAGTTCAAGACAAGGAAGAGCTCTCTAGAGATTTGAGAAGTTAAACAGCAAGCTCACAAGCAAACAAACACAAAACCTGATCTATTCAGGAGGCAGAGATGTTCTCATCTCTGCCCACTTCATCCTGCATTGATGGTTCTGACCATGGAGGTTAGGCAAGATAGTGTTTTGTTTTCTTTTTGAGGCAGGGCCTCATATAGCCCAGGTGGACCTCACACTCATTATTTAGTTGAACTTCTGGTACTTCTGTCTCTACCACCTGAGCCATCATGCCTGGTTTATGCAGTGCTAGGAATGGAGCCCAGGGCTTTGTGCATGCTGGGCAAGCACTTTAGCAACTGAGCCACGTACTTGAATACTATGGTACCTTGAGTTCTCCTATTCCTCTTTCTTCTCCTTACCTCTGTGCTGGGGTGGGAACCTAGAGACCTGTCGATGCTAGAAAAATACTCCCCCACTGAGCTACATTCTTGACCTTCTACAGACTAGCCTTGGAACCTTGAACAGGTCATTTGGCCTTGCTGGGTCTGTGGCCTCATCCATCAGAAAGAAAGCAGAGGATCTCTGAGGTCTTTCCCACCCTTTAAAAATTAATTTTAATTGTTTAAATGCAGAGCACAAGCATTATTCAGATAAGAATCCAGCGATTTCCCCTGTGACAGTCCTAACCCTGTGCCCCAGGAAAGGTGGAGGCAATGATGACAAGCCTAATTAGCTACGAATCTTATTCTGGGGCTGTGTTTTCCTCTTGAGTTGTTGGGGCCTGTCAGCTGTGTAGGAGGACAGACTTGAGTTCCTCCACTAAATCTTACCCTTTCTTCAAGTCCTTGCAAATATAACTATGATTACTGTGTTTTCATTTTCCAAAAACACTTGGCAGCAAATCATCTGAGGATTTTCCCCAGGTCATATACTCATACACACACCACATGTAACTAACAAAAATCAAGAATAGTCAATCTAGTGACTTTTTTTGATATTCAACTCTTATACATTTCATTGTGTTTTATCACCTGCTCTATAATGCTTTAATAAAGAATCTGAATTTTCAGAAAGAAATCACTGTGATGTAAGACTCTGGGTCTTGAGGACCAAGGATTTGCCTTTTAGAAGGCTGACTGTCATCTGCAGGGTACATCAAGACATGTTCTCCATTGCCATGGTGGCCAGCCCTAATATCCCACCAGCCCAAAGGGTCTTCATTGAGGAAAAGGAACATGTTTTCAGATAGGAAAATAAAAGATTCATGGCTAGAATGGAGGACTACACTGGAATGCATCTCCACAGTTTGAGACAGCTGATATCCCTAAGTTAGACAGCAAGTGTGATGGGGAATATTAGCAGCAGATCTGGAAGGCTCAAAGCGGGACTGTGGCCTGGTCTGTGTCCATCCTCATCTTTCAACACACAGTTCAAATTGCCTTCTTGGGGAGGCTTCCCTAACCTCCCTGAGGGAGATTAACTACTTCTTTTCATCTTCCTCAGACTCACTTCTGTACCTCCAGTCAAGACACTGCTGAGATTCTTGGATGATTCCTCTTTCGAAATCATCAAGGTTGTGAGTCCTTTTCTTCCATTTCTCCACTTCTCAGGCAAGTAATAATTGTATAATATATGTGTGAACAGACTAAATTCTCTCTCCTTCGTTTCCCTCCCTCCCTCCCTCTCTTCCTTCAACAAGTTCTGACTATATAGCCCCTGCTAAACCAGTATATAGCCAGTTACATAGCCTAGCCTAGCTTTGAACTTGTGGCAATCCTCTTATTTCAGTTTCCTGAATGCTAGGAGTACAAGTGTGCACAATCATGCTTAGCTTTAAAAAAGAGCAAATTCTTATACTTGACCAAGTCAAATGTGGGTTAGATAGTTTCACTGGCATAATAGTTTATTGTCTATGTAAGACTTCACTCTTGTCTTCTAATGGTGATGACAGCTACATTTAACACAACTGTTATACGCCAAGAGCTATGCTAAGGGCTCAAAAGATTATTGTAATGAAAGGGATTTTAGGTCCATTTCCTGATGAAGAAACTGAGGCTCCTTTCAAAAATGACTTAGTCAAAACATTAGAAAGTGAGTAGCAGGGCTCAATTTGAGTCTTGTTTGTCCCCTCCAGCAGCCTCAGCTCTCTATCACTATAAATATATGAATATCAGCTTTCATGTATGTATAACTGTGTGTATGGATATAAATATATTAAATATATGTGTAAGGCTGTTAAAGCTTTATTTGTGATGGGAAGGGACCTCCTGGCTGTCTGATTGGAAGGGATCTCTTCTCAGAATACTGTTTTGAGTGCACAAATCAAAATCCCAAAGAAAACCAGTACTACTGAAATTAAATAAACACATAAATTCTGAGCTGTGGTTTATTAATATAGGAGTGCTTTAAAATATTACTAGTAAATATTGGTGGCTATCATCACTATCTTTTCAGAGCAAAGGTGAATATAAATGGCATGTCCAAATTCAACCTAGCTGAATAATTACTGATGTCCATTGGTATTTAAGGCCTGGGATTCTAAATATCAAAGGCCTTTGTCTTTATTCCTAGTAGAAGGAAGCCCTAACTTTCAATGAGAGAGTAGAGATGTGAAGATGCAACAATTTTGTTCACTAAGTTGTCTGGTAACCCCAGTTGTAGCCACAGATCTCTCATTGAAAGACACACCTTTCTCATGATTGAGGAATATAGTTCAGTGGTAGAAGGCTTATCTAAAAAGCTCAGGGCCCTAGGTATGATCCTTAGTACTGAAAAAAAAAAAGTAAAATGATTTGGCCCAGGATAGTTGCACACACCTGAATCCCAGAACTTGAAAGGCTGAGGCAGGAAAATCTGAGTCAAGACCAGCCTCAGCTACACAGTGAGACTCTACTTCAATAAAGAAAAAGAAAAGTACCCCTGCCTTTATCTACCAGTATGACTTCAAAAGAATCTCCCTTACATAATTATCTATCCACTGTCCCTCTCATTAGAGCCAAGTACTCTTACGTAGGAATCTGGAAGGCCCCCACAGCCAGCTGAGGTGGAGAACATAGGAGTGCCTTAGCGGGTGGGTGGCTGTCCTCCAGGATGGGGACAAAGCTGGGATCTTCTTTCCTTCTACCTCTTGTAGCCAGAAGATTACTTGAGCCAGTCACCTTGATGGTCAGTCTCATGAATCAGTAGCTAGAAATGCCACTTAGTCATGTGGCCCAAATAGATGCTGTCTTCTTAAGGACAGGTTTCTTATAGGGCATTACTCAGCCAGTAGCCCTTTCCCTGTTCTTTTATCCATTGGTGTCCCTGAAATCAACTCAATGAAGAAAATACTACCTAGGGTTCAGTAGTCTTTGAGGACATATACTTAGACAACTGGTCTACCTCTCTATCAGCATGAATGCTAAAGCTAGGTACTGATGGGGCCTGGGAGCTACTTTTTAACTGTTTCTGATGTTGCTTTCCTAAGAGTTCTACTCAGGATATAAAAAGTGGGCAAAGAATTGATACATTCCACTGTTACAGTGAGGCAGTATATCTGGGGTTTCTCTGAAGGTATACAGTCCTGGGAGATGTGAGGATGGCCAGGGAAAGGATTAGTGTGCTCACACATGCCTATGCATGTGTATGTGTGCGCATGCGTGCACGTCAGGTGGGAGGTCAAGGAATATGTAGAACCTAGAACATTGACATTGTTGGGCCTTTCTATTACCATATGAAAAATGAATTCCACCAGATTCAAGTCAGCATTGTAGGAATCTCAAGTGGATGGAACCTAGTAAATGTTAAATAAATATTTGCATAGGAAGAAATGAGTGTACTTCACTGTATTTTATAAGCAAGGTATCTAAGAGTGAGTGCCTGTGTAAGGTCACAAGTGCAAGGTTGGACAAGGTGAAGGCTGCTGTTGAAAGGTTGGAGAGAGATCTAAGATGAACTGCAGCTATTCCCATGATTTTGCATATGGTGTGGCCCGAACATATTTATGGCTGGATCAAGTTTAGCTACAAAGAGAAGGTCCTGCCATCTGATATCTTAGAAGCTGCCACATGTGATGTAGACAAACTGAACTTGCTCTTTCAACATTCCAGTACTTAATGACCTATGAGATTCTTGCTTTGTGCTGATGAGAAGGAATGCCAATAACAGCAGGGGGAACATGTTTATTGCTTACTTACCTCACTAAACTATCTTTAAAATGTAGAACTACTATTAGCCTGTGTTCTAAAATGAGGTTCAGCAAGGATAAGTAACTTGGCAAAAATTATGGACCTGGCAAATAACAGAATAAGATCTTTTCTCTACATCACTATGGTTGCAATATGTGGATCTCCCCCTACCCCATGTGTACATGTGTATGTATAAGTATATGCACATATATAGAGAGGTAAGTATCAAGTGTTTTCTTTAATCACTCTCCACCATATTTTATGAGACAAGACCTCTCATTGGGACCTAATGGCTCACCAAGTAGCTAGACTGGCTTGTCAGTAAGTTCCAGAGATCCCCTTGTCTCTACCTAGGACAGTTCTAGGATTATAATAGAGACTACCATTCAAGTCTGCTCAGCTCTTTGGCACAATGATTCATTCTGCATAGATAGGTTTTTACACAAGATCAAATGTTTTAAAATAATAGAGAAAAAAATCAATCTATGAACAAACCATATGGATTTTCAAAAGCCAACTGGGGTTGGACATCCATTGTCTTTGTCCTTCAAAATAACAGTGGCTAAATAGAGCCTTTAATTTCTTCCCCTTTAGCAATATTATGTCCTTTTAAAGCATGTCCTTGTGGGAGCCTGGGCTGTGGTTTTCTTGTCCTGATTCATGTATTCCTGGGCAAAGTATGAGTCAAGCTGACCAAGCATGTTGAGATGTACATTCTCTAGAGAAGCTTATCCTCATACTAATATAGCCTGGAATATTTGGGTCTAGTATTGCTAGGATTTATTTTAAGAACCAGGATAATAGGATAATAATGCGATTTCTTGAATTGTTCCTGTACAAGATTTTTGACTATAGGATATCACTAGCCTTCTAGAAAATCAGGAAGAATATAGAAAGTTTGCGTAGTTTCCCTGGGAATGGCTTTGAACTGATGAGAATGACACTCCTGGTCATATACTCCTGGTGGTGCTCACATACATCCCAGGAGAAGAGACACTTGGTGACACTGGGCAAATGCTGGGAAGTTGTCCCCCAGACTATCACTGAGTTTAGTGAGATGTAAGAACTTAATCTACATGTGAAACTTATAGCAATAGTCACCTTCTTTCTTTGGATAGATGAGCTGTGATGGGAGAGACCCAGTTTTGACTTCTTAGCCTGTCATGTTGGGCAAGCCATTTAAACTTTTAGCCTAAATGTATTCATATGTGGAAAGGACACTGTTGTGTTCACATGGTGGCTCTGAAGGCTAATTGTAATGGTGTCAGAGCACATGTCAGGCATCCTGAGTACCCTGGAGGTAGGCGTCTACTCTTTCTCTCATTTGCTTTTTCCCCAAGCTTGTCTGTCTTAACCGAGAACAGACAAGCTTGCTGGGAGGAAGGAATTCGAACAGTTGACAACAGTACCAACAAGCATAGTTTTTTTGGGGAAAAAAAGTAGACAGGTTAATTTCTCATATAAAAGAACAGAGTCCAGCTACAGAGCTGATGTGAGAATTTCATGCTTTGTGACTGCCTAGTCATTTCTGATTTTGTAACAGCCAGGATCTGGGCTGATAAAGTGGCTCAGGAGGTAAAGGCAATCAAGCCAGACACCCAGAACCTACATTGTAGAAAGAAAGAAACAACTCCTGAAAATTGTCCTCTGATATGTGCACCATAGCATAACACACACACACACACACACACACACACACACACACACACACACACACATACACACACACACACACACACACACACACACTAAATGAGTAAGTAAGTGTAATAAAAATAACAAATGTCTGCCTAAGTATCTAAGCTTAGATACCAAATATGTGTCAGCTATTAAAAAGAATCTCAGTGTCCACAGACTCCTGCTTTACCTTTAACTCCTAGAGAAATTCCACAGATGGCATTTTCTAAAGCTCCAAGAAAGTTACCAGGTTGACATACATGACACCAAGAATGTTCAGGACACCAAAAATGTCCCAAGTGCAGTCAAGGAAGCCCCCTGATCTTGAAGGAATCCCATAGAAGTGGCTTTTGGCCCTACACCTGTCAAGGCAGTGACAGCTGCTGAGCAAATCCTCTTCCGGTAATATAACGGAAGAAGAGGATTGGTTTCAAAGGAAAGTAGTGAAGAGTACAGTTGTCTCTTCCTTTGGGATGTTCTAGAAGGCTGCTGGACGCTTCTGATTTCCCGAGAATGGAGTGCTAGGTCTGCTTTGCCACAATCACTTGTTTAGGAGATGGTCTGACATAAAAGGCAGCAGAATGTAGGTAGAAGGAAACTGGATTTTTATCCAGCTTTCACCACTTCTTAAGAAAATGACCTGTGCATAGTCCTACAGTGAGTAAATGCCTGGATTAATAGTAATGATTATTTGTTATTTAGTTCATTCATTTTATAGTGCTTGGGATAGCATCCAGGCTCCAGAGTGTGCTAGGCACATGCTTTACCTCTGAAGCCCGTCTCCTCTCATGCCTATATTAACTGCAGTGATTCAACCACCTGCTAGAAAAATGAATGTTTAAATGGTGTTGGGGAAGTGGGTGGTGAGATAAGAGTACTCCAGGCCTGCTATGAATCATGGAAAATCTCTGCTTTATTATACATAGACTATTTTGAATATGTGAGTAGGGAAGATAGGGTGATTCTCCGGCACCAATCCAGTCCTATGCCTCTTCTGGAACCCAGCTGGCTCACTCTCATCTCCTCCTGGAAGTGGCATGAAGAGGCTGGGTGGGCTGGTTTTCTGCTCTGCTGAGTTCAGCTTGTTTTTGTCCTGCCTCAGCAACCCTACAGTTCCTATGACTAGAAGATCCCACTCCTGTCATTGCAGGGGGCTGCTACTGTGCTACGTTACCTGTGACTTCCTCACTGAGCCTTTTCAGACACACCTGCTTGTCAGAATGAGTGTCTGCTGCCATCGGCAGTGTAATGGTTCTCTCAAAAAGACTTAGAGAGGGCTGGTGAAATGATGCAGCTGGTAAAAGCTTTTATCCCACCAGCCTCACCACCTGAGTTCGCTCCTTTGGACTCACAGTGGAGGGAAAACTGACTCTTGAAGGTTGTCCTCTAACTTCTACACATGTGCTGTGACACATACACACACACACACACACACACACACACACACACACACACACACAGAGAGAGAGAGAGAGAGAGAGAGAGAGAGAGAGAGAGAGAGATACACACACACACACATACACATAAATAAAATAAAAACAATAATCTCTCCCTTTTAGCTCTTTTTGGGGACAAGTTGCTTTCTTTACACACTTAGGAGCATGCCTCCAATGTGTTGGCTGTTAAGGTCTTTAAGTGACATTTTAATATGTTTTTAAGACTGAGGGAGCCAATGACGATTCTTGAGGAGGCCTGTTTATGTTGGACTGGCCTGCCCAAGCCATGTGCCAGAAATTTTGCACACAGCAGGAATTAGAGGTGAAAACAGGAAGGGCTTTGGACATAGCTGTGGACTAACCTGGAGTGCGGGCTAGCCAGGAAGCATATGATGTGGAGATATGTGGAGAAAGATGCCTGGTTGAACCTGGACACAAACCTGGATATCCCATCTCTCACTGCTCCTTGGGCGTTGTATTGCGGAGTGAAAAACAGTGCTTTAGAGCCAGGACATTGGTACATGCAGCAGAGTGAGAGCGTTAAATCTCTTCGTCTTCTTCTAGTTCATTTGAAATCCCTACAAGGGTCTCCTGGACATCAGGGGATCTTTCAGAGCCCACTAGGCTTCTAGGCACCTTTTCAGCAACCTCTGGTCAGTAGTTTGACTCCTGTGAGTCTCACTTTCCACAGCTAAAAGGTGATGAAGAGCTCCAAGTGCCCCCGCCCCCTCCCAGGGCCCAGCTCTATATCTCTGAGGTGAACTACTCACTGACTGGCCCTCCAAGTTCAGAAGGAGAGACTTGATTCTACATGAATACATGCTCTATGTGTTGGGTGAGAATGGAAGTAAGATCCTTCGTCTTTTCCCTAGCTTATCAAGGGGTATGGGACACATCTGGCTTAGGTATAGCTGAGAAATAGCTGAATGCAAGTTGCTTACTATTTACTTGGGACAGCAAAAATTAAAGCATGTACTTTTTGTACCCACATACTATCAAAATGTAAATAAACACTAAACATTCTAATGGCTGATTTTGTGTGTCTCTGTGTGTGTATGTATGTACAGTATTTATGTATGTTCACCTGTGTGCAGGTGTGTGTGTGTGTGTGTGTGTGTGTGTGTGTGTGTGTGTGTACAAGTGCCTATGATGGCCTAAGGCCAAACCTTGTCTATTTTTCCTCTGGAGCCATCCACTTCCTGTTTTTGAGATAGGGTCTTTCACTGGAACCTGGAGCTTGTCAAGCAGGCTAGACTGGGTGTCCAGCAAGTCCCAGGGATCTGTCTGTCTCTACCTCCCCAGTGCTGAGATTACACATGCGTGCCATGGCTCTTTCTGTGGGTGCTAAAGGTTAAACTCAGGTCCTTATGATTGTGTAGCAAACACTTTAACAAATGAACTATCTTCCCAGTCCTACTAATGGGTGGTTTTCACTAAGTGTGTGGATGCTGAGCCTTTAATATACATCAATTCACTAATTATCACAGTAACTGTGAGAAGTCAGTGCCATTATTACCTCTAGAACACCAACACAGAAGTTAGTTACCTTGCTCTAGTGCAAAGCTAGTAAGTGGTGGAGCTGGGATTTGAACTCAGATTTGACACCAAAGCCTGTGGCAGTAAGCAGAATTTTTAATAAGCACCTGAAGAACAAATTTATCCTAGTAATTGATGCCATCTAGAGATGGGTATTTGACCTTCTAGGGTCTTTTTTTTGCCAAGGAATGTTGGCAATTTCACCATGCCCAGGGACCTGTCTGTCCTGGGGAATATCTTTTTTCCCAAGAGAAAAGCAAATGATGGCTCAAGAGCCAGTGGCTTGGGACTGTTCCCCAACTTCTACCCCTGCGGACAAGAGGACACATCCCACAGCTAGAGAGGCCGACAGCCTGTCTGGGTTCAGTCACATGATCTCCAAGGCCACTCCAGTTTGGGATTTTATATTTTCTCTTGAAGACCTTTTTATGACTTCCCAGCTGCTGGGGATTCCCACCCCTCCCAATCCTTGGGGGACAGGGCAATGGGGAAACTGAAATCCATGTTAAGCCCTTTCACATTTTGTAAATAGGTCCTTTGCAACTCCAACAGTCTGAAATTGGTTCAGAATGTCTAAGTGTGATTATGCTCTCTGAAGCCAAATGTTATAAACCCCCCGACAGTTGCAGAATTTAAAGTAAATACACAGTAAACTCTTTTCAGCAGGCTGTTGATCAGACACAGTATTTAGTCATGCTGCACCATTCAGCAAGGCCTTCTTATCTCAGGTTCCCTTCCCTTCCCTCCACTCTTTAGGTTGAGGACATTGGTTAATCCATCCCGTGGTGATCTTCCCCAATGGTTGAAATTCCAAGAGGTAAAAAACACCAGCCCTTTCATCTCTACCCACTTCATTCTTTCTCTAAGCCTGTAATTGGATCTAAAGGGAAAATAAAACCTTTGCAAGCCAAGAAAGTTGGCACTAGACGGTGACATGAAGATGAACATGTTCCATCTCTAATCCAGAGAATCGCACCCTCCTATGCAAGGGACAATAAAAACAAGGCTTTCTCTAATCATGGCCTGGGCTTTTGATGAAGGGAGGGAGTGTCTTTATAGACTCTGTCTCACATTCTACGATGTCAACCAGCTTATAGTCACACACTCCCAAACCGTTTGACCTCTCTGAGGACAGTGAAATGCTGTCACCATCCCTGAATTCTGGTATTTTGACTAGATTTGGGGCAGCAATTCCAACATACCATCCCACAGTGCCACAAGTAGAAAGATAATCCCACATGCACCCTAAGCAGCCAGTGTGGGCCTAGCGGCCATATATTCTGCACTGTAGGTGTTTTCTGAGTTTCATTGTAAGCATGTGACCCTAGATTGGAACAGAAGTGAGGAAGAATGAGGCCTGTCTTCAAACCCTTGAGAAAAATACACAGCGCAGTAAGAGGGAAACCTGATTACTCCCTCACTCAGGTCTCTGTGTTCTGGGAATTCTGGAGGAGAGGTGATAGCGGATTCTGCAGATAGTCTGGTGAATGCATCAGGGGGATGCCTGGATTAAGTCTGATTGAATGCCATGTGCAGAAGGATTCACTAGGCTCAGGGTGGGAGGGCAGGAGGTCTAGGGCTTTCTCTCCACCCTCTCTCTTCTTCCTGCCCTCTACTCACGTCTTTCTATTTTTTTTTCTTTTGCCTCTCTTCCTCCCACAACAATGTCAGCAAAGAAGGTCTTGGCCCTGCAAGATGAAATACTCTGAAAGTAGATCTTAATAATTACTACTTGGGGAGATTTAGCTACACTATCAACAATGCTATTACAACTGCAGGGGTGTCCCTCCTCCCTATATTTTAGTTAGGGAAAGTGTAACTTGGTCACTGTTGTACAGCTAAAATGTGCCAGACCCAGGGCCAGGGTTTGAACACCTCTGCCCCCCACCCCCAAGCTATCTTTCTGTGACCCTGTATGTCCTGTTTCTCCATCTGGGAAGCATAGGTTTGTCACTTCTGCCTTCCTGTCCCCTATGTCTTCTCATAGTTCAGCCCGCTGCCTTCAGGGTGCCTCAGGTAAGCAGGCAGCCAGCTTGGAGCTGTAGGCACAGCTGGGGCCCCTTCTGCAGCAAGATACCCGTGACCTTCTGGGCTCTGGGCCAGTCCTTCTTGAAAGGGAAACGTGCAGACCCTGGGGACAGAAATTAGTTTCCCTGTGCTAGAATGGCTACTACTGCCAACAGCACCAAAAGAAGCTGTTTTGTGTGCTGGGGAAACCACACAACTCTGGGAGGGTACCAGAGTGGGAGGACTTGTATCCTTCCTAAACTCCCAACCTTCACTAAAGCCACATCAGGGAGGCAGAGAAGTGGAGGGGGGCAGGGAGGGGAAAGCCAGGGCCGTGATCACAAACAAGTGCCTATCCTTTCCTCCTACATTTTTACTTCAATTCACCTTTAATCAGCATCAGTAAAAAACCAAGACACGGTGTAAATACTTTCCTTAACAATGGCTTTTAAAGAGTGGATTTGACGGGTGTGCCTGTTAACTCAAATACATATTACCACCTAATTCTGTTTTCTGTTCGCTCTGTGGATTTGATGCATCCCTTAGGGTGTCTCTAGGAACTCGGTGTGTCTGAGAGCAAGGGGAACAAGGAGGATACACCAATACAGAAGGATCTCAGGCTCACCTTTTGTACTCTGGGGTTGAGGTCCTTAGCCACCTTCGCCATCCTGGGGATGCAGAAACAGCTCCTGGTTTCTCAGGCAGGGGCGCAAGGGCGTGCAGAAGGGACAGTGCGGCTGGTGGGTCAAGTTCAGGTTTGCGCGCTCAGCGGGCAGCTCTGTGCTGAGCCCAGAGCTGCCGACCGCTTTAATTGGAGAGCGGGACTCCCTCTAAAACGTCGCCAGCCAATGCTCGTGGGCGCCCACTTAGGGCCAGCCAATTAGAGCAAAAGGGCTGCTCCCCTCCCGGAGGGTGGCCTCTGCGGGGAAGCTGAGAAAGCGGCTAAGCTCTACCCTGACGTCAGTGCAGCCGGCAGCCCTGCCACCTAGGGCTCACATCTGTCCCCTAGGCGGCAGGAATCCCTCTCCACGCCCTTCTCCTTTAAAGGGCAAGGAGAAGAGGGAGGGGCGGACGAGACCCAGGCAGACCCATTCAGGTCAAAAGAGAGCAAATAGGAGAGCCAAAGTATTTTTAGAGCTGGCTCCCAAAAATAAATGCTGAGCAGTCCTCTCTGCCCACCCTCTTCCCCCTTGTCCCAGGGGTGCGCCAGGCAGGTGGTCGGCAGAAGTCTGGGCTGACCCTAACCTGGGTAAGGTCTTTAGTCACCAAAGAGACTCTAGTAAACTAAAATTTCTTAAAAACAACAATAATAACAAAAAGTTTAAAATCACTTTTTTGTTGTTTAAAAGGTTTTTTAAAAATTTCATTTTATATACCAACCACAGTTTTCCCTCCCTCCTCTCCTCCCCCTCCCTCCATTCACTCCTCAGAGAGGGTAAGGCCTCCCATGGGGAGTCAACAAAGCCCAGCACATCAAGTTGGGGCAGAACCAAGCCCCTCCCCGCTGTATCAAGGCTGAGCAAAGTGTCCCTCCATAGGGAAGGGGCTCCAAAATGCCAGTAGAACCTTCATCCAATAACTGATAGAATAACTTTTTAATAACTTGTTTGGCCTTGCCTTCTCAGAGGAAGAGAATGCAATCTTTATTTTATGGTGTGTGTGTGTGTGTGTGTGTGTGTGTGTGTGTGTGTGTGTGTGTGTACAGCCCTTGTGTGGAGGTCAGAGAATGACTTGTGGAAGTCAGTTCCCTCCTTCTACCACATGGATTCCCAGATGGAACTCAGATCATCAGGCCTGGCAGCAAACACCCTCACCCAGGGCGCCATTTCAATATTATAGCTTCAAAATTACTTGATGTAGTTTTACTATGACTCCGACTAAGAAGATGAGGAGAGATCCAGGTTGTGCTCTACAACAAGACTTGATTTAATCTGAAAAGGTGAGAAAAGAACTGGCCCCGGGGGAGGAGCTCAAGACTGTAAATGATATACTGTGAAAAGTAGTGAGTTTTTACACAAACTGAGTCTTGAGGGTCTGGATGAGCAAGAGTCTATCTGAATTTTCCCATCCTTGAGGTGTCCATGTAACATCTGACAACGATCCCTGTAAGCTGGCCAGGCCTGGGTTAGCTACGCCACGGTCTTTGCTCCTGAGTCCACGTTGCTCTCAGAGGAAGTTCCCCAGACTTGGGCCCCCCTGTCCCCAAGAGAAAACATAACAAGCACCTTTTTAATTCAAGACAGTCCTGCTTCATCTGTAAGGAGGTGAGGTGGTCTTTCTACAACCCACATTGGTGAGATCGCACACCAGAAACCAGGGCTCCAGTGTGCTAATGTGAAAGATTGGTTGTAGGAGACTCAATACTGACCTTGCAGTATATCCTTGACTCATTAGGGATTGGGACTGTGGGTCTCATCTTGAAACTTCCTTATCAGAAGATTTCTATTGCTGAGTATATAACCCTTCATCTTCAGGGTCTCAAATCATCCCCAGCCCCTTCTGCCTCAGACTGTGATTCCCTTTCACATTCCTGGAAAAAAACAAAAACAAAAAACTATCCATTGGTGATTTTGCTTTTTTTTTTTTTTTCTCCTAAGATGAAAGAGAACCTATTTCTTTCTCACGGGTTTCTGCTATAATTAGTTTTACTTACTCCTAGCTCTAACTGCAACTATCAAGCATATAAGGGAAGTTCAGGGCACAATAACTGGATAGGTGAATGGATGGATGGATGAATAAAGATCTGGATCTGGTGTGCGTGCGTGCATGCGTGCATGCGTGCATGCGTGCATGCGTGCATGCGTGCGTGCGTGCGTGTGTGTGTGTGTGTGTGTTCATGAGGAGGCCAGAGGACACTACTGGCTATTTGTCAAGGGCTGGCCACCTTTGACAAGGTCTCTCACTGGCCCGGACCTTGCCCAGTAGGCTTGGCTGGCTGGCTAGTGAGCTCCTAGGGATCTACCTGCCTCTGCCTCCTCAGTTGCTGGGATTATGAGCATGCCACAACACCAGGCTTGTTTTACATAGGTTTTGGGGATTGAACACAGGTCCTCATGTTTATTAGGTGAGCATTTTACCAACTGAGCCATCATCCTAGCTGGGATTCTGGCTTTTCATTAACACTAATCAGGCCAGGTGAGGCGAGCAGAGCTGGCACAGGGTATATGTTTTCCACTTTGTTCAAACTTACGAGGTGGGCTGCATGTGAAATGTCAGACATCCATGGTGGTCAACAGAAGCCTGGCCCTGCATGGAAGCTTTCCCGTGAGCAGCTACCGGAGTAGCAAATCCTCAGAACAACAGTGCTAAAGAGAGACATCATGCCAGAAGCTTTCATGTCTCAGAGTAATGAGAACAGAAGCCAGGAGTGTAACAAAGGCAAGCTTTATCCTTTTCCGACCAGGCGGAGGCCTTCCCAGTGAAGTCATGCCCACTCCCTTCCCACTCACTCTTCTCGCCTCATCTTGAGAAACCATTGTTCTGTAGACGTTGGCAATTGCGTTAACTTCACACTGTATAGTTTCAGCTAGGTTCCCTCCACTTCCCCCTGTCTCTACCTCTGTCTCCGTGTGTATTGAAAGATGTAGATGTCATAGCACCTTCTCAGAATAGAATGCAGCAGCTGCTGTCCTGGGTGCCCCATCTACTATTTTCTAGAAAATGACTTACTCTGGGCAGACAAAAGATCCCTGCTGTCCTCTAGAGCCTGTCACTGTCCCAACTCAGGATGCCAATTCCTATCCTTCAAATTCTTCTGCAGAACCATGCACTAAAGGAGGTCCTATAGCTGTAGACTTGTATGACTTTTATCTTTTATCTGTTCAGTTACATGGAGGGAATGTGGCCACTGTACCTCACTTTTAAGATATCTTACTTCTCCTCCTCCTCCTCTTCCTCCTCTTCCTCTTCTTCCTCCTCCTCCTCCTCCTCATTCTCCCCTCTTTCTGTGTATGGTGTATATGGGTGCATATATGGTATACATGTGGAGATTCATAGTCAAACTCCTGTGTGTCATACCTTTTCTTTTTTGGGATAGAGTCTTTCATTGAACCTGGATCTTGCCAATTGGGCTAGGCTGGTGACTAGTGAGGCCCAGAGATCCTCTGTCTTTACTTCCCTAGGGCTGGGATATAAGCATGTATGCTTCCATGCCTGGCTTTGTGTGTGAGTACAGAGAATTGAACTCTGATTCTTTGTGTAGCTCTATGGCTTTGTATACTTTGTGGACTGAACTCTCTCTTATTTCTTTGGGGAAGAAAATTGAAAACTGGAAACATTTTTTATTTTGGGGGGGGGGGTGGAACAGTAGTAAGGTATGATTTTCTCAAGGTTCATTGTTTTGCAGTGCTGGGAATGTCCCTGATAGCCACACCAAGGAATTAAAATTCTCCTCTGAGAACACTGAGATGTTACCTATTCCAGCTTCCCAACTGGAATACAATGCATTCCACATGTGGCACTTAAAACTTCCTGATAGCCATATTTACAGAAAGCAAATAGAAACATAGCTGATAACTAACATTCCATCCCCCATTGCCACTTGGAGAAATGATGGGGCTATGAAGTCAGTTTCTCACTGGCCTCCTATGTTCTGTTGTGGAGCCTGCACTAGGAGGGACATGTGATTGTACCAAAGTTATAAAGGCAGAGAGAAGTAGAAGCAAGATTTGAACCCAGATCTCCTGGCTTCATACCAGATACTCTCAAGCATCCCCACTGATCACAGCTCACAAGCACTTTTGCTGTTAGGGTGTAGCAATCATGGCCCAAGTTGTCTCCATGTGTGAACATGAATAATGGCTTTTATTTGGTTGCAATTTTTAAGAACATCCCATATTCATTAAAAACACTAACCCTTAAGGATTAGTAGATATAAATAATCCACAGACCTCATAGTCTATTTTAATTAGCTGTTATAAATATGCGTGAGTGACATACTGTAGCTTAATTTGTGTTAATTTCAACTCATATTTGTGCCATATATTTTGTGATTTGTCCACAACTCAAATATTTTGGTTTCTTTCCTGCTGTTTTCTTTTTACAGGAACTTTAATTTTAGAATAAAGATCTAATTTTCTCCAGATTTTTGGATAGCCTCCCAGATCCAGAAAGGCTTTGCCTATAGGGTCAAAACATCTGGATTAAAAACCACAATTGCTGGATCCAACCGGCATTCTGCTTCACAGTCTTTGACAGGGTTGGGGAAAGACATGAGGAGACTCTCCCTGTTTGAAAAGTACAATATGCCAGGAGCCAGAGTGTTGAATGTTGAACCCAATTCTGCTAACATCACGTGGCTTACCCCCACCTTGCAACTCAAGTTTGCTGTAAGCAAACTTACTAGAAGTGACTAGTAAGTTGGTGCTTAGTGTCAGCTTTGCAATCTACCTGAAGATACAATAGTAACCTTTTCCCATTTAATCAGGTAAAGGGAGTAAAAAGACAGAGTACAGGATGCACACCTAAAATTAGCTGAGAGAGAGAGAGAGAGAGAGAGAGAGAGAGAGAGAGAGAGAGAGAGAGCTCACTTCAGCTCTACCAAGAGGTTAGAATAAGATACTTGAGAATCTCATTGTCTCTGGAAACTGAGGATAATGATGGCTGTTGCACTCTTATTGCAAATGCACCCATGATTTTCTTGCTTCCTTTGCAGTACACAGAATTTTAAAGTGATTTCCCATGCTGGTACCTGTAAGGTGCTTCTTAATGAACAGAAGATGGTGAAAGTGTTAGAAATCATGCTATGATTATGTCATGCTATGATTATGCTGTGTCTCTGGCAAAGATGAAGGGATCTTGCAGATATAGTTAAGGTCTAGAATAAGACACAGAGGGGAGATGTTCCTGTGTGCACCCAACCTGGTCTGAGGCTAGGAAAAGGGAGCCTATTGGTGGCAGAAATAGCCCTTCTTTCTGTCTTGCTGGATCTGAGGAATCAGCCCCTGTCAGTTTTACATGTGGAAGAAAATGAATTCTTCCAACAGCAGATGAGCTTGGAAGAGGACTGGAGACTGTCTTAGAGGAGGTCTCAGAGGATGTCTCATGCCAGGCTGACAGCTGGAACTCAGTCTTGTGAGGCCCTGAGCCAGGGACCCAATTAACCAGTTAAGTGTGCCTGAACCCCCAAACCATTCTAATACGCGCACGTGTGCCTGTCTGTCTCTCTGTTTGTCCGTGCATGCTCCTCTGTGTTGATGCACAGCATGAGGAGGTCAGAAGACAATCTCAGTTCTCACTGTCCCACTTGAACTGGAACTTCTTGTTTGCTCCCACATTTACCAGGCAAGCTGCCTTGCAAGCTTGCAGGGAGTTTCCCAACTCTGCCATCCATCTCACCACAGGGCATTGGGATCACAGATATGCACCACCTTATCTAGCTCTTCCATGGGCTCTGCCTACCTGAATTCAAATTTACACACTTGTGTGGCAAAAGCTTTTCCCACTGAGACATCTTCCAAGCCTCTTTTTTTTTTTTTTAAATTAACTTTATTATAGTATGGAAGTGAGGAACTTGACTTCAGTCTTTGAATTTTTATCTTTTCCTGGAGTATCAGTCTATGGTCCAGTAGTTTTTGGGCAGGAACCTACTACTCTTGGTCAGCCACATATTCTCAAGAGTGGGTAGATATCTGATACTCCAAAGTGGCTGTATTGCTGAGCTGGGGCATTTGCTTAGGCTATTTGATGCAGTTTGGATTTAAGATAGTTTCAGTTTAGGATAGATTTGTTGTGATTGAGATAGTTGATATGGTCAACTTGATAGAATTCAGATTTACCTAGGAGACAAGTCTCTGGGTACGTTTATTAGGGATTATCTAGATTAAGTTAATTAAGATAGGAAGATTCACTGTAAATGAGGGTGATGCCATGCCATGGACTGGATTCTTGGACTGTATACAGAGGACTTAGCCAGCTGAGCACTGACAATCATCACTCTCTGCTTCCTAATGGCAGATACAATGTGAGCAGCTGCCTGAAGCTCCCACCACCAAACCTTCCCTGCCTTGATGGACTGTATCCACCCCCCCCCCCCCCCCCCCCCCGCCCCAAACCATAAAGCAGAACAAATCTCTCTTCCCTTACATTGAGTCACATCAAACATTTGCTCACATCAATGAGCATTAACTGACACATTAACTGACCCCATTGGAAGCTGAGGGATGTCTGGATGTGAGAAGAACATTAAAATGTGCTAGATTTTGCTAATTTGTTACACCAAAAAGAAGATCCAAGCAGCATTGTTCCATGATCATTGAATTTATGTTAAAGCTTTAGTTTTCTGTTACTTCTTAGGATAAACAAGTTTGCTCTTTCCCTTTAAAAGTGACACTTCTCTGAGTTCTTTTAATGTCCTTGGGCAGAAAATCCTGTGACTAGGATATTTATCTTTTTAATTGACTGAGTAATTGAGTTTTCTTTACAGTGATAAGGATGGAAGAACTTGCACATGCTAGACAGGTATTATTCCACTGAGCCACACCCCCACCCCAAGTATCTCCTTAAAGGGCATCATTTGTCCCTAGGTCACTCTGTTAGTTACTATCTCACTGCTATAACCAAATACCCAGGAAAAGCATCTTAAGGATCTAGGGAGATACTTCAGCTCATAAACTTGATCAAGATGGGGTAGTTTGTTTGCAGGCCAGCGAGCCTGCAAGTGTCTGGGGATTTCTCCTGTCTCTGTCAAGAGACAGAGTTCTCATTGTTATGAGAACCTGAGTTCAGATTCTGGGTAATGCACGCCTATAATTTCAATACTAGGGAGGCAGATACAAGAATAGCCCTGCAGCTCATTGATCAGCCAGTCTAGGTAACTTTGAGCTCCAAGGTCAGCCAGAGACCCCATTTCAAAAAAATAAGGTAGAGAATGGTTGATAAAAATACCAATATCAACTTCATATCTCCCTACATATGTACACATACCTGTGTGAACACTCATACACCTGCACTTGCCAGGCATGCTTGAGGCTCTGAGTTCCATTTCCTACACTACAATAAGCAAACACACATAGATTCATAAAGAGTGCTTATTCCAGAACAGGAAATTTAAGGATATACAAGCCTGAGAGATGAAGGCTGTCATCCTCACCAGTAATAGTTCTATTCCTTGTCCCATACATAAACACGCATGTGTACTACACACACACACATACACACACACACACACACACACACACACACAAGAGAGAGAGAGAGAGAGACAGAGAGAGACAGAGAGAGAGACAGAGAGAGACAGAGAGAGAGAGAGACAGACAGACACACACACACACAGAGACAGACAGACAGACAGACAGACAGACACACACACACACACACACACACGCACACACACACGCACACGCACACTTACTTACAGAGTAGGGGAGGAAGGAAGAAACGTGACAGAATGATTGGCTGTCATCAGTTGCGGTAGGAGAATGAGGCTGCTTGCACACATCTATGTTTATCAAGAAGGAGAAAAGGGGAATGCTAGAATTTAGCTGGTATCCTCCTTTTCCTTTGCACAGGATGATGTCACCCACATTCAGAGTGGTTATTTCTGCCTCAGTTAATTTTCTCTGAAAATGCCCTCAAAGGTGATTCTAAATCTAATCCAATTAACAATGAAGATTAACCATCATACAATCAGCATCATGGAGAAATTTTTAGGTAGAGTTTGGAAGAGTCAACCAATTCACACATTAAATTTAACTCAATATGCTGTTTAAATGACTCTCTAATTTATCTGACCCCCATGTGTATATCCATTCATGTGTGCATATCTGCTCTGTCTTGTTTCTAGAGCAAATCCAGGTAACAGGAAGAAAGTAAACAAATGCCCATCTTGCTTTGCATCTTTAGTGCTTTGTGAGTGAAAGCCTTGAAATGGCCAAAGGTTGTCATTTGTATTTCCAGATGAGAATCTGGAACTCAGCCATGTCAGTTTAGCTGCTCAAGGCCTCCTAGATGGTGGGGATACAAGTTCACAATGGGGCCACTCAGGGGATCCCTGGCTTCTGGGCGAGGACCTCCTGGGCAAAGATAGGACACCCAGCCTTTGGTGTGGAAGTTTCTCTCATGGCCTTTGGCTCCATTTTTCATTCTTCCTCTGGCTCTGTACCAGAGGCAGCTCCCCAGAATCCATTCATGTGTACTTTGCTGTCTTCTCATTGGGTCCAGCTAGTGGTAGATTAGATGTACACATATTTATTCTCCTCTTGTCCTCCCTTGGCAGAATTTTGTGTTGGCCATTGTCCCCCACTGTGATGGCTGGTTCTACTTGTCTGCTTGACATAATGTAGAACCAATTAGTGAGAGAGTCTTGAAGTTTTGGTTGTGAGCCATTAACAGCTGAGCTATCTTCCCTAGCCTGAGAAATAGAGAATTAATGAAGAATTATCTAGATCAGATTGGCCTGTGGTCATGTCTGTGGAGGATTTTCTTATTTATGCTAATTCATGTGGGCAGACCTAGTCCACTTTGGACAGCATCATTCCCTACGCAGAGGATCCTAAACTATGTCAGTGTAGAAGGCTAGCTGAGCACTAAGTATGTGCGCATTTCTCTCTCTCTGCTCTTGACTGTGGATGTTTATGATTAGCTGCTTCAAGTTCCTGCTGCCTTGACTTTTCAGAAGGCATAGACTTTAACTTGGAATCGTGAACTGAAATAAACCTTTCTCCCCTAATTGCTTTTGTTGGGGTGGTTTTTTTGTTTGTTTGTTTGTTTGTTTTTGTTTTTGTTTTTTTTTGAGACAGAGTTTCTCTGTGTATCTTTTCACCTTTCCTGGATCTCACTCTGTAGACCAGGCTGGCCTCGAACTCACAGAGATCCGCCTGGCTCTGCCTCCCAGTGCTGGAATTAAAGGCGTGCGCTGCCACTGCCCAGCTGTTGGGGGTGTTTTAACACAGTAACAGAAATGAAAATAGAACACCTCCACAGAGCACAGTTCTCACGGTGACAGCTCTGTCCCTTGGCCACTTCCGCTTGCTGCTTCTAGTTATTGCTGGCTTTAGATGCCTCCATTTTCTTTAAGAAACTTCTGATGCCTGTTTTCTTCTTTATAAGAAATCCCTTCATTAGTTGCCTTCCAAGACTTCTAACTAGAACTCTGTCATACACTGCCATGCTCCTTGGTTGGCTTGGTGTCTGCCAGCTCATTGGCAAACACCCTTTGGCCTCTTTTAGATTCTTTGTGTTCTCTGCTATATGTGAGTCAGCTTAAGGATGTGAGGCTTGGTGATCAATTGGAACATGAAAATCAGTTAGAAATGCTGGGAAGCTAAGGTGGACAATGGGGTACCTTACATTGGCTGTTTTGAGGTCACAGGAAACCAACTGTGAAGTTAGTGAAGTTATTCAGCCATGGAGCGTGACTTCAGGCATGTAAGTCCTTTGTGCCTCAGTCTCTCTATATTAAAAATAATGTAGCTGGGCCCAGGATATGGCTAAGTGGTGGAGCATTTGCCTGGCATGCTATAGGCCCTGAGTTCTGTGCCCAGGGTCACAAAAAAGAAGTAATGAATTTGTAAATACAGAATATTTAGTGCTGAGACTCTACTAAAGAACACGAACAGAGTGGGAAATGCAGGCAGTTATCAAAGTCTGTATGAGGAATGGCAAGCGGCACCAGGTACTCCAGGGTACCACCAGGTACCACAGCTGTAGCTCCTAGATGATGAGGCTGCAGGTACACAAAGCTTTCTTGCTTACTAGGAGTTTCCTTTCTCCTTAATAGTTTTCTCTTAGCTGAAAACTATTTTAATCCTAGGCCATTGGCCTTATGCTCAGGAATGCCTACACACAGAAGTGCTGTGTAAACTCAGTGAAGGGTGTGCAAGGAAAAAGTTATTAAAATAACTGTCAATAATTTTTTTTTCTGCTTTGAGGAGTGGATGTGGGAATGTGAGGCTTAGACAAAAGCTTAGCATCACAGTCCATTTTTTGTGCTATAACAAAATATCTGAAACAAGGTAATTTATAAAAGATGGACTTATTTTGGCTGATGGTTCTAGAGCCTGGGACATTTGGCACATAGTGTGTGTGTGGGTGCTTTAGGGTACGTGGGTACATTGTGGAAGGCATTATGTGGGGAAGCAGAAAACATCCCAGCTTTGCCTCCTTTCCCACTTCTCTCTCCTCTTCCTCACTTTTCCACCCTTTCTCCTCCCTCTTACTTCCCCCTTTCTTTCTCTTCCTCATCTTCCTCCTTCTCCTCCTCTTCTCCCTTTTTAATTATATTTCATTATTTAGTCTATGTGTGGAGAGCTAGAGACAACTCGGAGGAGTTGGTTTTCTCCTCCTACTATGTCCATTCTGGAAATCACAGTCATCAGGCTTGACAGCAGGTGCCTTTACATATGGATCAATGCCATCATGGGGGTCCCATCCTCCCAACTTCATTTAATCCTAATTACCCCTAAAAGACACTGCCTCCACACACCATCAACACATGATTTGTGGGGCTTAAGTGTAACTAGAGTTTTCCTGCCTGGCCCACAGTCAGGACAAAATCTCTCTCACCCGCCAGGCCCATAGACGCTCAGACCCAACCAAATAAACACACAGAAACTTACATTGCTTACAAACTGTATGGCCGTGGCAGGATTTTTGCTATCTAGTTCTTTTGTTGTTGTTGTTGTTTTTGTTTTTCGAGACAGAGTTTCTGTGTGTAGCTTTGCACCTTTCCTGGAACTCACTTGGTAGCCCAGGCTGGCCTAGAACTCACAGAGATACGCCTGCCTCTGCCTCCCAAGTGCTGGGATTAAAGGCATGCACCACCACCGCCTGGCGCTATCTAGTTCTTATATCTTAATTTAACCCATTTCTGTTAGTCTATAAGTTGCCACATGGTTTGTGGCTTACCAGTACCTTACACCTTGCTTGTCATGGTGGTGGCTAGCAGGTCTCTCCACCTCCACCTTCCACTTCCCAGACTTCTCCTCTCTCTTTGTCCCACCTATACTTCCTGCCTGGCTACTGGCCAATCAGGGTCTTATTTTAACCAATCAGAGCAACACATTTGACATACTTAAACATTCCACAGCACTTAAGTTTCGCCATAGCAAGGTGAAGAATGGAGTCAAACCATAGCACATGGTTTAAAGGAATATGACCCATCTCGTTACATTATAGTCTTCCTCAGTGGAGAAGTTTGATAATATCAATCTCATCTTGATTCTTTAGGGATTAGGTTTGGGTATGAGACATTGGGGCTATCAGAGAAGTTTTCTAGACTGACTGACTGAGCTTGAATTACCGTGTGATTAGCTGGTATGCAGTTTGCAAACAATGTGTGGAAAATACTTGTTTGTATTCTGTGTGACCCAGTGGGAGGGAGATGGTGCCATGACTCACCAAGGAAGAAGCACATTCAGCAGGATGAAAGTTCAGTGATAGAGATCCAAAATTCCTAGCCTAGAAATCATTATGAGCCTTGGGGACTGGGGAGGGCAGGGGTAGAGGTGGACTAGCTGAGAAGGGGTTGCACCATAGATTTACAGTGGCGTGGTAAAGAGAGGACTCCCCAATTTCAAATGACATACTCCAGATAGTTGGCACCAAGTGTGATTTCTGGGATGATACTGAAATGACGTGGCCAGCCTCTATATATGCAAAGTTTCATGGAATCTTCTTATGGAACCTCCTTGAGAAAAGTGATCTTGTTCCCATCTCAATGAGCCTTGGCATTCTAGTTTGATTTCGGTTGCTATGATAAAACACTGATCAAAAAAGGAACTTAAAGAGGAAAGATTTTATTTGGATTATACTTTCCGGTCACAGTCCATTTCAGGGGTAGTTACAGCAGAAACTGGAGGCAGGAACCATGGAGGAACAGTGCTCGATAGATTACTCTCTAGATCACTGTCTAATAAAACTCCAGACTTGACAATGGTACAACCTACAGCAGGCTGGCCCCTCCTCCATCCGTTAAGATTATCGAAACAGTTCTTCACAGATGTGTTTATAGACCAACCCGGTAAAGACAATTAGCTCCTTGGAGACTCATTTCAGGTGACTCTTGTGTATGCTGAAATGACAGTTAATACTCACTAGGATACTTAGAGACACTAAGTAATTTTTCTTTGATTTGAGCTTACATGTGTCAAGATTTCAATGTTAATACTGATTAAGACTATAAACAACAGCTAAAAACACCAGCAGCCCCTAATGAGGTATTGGCCATGTGCCAAGTGACTACACACACACACACACACACACACACACACACACACACACACACACACACATACGTGTATGTATATCATTGATCCCTGGCTTAGAAATGAAAATTATTCTCTCTTGCCTCCTCACCACTCAACACCTGTGCGTTGATTGTATATATCTATATCTATCAATTACCTAATTATGGATGCCATTTGTTTATTATTGTGCCTGTGTGAGTGTGAATGTATATGTTTATATATACACATGTATATGTGCACATGTGGGTAAATATATGTGAGGGCCAGAAGTCGACCTCAGCTGTCATTCCTCAGGATGCCATCCACGTTGTTTTTCTGAGGCAGGGTCTGTCACTGGCCTGAGACTTGCTGCTTTGGCTAGGCTGGCTGCCCAGGGATCTGCGGGTATCTCAGCCTGTCTCCAGAGCTGAGGTCACTAGGACACACCACTACATATGGCTTTGATTTGGATGTAAGTTCTGGGGATTGATATGAGGTCCTTATGCTTTCACAACAAGCACTTTGTGGGCTTAGCTATCTATTCAGCTCCAGAGAACTGTTTAAAATAACATTATATTTTAAAATAATCTGAACACAGGGAATGGAGAAAGTTCAGCCTATTTAGTTCCTCAGGAGATCTCTCATCAGTAAGAGGTAGAGGTAAATATTATAGCATTCTTCATTCTGGGGCAAACTGAAAAGACAGAAAATATAAAAATCAGTATGCTGATTCCTTCATTAATAGCTTTCTCCATGACTACACTTTCTACCCTATTTGCCATATTGGCATTTTAATTTTCCAAGGCACTCTGAAACTATATTACCTGGTAACATCTCCCTGTGGGATGCTGATAAAAATGCCTGTGTATATTATCTGGCCCCAAGAATGATGTGCACATGCTCTGTGACTATCAGAAAGGGTGAGGTCTCATTTATGGCACCATTTATGACTTAGATTCATTTCTCTGGCTGGGTTTGAGGCCCAAATTAGACTCTGATTTAAATGAGAGGATGTCTGATTTCATCCACATTATGGCTTGATCTATCTGGTCCCCAGCCTTAATTTCAGGGGAATGCAGGACTCTACAGGTGGGTCATTGAGGATATACTTTTGGGGATGATGGCCAACCCTGCTTCTAGCCTGAGCTCTCTGCTCCCTGATGTGAGGTTCCTGCCCTAACTTCCTTCAGTGATGGACTGAGAGCAGGAAGTTAATAATTCCTTTTTCCCCTTAAGTTGCTTTTGGTCAGTGCTTTACCACATACACAGAAGGAAAACCAAGTCACCCAGTGATGAGACAAGCATCTAATCCAGTCATTTCCTGTTTCCCAACTTTCTTTGGGGGAATAGATTCCCTGCCTGAACATCCCACATTAGTCTAATCCTTCGTGACCCAGTCCATGCTTCAGCTTGCTTGTCCTTTCTGACCATTAGACTACCCTGAGGACTGCGGCTCCTGGGTCCTCTCCCATATTTCTCCCACTGGGTCTGATAGATACTGGTGAGGAAAGTGTGGCTTTTCGGTCAGGAATGTCTGAGGCTGAATCCCTGGTTTTTTTTTTGCTTCTCAGCCATACAATTATGGGCACTTTTCATTTTATCCTGATTTTTCTAACTGTGACGTGGGACTGTGAGCCTGGCTTGGAGAGGATGGGCCCACTGAGAGGAGGGTAGACATATAAAGTACTGTGGTGATATTTTATTTGTGCTAAAATGTGGTGATATTTTACTTGTGCATAATAAATAAAGCTTGCCTGGAGATCAGAGGAAAAAGCCAGCCACAACACAGAAATCAGGCAGTGTTAGCACATGCCTTTAATTCTATCACTTGGCAGGCAGGATCTCTGTGTGTCCATACTGGAAACAGAGCCAGGTGTGGTGGCACATGCCTTAAATTGTAACACTAGTTAACCATGGAGGTCTGGAGGTTGGTACAGACAGACAGGAAGTGACAGAGCTGGGCAGGAAGAGGAAGTGATGTAGCTGGACAGAGGGAGCAAATCAGAACAGTAAGGCATGTAGGCGTGAGTAGACAGGTAGTAAGTCACATTTGCAAGCTGCTGAGTTGGTGAGGTAAGGTTAGCTGTGGCTTAATATCTGGCTTTGTGTTTTTTATTTAATATGACTATTTAGAAATTCATCAACAAAGTACCCCACTGATGTTGGCATACAGTGACACCATAATTTTCTTTTTTCCTAAAAATTCCTTCCCTTCTAATGTCCACTCAGTTATTTCTAGATTACAAATGGTTCAGAATAGCAGTTGCCTCTGTTGTTACCTTTCTCCCTAGCACCCGACACTGCAACCTTGGCCTGATTCCCCAAGATGTTCCTGTACTTACAGGTATAAAAAGCAGTAGCTGTGTGGAAGCCACTGCCTGTTGCAGTGCAGGCAGGGTACATTGTCTTGGATGCTTGATGCTCAAAGAGGAGACGGAGTTGGCAAAACCTCTCAGGAATCATGGTTTCTACACCTGTATCACCTTGCTGACAGCTGCCATTCTCTGCTTGATTCTGTCTGTGAGAGCTCATTCTTTCACTAGCCTGCTCCAGGTATTTGGGCTCTCTCATGGTTGCTAGAGAATTGTTTGCACCGCCAATCAGCTGTGCCAATAAAGTCACCTCGAATCACGGAAGGAGTCAGTGATGGGCTGACCAGGATTAGTCATAGAGATGTTGAAGGCTGGGGAAGTTGGATAGAGAGGGACAGGAGGGGCTGAGGGACATTTCCAGGATTTTTGGACTGGAAAAATGTGGAGAGTGGTGTCAGCCGGTTGTCTCGCTGCTGTCCTTGGTTTTATTAGGATTTTATCTCAATTTATGACTCCCCAGTTTTTATTAATACTAGAAAAATTTAGGTAAACATAAGATATCACTATTATAAGTTTTCTTTTTAGCATGAGCTGATATCTGCTGTACCAGGCTGTCTTTTGGGCCACCAACAAGCTCCCAAATCATAACACAGAGACTCATTATTATTTATGAATGCTCAGCCTTATCTTATGCTTGTCCCACTAGCTCTTATAATTTAACTTGTTGCTCTTCATCTATGTTATGCCTCAGGACTTTTAACTTTCCTTCTGTATATCTTATTTTCACTGCTTTTCATGTCTGTCTGTCTGTCTGATGGCTGCCTGGCTTCTGGCCCTGGGTGTGTCCCTCTCTTTCTCCCTCATTCTCTTCTCTTTCTTCTCTCATTCTTTCTTTTCGAACCTAGATTTCTCCTCCTATTTATTTAACAGAATTTTCTCAAGGGCCTGTCCTGAGAAGATTCCTCCCAGAGTCCTGGGGAAGATGCCATGTTCAGCGGGGTGTTATCTGCGGGGAAAAGAATCTACGTCGAACACCATGCTCTTTCATCCATTACTTTATTTCTCTATAACAAACGTCTATTTACACAGCTTCAGCTCCATTCTCACATTCAGCTCCTCTCTGTACCTAATTTTCCTGTCTTCTCATAGTCCTAATTATGCTCCTATGCTTTTGACCTCATCTTCGCCCTCTGTTCCTCCGTCCTCCTTCTTTTCTTCCTTGCTCCTTACCCCTGGCTCTGAGAAACTCTGCCTTCTTCTCTTCTCTTTGGCCATGCAGCTCTGCCTACCATCTACAGAAACTCTCCTTGTTCTCTTCTCCTCTGACCACATGGCCCTGTTCTTTCTCTCCCTGCAACATGGCTCTGCTCTGGCCAAGAAATCTGCCCCAGTTCTTACAGCACCAGGTTATGCAAAAAAACCAAAAAACCAAAAAACCAAAAAACCAAAAAACCAAAAAACAAACCCTATTGTTCTGAGTCAATAGCTCTACTAGGTGCTACTAGGCTGGAAGGCAAGGGATGGTCTGAGCTTTGTTTGCACAAGAAACAAAGCTATGCATCTACAGCCAACCTGTCTCCTAGGCTCTATAGGGACATTAGTTACCTAGTGGATCAGCAGTAGGTCTGAGAAGCTAAACTGTTCACCAATGGCCTAGTACTAAATGGGCCCACAAAAATTTCATAGCAGAAGACAACTGAAATATTAAAAACTGAAAAATACCAAATATTCCTTGATAAGTGGCTTCCTCTAGAAAAAATGCTTTGAAATATCTAGATATAGCTTTAATATACAGCTGAATCTCTAGAATACATTCTTGTGGCCCACAGGATTTATTCTTTTTGCCTGCCAGCCCCACCTATCCTTTCTCTGCCTAGCTATTGGCCATTCAGCTTCTTATTAGAATAATCAGATGCCTTAGGCAGGCAAGGTGAAACAGCAACACATCTGTACATAATTAAGCATATATCCTTACATTGTTAAACAAATAAATACAGCATAAACAAATATAATACACCTTTACACAGTTAAAGTAATATTCCATATCATAAACAAATGTGACACATCTTTGCCTGCTTAAACAAATATTCCACAACAATCTGTCTCTGAAAATGTCATTCATCTGTTCCTTTCTTGCCTTCATAATGTATCTGAAAGGCTTTGCCCTTATGCACATGAAGATAGTGAATCTATTAGAAGACTGTGATCAGGGCTGGGGAGACAGCTCAGTTGGTAAAGTGTTCACTTTGCAAACACAGGACATGAGTTCAATTCCCAGAACTCACATGTAAAATAGCCAGGCATGGTGGGACTTACATGTAAGCCCAGTGATGATGATATTAAAGGCAGAGATCAATAGATGCCTGAGGTTCACTAGTCAGCTAGCCTAGCCTACTTGGTGAGTTTTTGGCCAGGGAGAGACCCTGTTTTAAAGGAAAAAACAAGATGGAAGATGTCCAACAAACAATAACCTGAGGTGGTCATCTGTTCTCCATACACATGCACACATATGTGCACATGTACTTACTTGTACACTTATAATTATGTGCACGTGCATGAACACACACACATGCATGAAAACTGTGACTGTATCTTCAAGAGGTCTTTCCCCTATTTCCCTCCAGGTATAGATAGTTTTCTTTCTCAGGTGTGTTCCATGATATATCCCACTTTGTGAGATGTTACCCTTACTTCCTCTCTTGGTGGGCCATGCTACAGTGTGCAGAGCAGTAAGAGTACCTGCTCATAAGCCACGCAGACTTGTTTCAAATCTCTGTTGGCCACTGGCTCAGTTCACCTACCTATAAAATAGAGGCAGCCTGACCAAGCTCCTGGCACTGGGCAAGTGGGTCACATGTGCAGATGTCTGTAGAATATGCACTCCCATGCCTAGCCTGGCAAATGCAAGTAAAGGCTAATTTGCTAATTGTCAGGTAGGGAGTGATCATTGTGCTTGTTTACCTTAGACAAATCTGCTTAGTGACCTTGAAGGCTGTACTCAGCAAGGGTGTGGGGTCTTTCTTCCTTTGTGATAATAAAAGTGGCATTAATTAAGTATCCTCCTTACCCCATTAGAGTCACACACATTTGGAGGAGGTTTGGATAGTTCACAATGGTCACTTTAAACACATCAGTTCAAGGCAGGTTGCAATTTAAAAATCATCATTCAGACCTCCTTTGGCTAACCCTGGGCGTTGTGGAGACCGCTGGGGAAGCAGTGGAATGCCCAGACAGCCATGGGCAGTACTCCAGAGCAGCTGAAAGATGAGTGCATCCATCGCTGATGCACAGGCTATGTAGACACCAAATCCCCCTGATGGAGTCCAGCAATGCTTTGTTGATGATCATCCTTCTGGAAAGACCAGATGAGCTCACCCAGAAGAAGGGGCGGGTGAAGGATTTCAGGAAAGACTCCTAGTTATCAGAAATCAAGTTGTAAAATCTCTGGGGGTGGGTAGGGGCTCCTGTTGATGTCCCCACTTGTTGTCACAGCCCCAGACACATGGCTTGGTGGTGATGTCATCCGACATGAATAGAGGCTGCCAGATAGAACCTGGATTGTGATGGAAGGTAAGAGAGACGTGCAATTTGTGTACCATGTGAGCATGGAATGAGTCATGCTTTCCAGTAGGGCATTATCACCTATCCCAGCACTGACTCCAACTCCTCAAGATATTAAAAAATAACTATCATCTATCCCCGAAGAACTCACTCTTTCCAAGTTAAGATCTGATGTGGAGTAGTTAGGTTCATCTTGTATCATGAATGCAAAACACTTTCATCTGACTCAGTTAAACACACATAACCAACCTCAATCTCTTAGTTCATTCATTCATTACTTCCATTAATGGAAACATCTATTCATTCATCCGGTCTATCCTTGTTCCATGCTTCCATTCCATCTGCCTTTCTATGGGTCCATTAATTGTCCAGTCTTTCACTAACTGGAAAAATAACTGTTGTGCTTTCTTTCTGTGCACCTTACTGTGCTGGGCATTGGACAGGAGGCAGTGAAATAAGACACACATAGGATTGGCTATTCTGGGGAAGACAGACCTGTAAACAAGTAATTACAACAAAAGGTGATGAATGGGGAGCATCGTGACAGGGAGAATAAGAGTCTTGCAGCAAAAGTTCCCTTTGGCCAGAGCTTTAAAAGTTTTCTATTACCCCAAAGTTGAGATTCCAGTGGCTTAGCTTCTGGAGTGTCTACATAAATAACGTCAAACACTCCTACATTAGGAAGAAGAGAGAGCATTTGTGCAGTTTGTGCCAGGTGGCTGGGCATAGAGCCAAGCCCTCTACAAAGATAGTCACACTTAATCCTCCCAACAATCCCAAGTCTCCCCATTTCACAGATGAGGAAGCTGAAAGAGCGGGCAGCTTGTCCACTAGGAGCGGAGCCCTGATCAGTCTGATTTCGTACTCTTTGTTGTCCCAGTCCCCTGAATGGGGAAATTTTGACAAAGGGTATCAAGAACTCAGTGTAGGAAGCATCTTTTGACCTTAGTTTACCCCCAAGATTCCATAATAAGGTCCCCACCCTGTGAGAACAAGTGTAAGAACTTAGGGTGATCAGGCCAGAGAGTATTTTGGGGGTAAGCCATGCTTCTGCCTCCCAGGAAGAATGAGAAAGCTTTTCGGGAAGTTCCTTGCAATCATGGAGAGGCCTTAAGCAATCTAACCTAGAAACGAATCAATCTTAGGCTCATGTGCACATTTTGGATGTTGCTAGGATAATATAAACCAAACTAGAGAACTTAATGTCTACATGACATCTTCATTTGGTTGTAAAGCAATCTATTATACATGCTCTCCTTCCTTTAGAATGATAAAAAAAGAAGTGAGTCAGTCATTTTTACAAAAATAGTCCTGTATTTCAAAAGAAAACAAACTTTTTTTTTTCAAAGAATGTAAGCTTCTATTTTTTTCCCTTAATTCCTTATGTCTCCTTCCTTTGACTTAGTGATATGGTCCATCGGTCCAGATGTTCAATCATTTTTGAGCTAATTTGGTGATGTTCACATTTAATTTAGAAATGACTCATACACAACTTGAGTCATTGCCTATGTCTGGCCAGAGTTCAGGACAGTCACTGAAGGTGATGGTGACTAGGGCTTGCCCATGAATGACCCGCCTTCTGTTACTTGAGAGGTGACTGAGTGGCTGCAGTGACTCAGGTGGCATTAGTGTGACCATGAATACCATGGTTAACCCCCCCTCATAGCTGCTCTTGTGTGTCCCATGTAGTCTGAGATGTATCTGTGCTCATGGGCACTGCTCATCCTGTACTGCATATTCCAAGAAAGACATGAACGATCTATGCCTTCAAGTGTCTCCCTGTGGGTTCTTCTTGGCCATTCTGTAGTTATTAAAGACTTAGTCTATCAACTCCATCTCCAGTGGGAGAGAGGTTTTTTTTGTGTGTATTTTTTGTGTAGGTTGTATGTGGGCTAGAGACCAACCTTGAATGTCATTCTTCAGAAGGTTATTAGACAGGGTCTCTCTCAGGGACATGTGGCATGCTGGTTTGGCTAGACTAGATGGCCAGGCAGCCCTAGGGAGCCTCCTGTTTCGACCTCCCCAAGCTGAAATTGCAGATGTCTACCACTACTCCTAGAGATCAAACTCAGGTCTTTGTGTTTGCAAGGCAAATCCTTTACCATCAGAGCTGTTTCCTATGTGTTCTAGCAGGATTTCATGACCTGACATCTCAATCATCATTGACATCGTCTCTCCTTGATGGTAAGCCTCAGAGTTAATTAATCTACTTCACAGCACCGTGGCTATAGCATGCCGTGATGATAGTTAGAACTGTTCTAGTATAGTTCTTGAGGAACAGCCACCAGCATGCCTGTTACTATGAAGATGTGGAATTTGACACTTGATGCCATAGGCTTGGGTTATATGTCCTTTATCTCTTCTATCTTTGCCCATCTTCCCTTCAATTCTATGTACTATATGCTGGTTAAGAAGAAATCAAGAATCACATAAGCAATGAACCTCACCTAGGATCACTCTGGTGACAAATTTGAGTGGCAATATCTAAATCCACCCTTCCTAATTCCGTGCTATCCACCTCGACATCCATATTTCTTGTTTTCACCACCTATCCTGGCTGTTTTATCGTTGTTGTTTTAAATCAACTTGACATAAGTTAGAGTCATCCGAGAAGAGGGAACTGCAATTGAGAAATGCCTTAATAGGACTTCATAGGATTGACCTGCAGGCAAGCCTGTGAGATGTTTTCTTGATTAGTGGTTGATGTAGGAGGGTTCAGCCCATTGTATATGGTACCACTCCTGGGCAGGTGGTCCTAGATGTATAAGAAAGCCACAGTTTGCCCTAGGACCAAGGAATAATTAAGAGCTGGCCATCCTAATGTGTGTAGATGAAGTTTGAACATCCCCACCTATATAATATTCCTTAAGGTATAGCACGGAGATATGAGTAAGAAGAAAAAGTGAAAAAAACAAAAACAAAAACAACCCCCCCCCAAAAAAAAACAGCAACTAGAGAAATACTCATGAACTTGAAACTCAAACCTGATTTCCCATGTTGTTTTGACACCATTTGTCATGGGTAGGAGGAGGAAACATACTTTTATTTCACAGTATGTTAGCTTGATTTACAACTTGTACATATTTGGACATAAATTATGTGGCTCCCTCTTCTACCCATTTGCTTCAAACCTCAAGTGGTATGGATAGGCCTGTAAGCCACCACTATGTTAGCAGCTGTCCTGGCTTATTTGGGACTAAGGGGGTTTTCCCTGGGATGCAGGATTTAAAATGCTAACAGAGAAAATTCCAGACAAATCAGGGGGAGTTGAGTTGTTCTCTCTAGTTCTGCTTATAATCTAATAAGTGCTACTAATTTGTAGATCTAGATATGTTAGAATTCTTGTTTTGGGAACAATCATAATAAAACCACAACAACTTCTGTTTATGCTTTTATCTTGGTATCTTAATAGATTTTCATTGATGATAGTCCTGCTCTCAGAGTCAAAAAGAAATTCAAGGTCATTTGGCTATAGCCAGGCATCCTTTCTTCAGGGTAACATGAAGCCTATGAGCAGTGGTGTTTGTACAAGAGCCACTGCTCACTGCCATGAGAATTCACTGGCCACTTGACAAAGCCTCATCACAACCACTGCTGAATGTCCAAGAAGATTTTTTTTTTTTTTGGTTTTTCGAGACAGGGTTTCTTTGTGTAGCTTTGTGCCTTTCCTGGAACTCACTTGGTAGACCAGGCTGGCCTCAAACTCACAGAGATCCACCTGGCTCTGCCTCCTGAGTGCTGGGATTAAAGGCGTGCACCACCACCGCCTGGCAGAAGATTCTTACTCCTTGGGCTTTTCTTCTGCAAGAACAAAGAGATGGGCAAGGTGCTGTACAACACTAGTTATGTCGGTCCTCAGTTCAGGCTTCATCACAATGAGAGAGCATGGCTCCTTTCTAGGCAGCCTGTAGATAGCTAAGACTTCTGGGTATTTCCAAGTGTTTGGTGACTGAAAAATCTGATTAGGTGGAAAGGTCTTCCTTCAGACTGAGAAAACCTAAGAAGTAGATGAAGCTAGTCAATCCATGAGGCTGCTTGTGTTTTTGATATATTTGGGAATAAGACATTCACTCATGCATTCATTCATTCTCATTCATTAATTCATGCATCCTTTCAGGGAATGATACCCAAAGCAGTAATATCTCAAGCAAAGAATCTGTAAGATCAAAGTCCCTGTGGCAGGCACACACTTGTTTGACGAGCTGATAGCAGGGCAGAGGAATGGGTTGAGAGAGGAAAAAGGTGGACTAAGATGAGGTCAGAGATGGGCAGGGGTCATGTCACCTTAGTGGTTCCAGTAAATAAAGAGTTTAGGTTTTGGTAAGTGTATTGGAATGACCATGCAGTAGGTGGAAAATGCCCCTTCCCTGAAGACACCCACATCCTATCCCTGAAATCATAAATGTCAGAAGACAAGACAAACTCAGGCTTTGTGGAGTCTGGATGGCTAAGCATGTAGGGCACACAATGAAATAATGTACACACATCCCTGTGAAAGGGAGGGAGAGGAAGATAAGACACAGAGAATAGAGGGGAAGGCCTTGCAATGGTGGAGGCAGGGAGTGAGGGATGTAGCCAGGAGCTAGCCAATAAGGGTAGGTTCTAGAAGGCAGAACAGGTCAGCAATAGATTCTGGATCACCCAGAAGAGTGTTTTTAGCCTGATGAGATTGATTTTGGATTTCCAGCCTCCAGACCTGGGAGATAATAAATTCTTTTCTCTTAATCCACTTGTGGTTGTGGTCATTTCTCACAGCAGCTGAGGAAAGCCAGACCAGGAAGGGCTCAGCTTTCAGCTGGATTCCAAGCATCTTCAATGTTGGTTCTTCAGTGACCTCCTGGTGGCTTCATGGAGCAGAGAGCAGAGGGACAAGCTTAGCAGTAGGGGGGTTGGCTGGGGGACCTTGCAGGTGTGTAGACAAGGTGTGATGGGTGGTGAAGACAGAAGGAAACAGCCATCAGGGTTTTCTATTGGCTAAGAGACTGTCATCAAGAAAAACAGACTGGGGATGGAGAAATGGCTCCGCTGGTGAACTGCATGTTGTATAAATAGTGAGGACCCAAGCTCAGATCTCCAGAACCCACATAAGAAAGTATGGCGTGTTTACCTGAAATCCTAGAGCTGGGGAGGAGGAACTGGGAGAATCTGCAGGCTTACTGGACAGCAGTGAACTTTCTAGCCAAATCAGCAAACTTCAGGTTTAGTGAGAGACCCAGACTCCAAAACTATGGTGAGAGCCATGGAAGGAGACACTTGATGTTGATCCTTGGCTTCCACGTGCATGTGTACTCATGTGCACACATATCCATGCACCCATAGATACTGCACATGCATGTACATACATCAACACACATATACACACACCCCAGACCAGACTCTGCAGTCACAAGTGATCTAATGTGATGCCTAGTTTTATGTCAACCTGACACAGGCTAGAGTCATTTGGGAAGAAGGATCCTCAAATGAGAAAATTCCCCCACTGGATTGACCAGTTGACAAGCCTGTGGGACATTTGCTTGCTTGATTAGTGATGTGAGAGGGTCCAGCTGATTGTAGGAAGTTTCCACCTATGGGCAGGTGTTTCTGGGTGCTATAATAAAGCAGACTGAGTAAGTCATGAAGAGCAAGTCAGTAAGCAGCACTCCTTCATGACCTCTGCATTAGTTCCTGACTCCAGGTTCCTGTCCTGCAAGAGTTCCTGCCTGGCTTCCTTCAGTGATGGACTGTGTTATCTCTAACTATAAGGTGAATCAAACCTTTCTTTCTAAAGTTGCTTTTGACCATGGCATTTTATCATAACAATAGAAACCATAACTAAGATACTTAGTTTTAGGGTAAGTATGCTTTTTCATTCAGAACAAAACAAAACAAACTTTGAAAATATTTTTCTTTTTAATTATGTGTATGCATGTGTATCTGAATGTAGAGGTATGAACATGAGTGTCTGTTGAGATTAGAATTGTCAGATCCCCTGGGGCTGGAGTTAACATCCAACATGGGTACTGGGAACCAAACTGAGATCCTTTGCAAGAGCAGAGCACACTCTTAACCGCTGAGTTATTTCTCCAGCCCCCACAACTCATTTTAAAAAGGAATCACAGTGGAAAACAGTTAAAAGACGGCAGGCTCTGTTCCCATGAGAGTGGATTCATGGGCAATGGGACTTTGGATTTTCTCAGAACACCTTTATTCTCCTCATCAGGCCACCCACTCTGCTTACAGGCAGCCTCCAAACCGTAGCAGGGAGCAGACAGGTTGAAAATTGTCTGGTGATGCTTTCTACACCTCTTTAAAGGGAATTTTTGTGGCACTGTTGAGTGTGGGAGGCATACACGAGATATTGCTTCAGTGTAGCATGATTGATCTTTTAGAGTGTCTCAAAGGTTTCCTGTGCTGGTAACCAAACTCCACTGTGCAGCTCAGTCTCAGAAAGAACACAGATTGGGTAAGTACAGCTTCAGGATGTCTGACTCATCTTACCAGGACATGGTAAAGGACAGCATGTCTACACTTTCTTCACATGGGGAGCTTGGGAACACACATTTGGATTCAGTGGGTCTATGGAGCCCAGAGTCTGCACTTTTTTCTTTCTTTCTTTTATAATTTATCTTTGTGTGTGTGTGTCTGTGAGGGGCTCACTTGTGTGATGGTGTGTGTATGTAGGTCAGAGGAGTGCTTGGGTGCTAACCCTTACTTTGCATATTTTTGAAGCAGTCTTTTTTTTCCTCCACTGTATGCATTGGGTTAGCTGGCCTGCAAGCTCCTGTGGATTCTCCTGTCTTCAACTCACATCTTGCTATAGGAGTGCTGGGATGATAGAAGCATGAAACCAATGCCTGACTTCCTATAGGTTCAGGGAATCAGGTCTTGGGTCCACAGCTTGTGTGGTGGCCAGGTCTTTAAGCCATTAAGCCAACTCCCCAGCCTGGGACTTTGCATTTCTGATGAATGGTGGGAGAAATGCTCATGTGATTGGTACCTAGATCGCATGTGGAATACTAAGGTTTCCAGGGATCATGCTGAGAGTTTTAAGACTCTATTTGCCAAGGATGAGCCTGCCTTCAGCTCATCTGTTACCACATGTGTGAGAAAACACGGGGGGCCCTGGATATGTTCCCTGGCCCCCATATGATGGTCCAGCTCTGGTCCTGATTGAGCAGAGCCTTTTACATTGGAAAGTAGTGACACTTTGCATTCTCTGCTGCTGAGCTCATCAAGGGCTCCCTGCCAAATTCAACAGAAGCCAGCTTTCCAGACTGGGTTATGAGGAGGCCATCGTTTGCCAGGCAGGCCCCTTCCGACAATGCCAATTGCGGGCGAGACAACTTCCTCAGTTCAGCAGTGTGTGTCTTGCTTGGGACAGCAGGAGGCCTGGCATGCCATTTTTGGCATGTTATTTCCAACACACAGGTCTGGCCATGCCCTGCCCCCATCTGAACCCTGCTCTGGTTTCTGCAGTCTTCTGGAGAAGTTCAAGCTCATCTGCCCATCTCCAAACATCCTCCTGGCTGGATGCTCTAACAAGGAGGTTATTCATCCAACCATCACTGTCTCTTCTCTCCAGGCCCAAGATCTGACTGTCTAATTAAGAAACAACCCTCATACTCAGGGGAAAGAATGTTATGGTACGAGGGAGGGGAACAAGCTTGGAGAGGCAGCATTACCTAGTGATTAAGGCTTTGGCACCAAGGCATATGTGGTTCCCATCTCAGCTGTGTGCCCATGGACCATCTCTGGGCCTTGGTTTTCTCATGTGTAAAGTGGAGAAAATTAAGCATTTGTCTTGGCTCTGTTGAAAGGATTCAGGGAGACCAATCATTTGAAAGTCTTAACTTTGCTCCAGGTATTTAATCAATGCTCAGATTTGCAAGGAAGGTCTTACACAAGGTCCAGAGTTCAAGCCTCAATTGCCAGAAACACACACACACACACACACACACACACACACACACACACACACACACACACACACAGCTTTGGAAGGCTCAGCTGATGCAGTGCTTGCATCACAGGAGGGACCAAGTTTGAATACCCATCATCCACATAAAAAGCCAGGCACAGCAGTGGATATCTGTAACCCCGCTTTCAGGGGTGAGGGTGGATTCCTGAAGCCCACTGGCTAGCCAGTCTAGCCAATCAGTGAGAGCCAGGCTTGGTGAGACCCTGTCTCAAAAAAAAAATAAGGTGGAGAGCAACTGAGAAAGATCCCTGGCTTTGACTTCTTGCCCCTGTTTGTACACACATGTACACACACATATGTCATACACAAGTACACACCAACTAAATAAAAAAATACAGGGGCTGGAGAGATGGCTCAGAGGTTAAGAGCACCGACTGCGCTTCCAGAGGTCCTGAGTTCAATTCCCAGCACCCACATGGTGGCTCACAACCATCTGTAATGAGATCTGGCACTCTCTTCTGTGTACATAATAAATAAATAAATCTTAAAAAAAAATACAAACAAAAAATCCACAATGGATCAGCAACTACTGACCACCACACTCTCTGCTTCTTCTTGTCTTCTTAGCTCTTCCTCAGCATCTTGGGGCCCCCAGAAAGGCTCAGGTTCCGGTGTTTCTTTGTAAGTGCAGTTCCATGAGACTGGGGAGTCCTGATGGTATGCCTGAGCCTGATTTAGAAAAGAACCAATAGTCTGGTACTGTCCCTTTTGCTACATATCAGAAGCACTTTAAAAAGAAGAGAATGGAACCATTGAGGATTCCAGCCATTAGGCCAAACTGGAAACAAACAGGAATCTTCAGGTCCAAACATTTCCTCCACACAGTTTGTTTACCTTGGAGACCAAGGTCAACACAACTAGGTTTCAATGTCAATAACAGAAAGGTTGCAAGCCCAGGATGGAGCAAGCCTTTTATAAAGCTGGCTTTCAGAGCCACAGTTACCACCTTCCTTTCTACACTGGGGAAGGTGGCCTTGCTGTGGCAGTGTGAAGACACTGGATTCCTGACATGATTATTAGAATGTGTGGTGGGGGTTAACAACCAGCTCAGTGCAGATAGGATCTGAAGATGGGTATTTCCTAAGATCCCTCATAGTGCATCTGTGGGGTACATCAATTCCCATCAAAAAAGCAGATAAAAGATTAGGCTCTGGCTAGAGATGTTCATCTACTTCATAAATATTTTTCTGAGTACCTAATATGTATTAAGACATACAGACAGTACATAGAACACACAGACTCACCCTCTTCCCTGGGCCTCCCTTCTGGGTAGAGTGTACATATAAGTTTTATGAAAATACTTGCTTCCCTGAGCCTGAATTCAGTGGCACACAGGGGGACTTGAGGGCGAGGCTTGGGGGACACAAGCCCTAAAGATACTCTCTCTTCTACAGCTTATTATCTTTCTTCCAGACTATCACAGAAGTTCTGCACGCACCTGCATTTGAACTGTGTAGACTTTTTTCCTCTGTCTTGGAGTCCATCTTCCCTGTCTCCCCAGCTTCTGAGGGATGAACACAAAGCAAGGGTCTGGCTTCCTCTTTCTTTGTAAGGAGTGGGACTTGCTAGTGCTCTCAAAGACCACCACACTTCAGAACTCAGACTGGGGTTTCAACTAATTCTCTCTCTCTCTCTCTCTCTCTCTCTCTCTCTCTCTCTCTCTCTCTCTCTCTCCCCCTCTCCCTCTCCCTCCCTCCCTCTCTCACCTTCTCCCTGTTGCTTGCCTTGCTAGGATTAAAGGCATGGGCCACCACTGCCTGGTGGCTTTGAATAAGCTGCTTTTTCTCACCCTCTTCCTTGTCTCTAAGCTCTGAGGGTGAGATGTGCTACAACTGTATCTTCCAGCCTGTCCTTGGGTGTCCCCATTTTTTTTCTCTTGAAAGTACCAAGAGGCATACCCATGTAACCCTCCCCCACTTCTCCCAGCTCTGGGGCCTCTGATGGACTCAGCTCTTTCCTTTTCTCCCAAAGAAAATGACTTGAGTAGTATTTCTTCCCCTTACCTTTCTGTAAAGACTTGAGTGGTATTTCTTCCCTTTCTCTCTCTGTAAAGACACTGGCCTTGTTAGGATGCCTTAATCCCCTCCACCCACTGTTTACCTTCTTATCTGAAAATATTACTGGATCTGCCAATCTGCCAAAGGAAACAGAGACATGTTTTTGAGTCAAAAAGGAGACTTACTTTTTGAGCCTGCCAGTATTTATAAGGCTTAAACGGCTTCTCTGTTCCTGGGGTCATGTGGGAGGAGCAAGAAAACTTTTACCAACAGCTGGATGGAAGCCAGAGGCCAGGTTGGGTCAAATCCCACAGAAGACCAGGGCAGAGAGCAGGATGGGCATGTGGGAGGAAGGAAAGAGGAGGTTCCACACATCTCGGCAGCTTCACAGGCTTCCTATTCAAACAGCCTGCTCCAAAAGCAACTGGGCCTTGTTATCCACCAGACAAGAGCTGAATGCTGTTTAGAAGCATGTACTACACAAGAAAGAAAGTGCATTCATTCACAAGCTCAGGGGAAGCCACAGGCAGAAGTGTTGCTGTGGCGAGAGTTCCTGCTTTTTAAATTTTTAACAACTGGGCTCCTGGAGCCTGGGCCGAGGATCTCTGCACCCACTTCCATTAGTTATTGGATGAGAGTTCCAGCATGACTGTTAGGGTGTTTGGCCATCTGATCACCAGACTAGGTCAGATCAAGCTTTCTCTCGACCATTGCCAGTAGTCTACAGTGGATGTATCATTGTGGATTTCTGGGGACCTCTCTAGCACTTTGCTTCTTCCTGTTCTCATGTGGTCTTCATTTATCATGGTCTGTTATTCCTTGTTCTCCCTTTCTGTTCTTGATCCAGCTGGCATCTCCTGGTCCCCTAAGTTCTCTTTCCCTCAAAGCTTGCCCTTCATTACTCCCACTGTCGTCCAGGTTGTTCATGTAGATCTCATCCATTTCTCTGTCATTGGGCGATCCCTGTGTCTTTCCTAGGGTCCCGTTTTCTAGGTAGCCTCCCTGGAGTTGTGTAGCAGTCTAGTCATCTTTGTTTTACATCTAGTATCCTACTATGAGTGAGTACATACTATGTTTGTCTTTCTGAGTCTGGGTTACCTCACTCAGGATGATTTTTTCTAGATCCATTCATTTGCCTGCAAACCTCATGATGTCATTGTTTTTCTCTGCTGAGTAGTACTCCATTGTGTATATGTACCATATTTTCTTTATCCATTCTTCAGTTGAAGGGCATCTAGGCTGTTTCCAGGTTCTGGCTATTACAAACAATGCTGATATGAACATAGCTGAGCAAATGCCTTTGTGGTATGGTTGAGCATTCCTTGGGTATATGCCCAAGAGTGCTATAGCTGGGTCTTAGGGGAGATGGATTCCCAATTTTCTAAGGAAGGGCCATATTGATTTCCAAAGTGGCTGCACAAGCTTGCATTCCCACCAGCAGTGGAGCCCAATTGTCAAGAAAGAGGAGGGACTGTAAGAGTGTGAATTGTTGAGACCAAGATTGGAAAAGCACAGGGACAAATAGCCAAACTAATGGAAACACATGAATTATGAACCAAAAGCTGTGGAGCCCCCAACTGGATCAGGCCCTTCTGGATAAGTGAGACAATTGAATAGCTTGAACTGTTTGGGAGGCACCCAGGCAGTGGGACCCGGACCTGTCCTTAGTGTATGAGCTGGCTGTTTGGAACCTTGGGCTTATGCAGGGACACTTTGCTCAGCCTGGAAGGAGGGGACTGGACCTGCCTGTACTGAATCCACTAGGTTTAAATGAATCCCCAGGGGAGTCTTGGCCCTGGAGGAGATGGGAATGGAGGGGAGGGGCTGGGGGGAAGATGGGTGTGGGTGCGGGAGGGGGAAGGACAGGGGAACCCATGGCTGATGTGTAAAATTAAAACACAAATGTAATAAAAAAAAAGGGGAGAAAAAAATTTAAAAACAAAGAAAAAAAAGAAAAAATTTAAACAATTTATGTACTGTATTTAATGAGTGTTTTGTTTGCTTGCATGTCTGTCTGTCTGTCTGTCTGTATGCGTACCTTGTGCATGCCCAATGTCTGTGGACATCAGAAGAGGGTGTCAGACCCCTTGGGCCTAGAGATACAATTGGTTGTGAGCTACCATATGTGTGCTGGGATCCAGACCTAGATCCTTTGAAAGAGTAGCCAGTACTCTTAACCACTGAACCTTCTCTTCAGCCCCCATATTGGCCATTTTCCAGTTTGCTATTCAGCAATATTAAGTACACTTAGTGTTATGTAGCACTATTTATATCTAGAATATTCCTTATCTTTCCAACCTGAACCTCCATATGCATTACATACTAGCTCTCCAGCCCTCTCCCCTCCCTGCCAATCACCATCCTGGGTCATGCCTGTGAACATAACACTTTCAGGGACTTTTGAAATAGATTTTTAAAACTGCTTCTCAGCTAAGGAGTGACTTGCTTCTTTTGTTTATTTTTTTCTGTAATAGAACCCAGCACCTTCATGTGGCAGGCAAGCACTCAACCACTGTGCTATTTCCCCAGCCCTTGCTTTACCCAGACAGGATCTCTGTCTGTCTCAAGCTGGCTTTGAACTTGTAATCCTCTTACCTAGGCTTCCTGATGCTGGGATGGCAGGCCTATACCACTCTATCCAGCTGTGGTTTGTTTCACAGAGGATCATTCTGGTGCCCTGGCATTGCCAATGGAAGCAATTCCTCAACTGAGGTTCCCTCTCCCCTGATACTCTAGCTTGTGTCAAGTTGCCCAAAAGTATGTTATTAGGTGCCCCAAGACTACAACAGTGCTAAATGAGAGACCATGGTGGAACCCAGACACACCCAGAAGCCGTGGTTATTCATGATTTATGTTCCCCAAAGTAAGTAAGCTCCGATGCTGGTACAGTGTAGTTGTGTTTGGGGCCAAGTTGATTCCCAACATATATTCAATGCTTCAGGGTTGCTGTAGACACAGATGTTATCAGAGTCACATGCATATATGAGATTTTGGGTGTACATTGTGGTTCCATGAAAGCTGTATTCTTCAGAGTGTTCTTTTCATGACTCATAATCACTTTTTCATGGACATGTTTGGACTGTAGTATGTTGACACTGACAACATGAAGGATGGCCTCCTGACTAGAGATATGGGTTCTGAAATGAGATAGGTTCAGATCTTGACTCTGCTGCTTATTGTGTGTCTTAGTAAGGGTTTCTATTGCTGTGAGCTGACACCATGACCATTGCAACATTGAATTGGGGTGGCAGCTTACAGTTTCAGAGGTTTAGTCCATTATTGTCATAGCAGGGAGCATGCGGTGTTCAGGCAGACATGGTGTTGGCTACATCTTGATCAGAAGGCAACAGGAAGTGGACTCAGTGTCACACTGAGAGAAGCTTGAGCAAAGGAGACCTCAAAGCCTGCCCCACAGTGACACACTTCCTCTAACAAGGCACACCTACTTCACCAAAGCCACAACTCCTAGTAGTGCCACTCCCTTTGGAGGCCATTTTCTTTCAGATCACCACATTGTGTATGTTAGGTCAGTCATGCAGCTTTCCTTAGCTTTATTATTTTCCATGTATGAAAGAAGGATGACACTAGCTTTGAGAAGACACTTGAGATGGTGTTTATAACACTTAACCCAGGAGAGACAAGAGCCACCCTGTTATTTTAAGGAATCAGCAGTAAAATAATTGAGAATAAAATGAAGATGCTCTTGTCATGGATTATAGCACCAGTATGAACCTTGGCATTTGGGTAAGCCTGGGTTCCACTCTGGGCTCCCTGCTCAGCAGTTGTATAGTCTAGTTAGTGCTAACTAGTTTTTTGGTCAACTTGCCACAAACTAAAGTCACCTGGGAAGACAGAGCCTCAACTCTGGAATTTCCTTCATCAGATTGGCCTGTTGGTATGTCCATAGGGAATTTTCTTAATTAATGATTGATGGGGGAGGGTTCAGCCCACTGTGGGAGGTGCCACGCTTGGGCACACAGTCCCAGGTTGTACAAGAAAGCTGACTGAATAAACTATGGGGAGCAAGCCAGTAAGTGGTGTTCCTCTACAACCTCTGTTTCAGTTCCTGCGTCCAGGTCCCTGCCTGAGTTTCTGCCCTGATGTCGCTCAGTGATGGCCTGTGGTATAGAAATGTAATCCAAATACATTTTTTCCTCCTCCAAGTTGTTTTTGGTCATTGTTTTTATCACAGCAACAGGAAGCTAATTAGGACAGGGCAGTTGCTTCACCTTCCTGAGTTTTAAGATTCCTGTCTGTAAATGAGGGTAAACATACAACATCAGGAATATGATTAAGATGATTTATGTAAACCACTACCCATGGTGCCTAGCATTCAGCAAGCTCTCAGACAACAGTACTCCCTCTCTCTCCCTCCCTCATTCCATCTCTTTCTTTACTATCTCATAGCTAGTTATCCCCTGATTGCAGCACTGAAGGTGGGGTGGATAGTCCTGGTATGTCCCAGACAAGCCAGGTTAGTTGGGGCTGAGAATGAAGGGTATATTGCTGTATGTCTAAGTCTGTGTCCTCTCAGTACTAAAATGTCTATGTACCTACCTCTGACTACCCAGAAATTGACTTAATTTCTTCTTTCAAGAGCATTCAAGCTAGAAGATGCATGCCTCTGGAATGTCAATGGGAGGCCAAGTGCCAGATGACCAGGGGTAGCCTCCACCTTCCCTATGTCATATAGTGTATAACTCACATGCCTTGTCTCACCATCCAGGTGCCCAGATAGCTGCTTGGAAGTACACATGGCATTTTACTGACATGACCCCCATCTAAGAAAGTACCCAGGGAGCAACCAGTTGCATAGCAAAACTGGCTGGATGATCTGAGCCTGGAGCAAATCATTTCCTTCAGGTAAACAAGTGTCCCATCACCTTCCATCAGAGGGGGCTCCTTTAGTCTGACAATATACCCTTTATTTTCAGCCCCAATTAACCTGGCTCATTACTATATCTCTATCTTCTGGACTGCTCAAACCCATACTTCCTTTTTTTCCCCCACATCTTATCTCCCATTTTACCCTTAGTGTCTTTTGTATCATCTGACTCTAGAACCCAGACTGATGCTCAGGCTTGCTGGAGAAAAGCAGAACCCTCCCTATCCTCAGTGTGATTTCCTTAGAATATATTTCCCTCTCTCTAATTGCAAAGTTCTGAAAGTCCTCCTTCATCATAAAACACTAGGATATCAGAAAGCTTATGTTGTAAGTGAAATAGTCCATTCAGGCAACCAGAGCCCACTGATGCTCAATGCACCAGGCTATTACTGGGTAACAAATAAACCCAGAGTCTTATGGTTAGCAACAAGAAGTGTTTCATAGGAATTGTACATTAACTTAAGTGGACAAGCTATGTCGTTTCACCTGGGTTCATTCTGGGACCAGGCTAAGGGGAAGCATGTCCCTGGAGAAGTGCAGGGATGACTAAGGTATGCCAGAATAATTGTAAGTTCATCTCAAGGCCTTGCTCAAGGCACATCTGCTAGTTTCCTTTTGGCTAAAGCAAACCACACAGAGAAGGGTAGCAATACCTAGTCTGCCTTTTGTAGAGGAAGTTCATTGCTTCATGAAAAGGGCTCTGGAAATAAGGAGGGCTAAGGAACTAAGGTCAGTAATTCACTTGATGACTCCCATTAACATGTAATCATCAATTAGATGGCTCAGTCCAGGTATAGCAGGGATGAAGGGGCCTAGTAAACAGGACTCTTAAGATTCATGAAGGGAGACAAGAACAATATAGGCAAAGGAACTGATTTCTCTAGACAGGGCTGTCTCCAGGACACTTGGAGACTATGAGAGGGTACTAAAGACAGGAACTATACCCTTCAAACTTGGTTGTGTACTAGAATCCCTAAAGGGCTTTTTTTTTGCATGGAATAATGAACTCCACCATGGTGCTTTGAATGAGATATCCCCTATAGTCTCATATATTTTAAAATTTGGTCCCCAGTTGGTGATGCTTTTGTGTAGGGTTAGAAGATGTAGCTTTGCAGGAATAATTATGCCAAGGTGGGGTGGGGGGGAGGGACATTGAGAGTTTAAAGACTTGAACAATTTCTAGTTTGCCATCTGTTTCCTGTTTGTAGATCAGCTTCCTGATCTAAGCTCCATGCTTCCACTCTGTTATCCTGGACCTTATCTCTGAACCGTAAACACCAATGAACTCTTTCTGCTGTATGTAAGTCGCCATGGTCATGGTGTTTCATCATTGCAATAGAAAAGTAACCAATACACCACTTGGTGTATTGAGCAGTGGTTCTTGAGAATTTGTGCTTTCAACAGGTTCATATAGGTAGGACTGATGTCACTCATGCAGAAACCATGTGTGGTAGCAGTGCACATTGCAGGAAAGGTGATCACTACTGGAGAGGGACTATGGGTCTTGCCCAAGTGCCTGAGTGCAGGGCCCCCTCATCCTTTCACTTCATCTCTACCCTGTTGCAACAATGCCTTTGTAGCATGACCCCACCCTTTTCACATGTGTTTCTTGCTTCTGTAGATATCCCCATCACTCCACCTTGTCCCAATAACCCCTCTCTTCCTGTCTCAGGTTTCCTTCTCCTTGCTTTCAGAAGTTTCTAGAACCAAGAATGTGGCTGGGGTGCACCTAAAAGATGCCCATGTCAAGCATTCCATGCTTAGGGTGGAGATGAATGGCCATGTAAATATGACGTCTGGGAAGGATGTGGCTCTCCTGACTATTCCTGATGGTTTATCTTCCCTTGGGTCTGCCCTCCATATTTGAACTATGATTTAAAAAGTATGTGTAGTGCCTGGAGGCAGCCATCACAATTTGAACAACTTACACAAGATGAAAATGTTCCCTCAGGACCATTGCATGTGTGTCATTAAATTTAACCAAGAGTTTGATGAATGGCAACTTCAAACACAGTTTGCTCTTAGAGTTTGACCTGGGATTAGCATGATCTAGGACCACAGTAGGATTTCCAGGGAGCTCAAGTCAACCCACTGAGCTGGGACACCAGTGAATACTCTGTTCATGCCCTAAGTTCCTGCTCCAAACAGCTGGTGCTGTAAGGATGCTTATAGCTCATTTCAAGAAAGGCACCAGAAGGAGGTAACCTGCTGCCCTGGGAACTCCCAATAGCTTATTTTTGCTAATCATCCCTTTTGTTCTGGAGGCACACACTGTGAAAATTGGGGTTTATTGTTTCCTTTTCCCCACAGTTCCCAGTGTTGAAACCTCCCTGATCTCGTCTCTTCCTCCATTTTATTTTCTTGCTTTCTAGGTTTTTTGAGACAGAGTCTCCCTATGCAGTTCAGGTTGGCCTGAAACTCTCTACACATCCCAGGCTGGCCTTAGATCTCTAATCCTGTTGTTGCCTCTTGTCTTAACCTCCCAACTCCTAGCATTTCATGTGTGTACCATCACACCTGGGGTGTGTGTTGGATTTCCATCACTCATTAGTTCATTTAGCACACATTAACTGAACACTTGTTACCACTCTACATGCCGAGAAGACACTTGTGAGCATTACAGAGTCACTACTTTCCTGGAATTTACGTTCTAGAAGGTGAAAGAGACAATAAACAGCCAAACAGAGAAATGCACCAAGCAAGTGGCTAGTGCTATGAAATTCTAAATTATGGATGGAACAGGAAGAGGGGGGCCTTAAATGGGGTAATCTAGGAAGTCTCCCTGAAAGTAGGGAAGCAGGAAGTGCAAAGGCCCTTAGACAGGAAAATAACTTGTACTGGTCTGAGGATCTAGAACTTGGCTGTTCAATGGGCTGGGTGTATGAAACTAAGGAAAGATGATAGAAGAGGATGTTGCGAACACAGGCAAGAGCTGATCTCACAAGCTTTAAGGGGTGCACTAAAGAGCATGGATATGGTTTTTCACCATTGAAAAGCCACACAGTGTTTTCAGCTGGGTACTATTTACGTTTGGTTAAGGAGTCTGTGGCTACTTTGTGAGGAACATAATTTAAGGCACATGAGCAAAAGCCCAAAGACCCCCCAAAATTATCCAGGTCTCTGATGATGCTATGGGCTTGGACTCAAGGCTGGAGAAGTATTTGGAATCAGATAATATGTGGTCTTATCTCATTTCCTCCTAACTTTGTGGACTGAAAACACTCTAGGTTTCAGTCTTCAGTTGTGTGTGGTGGGCCATGTCTGTAATCCAAGTCTTTGAGAGGCCGAGGCAGAAAGATCATGAATTCAAGGCCAGCATTGGCTATATAATGTTTAAGAACTATTTTCTTAGAGAATGAAAAACATAAGGAAAATAAAAAAGGAAAAAAAAAGGAAACTGGTTCTTAAATTAATAATGTTCAGTTATTGAATAATAATTATTCAATGGGCAAATGCCTGAAGATTCTCAAAGTCAAAGCCACTCTGTATCTCTTTCCCACACACACCAGTCTGGGCTCTCTGTTTCAAGAATTCATCTATCAACACCCAGTTCCTCTGAAGGAGAGTCTCAGGAGGTCAGAATTTCAGTGACTGAATAACTCCACATGCAAGACCCATGTGCAAGCAGGCTTCTGCTCCCATGGTGAGGTTTTAGGCTGTCTATAAATATTTGGAAAAAGTGCCACTAAATTCCCAGGGCTGAGGAGGGGTCAGATCTTGTGTTGAGAGTTGGAACAAATACTGGCTCTCATGGAGACATGGTCTCTGACTATGACTGAGAATGTAGTGGCTGGTGTTAGAAATCATCTAGACGTGACTTTTCTGTGCTGTGTGATCACATAATTCCATCAGCCTCAGTTGCCACATCTTTAAAGTAGGAAACCATGAAAGCACCTCCTAGGAAGTCATTAGGATTAAACCAGTTAACACTGGCGAAGCACCATGAAAGTGTGAATGAAAAATGTTATTATAAAGGTATCTGGCAATATCAGAACAAAGATCAGACATGCTGATTCTTTCTGCGATCCTTAGAAGATATAAGAAACCTGTTGGGTTTTTCTTTTCTGTTGGGTGACACTGTTTCTGGGGAGACATAGACAAATACTCACTTCATGTAGGGAACCAACGACAGACCAAAGTATGTATATCACCAAAGTCAAACTTGGCAAACCAATGACTTTTCTTGGAGTTACTTACAGGAATGTGGATGAGGGGTTACTTAAATGAGCAGAAATGACTCAGACAACCACATCACAAAAGCCTACCTCAACATAGGTTATGGCTTATGAAAGCTGGAACCCTGAAACATATTGCACAGTCTGTACAGCTCAACAGGTTGGAGTTTATTGTTTCCACTATACTATAGCTTAGTTGTTCTGAGTTCCTTATAGGCTGGTCAGCTCTTTTAGGTAGCTCAGTGTGTCAGGGAGTATCTCTTAGCAGTCCTTACTACTAATATATGCTTGAAGGGGAGGGGACATAGTGAATCTGGTCAGTTTCAGGGATTTCCTGAGGTATTTGAGTTGTTTATTTCCTGGGATTTAGGAGATTCCTTGAAAGGTGGAATGCTTCATCTTCTTTAGTACATCCTGTTATGTCACCTCTCTGTAAACATTTTGCATCTCACTAAGTTAATTTCCAAGATGAAATGTTTGAGTAAATCAATACAAAAGCTGGCAAAGTAGATAACATAAATAAAATAAAGGGGGAGAGATACATTTCGGCTCACAGTTTCGGAGATTTTGGTCAATAGTTCTTGTCTTTCTTCATTCTAGGCTCTTGGGGAGGCAGAACATCATGGTAGTAGGAAGCTGTGGAGGAGGAAGGTGTTTATCTAAGAGTAAATAAGAATCTGAGAGCGAGGAAGGGTCTAAGGACCACAGATGGACTTATTTCTTCTACCTATGTCCCATATCCTAACATTTCCAGAACATCCCCAAACAACTCTACTAAGTGGAGACTGAATGCTCAACATGTGAGTCTGGGGAAACATTTCATATCTTGATCATAATATACATTCACCATATAAGTTGCTTCCTTGTCCTTTCCTGTAATCAAATGCCTCAGGCTATAGAGGTTGTCTCATGAAAACCACCACACTTTGCCTCAAAAAAACAAGGTGAATAGTCCTGAGGAATCACACACACACACACACACACACACACACACACACACACACACACACCCACCAAAATGATGGAGGTATCACTATGCCTATTAGAATAGTTGTAAAGATAAACAATTTACTGAGGAAATACGGCCAACAGGAGTGTAAATTATGCACTCCAGTGCCTGGTCCCTGGGGATGCTCTTGCAGAGGTGGCCATTGACTAATATTTGGCCATTTCTACTATGCTATATTGATTGTCATGGAGTTCACCCCTAACTGCCATACTTACAAAGAAGCTAAAAACTTGTTCCCTTCTGCTAAAGCATGGATGAAAGCTTGATTCATACTCTGTCATGATTAGTTTTTATTGTTAGTTTGGAACAACCTGGGTCACCTGGGAAGAAGAAAACTTAATTGGAGAATTGATTCAATCATATTGATCTGTAGGCATGCCTGTCTTGGTTTCCAAATGTGGTAGGATGGCCCAGTCAACTCTGGGCATCATTCCTAGGTAGGTAGGTCTAGGCTATATAAGAAAGCTACTGGGCATGAGCAAGAGAGAAGGCAGTAAACAGCATTCCTCTATTGTTTCTGCTCCAATTCCTTTATGAGTTTCCGCCCTGGCTTGCCTTGATTGTGGACTATGACCTGGAAATGTAAGCTGAAATAAACCCCATATTCCCCAAATTGGTTTTGATCAGTTTTTTTTCATAGCAACAGAATGAAACTGGAACACCATGTTAGTTATCGAGACATTGGCTGAGGATTTGAGTCACCTGCCTGATCAGAAGGATTAACAATAGTTCATGGTTTTATCCTGAATTGTCTTTGGACCTTTAGGAGGTAGGATCTAGGTAGCAGAAGTGGGTTGCTGGAGATAGGCCTTGAAGGTTATATCAATTCCTAGTGAACTCTCTGCTTCCTGATCCAGCAAGCTTTAACAAGCAGACACCGCATGCTCCTGTCACCATGGACAGAGCCACTAGGCTGCCATGCCTTCCTTACAATGATGGACCATTCCTTCTGAAACCAAGGGCCAAAACCTTATCTACTTTAAATTGCTGCTGTTGGCCATGAGAAAAGTCACAAACACAAGTGGAGAGATGTGGACTATCATGAAGAGCCTGCTACATGGTAGATGCTTTACATTACATCACTTAATATGCTTGCAAGTAAAAAGGATTTTTGCTTATCTTGTGTGTGTGTGTGTGTGTGTGTGTGTGTGTGTGTGTGTGTGCATGTGTGCATGAATGTGTGTATGTGATATTTCCTCCAGTGTTAATTTCCTCAGTAGCCAGCCACCTTGAGTTTTGAAATAGGATTTCTCATTGGCCAGAAGTTCATCTACTTGGCTAGACTGGATGGCTAGTAAACCCAGGGATCTGCTAGTCTCCACCTCCCCAGTGCTGTGATTACAAATTCAAGCTGCCATTCCTAGTTGTTTATACATGAGATCTGAGAACTGAAGTTAGGTCCCCATGTTGCAAGGCAATCCCTTTACTGACTGAACCATCTCCCCAGCCCCTTCGCCTCCTGTTTGAAGATAGTATGACTGAGAGAAGAGTGGTGACATGCTCAACTTTACATCATGAGTCAGATTTGAACCCAAAGAACAAAGGAAATGTGGCCCCTTGGTGGTACCATCTTATCTCACCTGGGCTCCTCTTTCTTGGGACTTTTGATGAGGCTGCTTTTTTGGACTCTACAAGTCAAGGCTTGCTGCTCACAGTGCATCTTATTGCTCACAGTACATCTTGTGGCAGCTGGCCCAGCCCTTGTCCTCTAACCCCTGACCATAAGAACAGTGGCACAGCCAATGTCCTGACCAGTGGCCTAGAAAAACAGAGGGGTCCTGCTCTGGGCCTCTGGGGTTGTTTATATGAAACTGCTCAGACCATGCCCCTGGAATGCCTAAAGCCATAGTCGGCTTTGGAGAGAAAATAGCATCCAATACTCAATTACTGGTCATCATCCGGACACATTCCAAAACACAAACAGTCCATTTTAGCTCATGAGCATGTTAACTGTGAGCTGTGGAAACCCAGCCCTTCTTGTAGAGTATTCACACTCCTCTTACAAGCTTTTGGTTCAGAGCCTGTGTTCAAAGAAGTACTGGATTTTACTTCTTTATCTCCATGGCCAGAAGGTCTAAGTGGATGAGGTGACATTCTGAGGCACCTGAATAAATAGTGAGTTTTCTGACCCAACAGATTGAATGAGGAGCGTTTTCTGGATTTTTGCTTAATGGAAAGAGGAACTTTATTTTTCAAGTCTTGCAAGGAGCCAAAGACTAGAAAAAGGTCTCCATTCACAGTCCACTTGTTCTTTCATCCATAAAGTACCATGAATATCTACATTGTTTAAGCTATTGGCTGTCTAGGTGGTAGGATAAATTAGATGTGATTCCCATTGCCAGGAAACATATTCTAGGAGGGGAAATGGTTTCATTAAACAACCCTATAAACACATCTAATATTGCAAGTTATTATGAATGAAAACACATGCTTCAAAGAACACACCTAACAAGTGGGGCTGACCATAATTCTCACTAGGGGGTGCCAAAAGGCTTCCACAAAGAGGTGTCATTTGAATAATGCAATGGAGAATGAAGGTGGGTAGGCCAGAGAATCCCAGGTAGGAGCCTAGGCAAACCTGAAGGTTAGAAATAATATGGCTTGTTTGAGAGTGAGAAGATTAGCATGGTGGACTGGTGAATGCAAATGAGAAGGCGGGACAGGAAGTGACTGGTGATGAAGCCATAGTCAGGTCCTGGAAGACCAAACTAGAGCAATTGGGAAGCATTAATGACTTTCAAACACCATAATAATGTGATTGATGTGCTAATGTGTTAATGCTTGTGTGAAGAGATACATGTTAACCTTTTTGCTTGACATTTGGGCACTACAAAAAGACCAGATATGTATTAGAGTTTGTTAGTTTTCTTAGACTCCATTCTGCCAATGAAATGTTCTAGCCTCATTTTTATTATTGGGGCAAAGAGGCTTTGGAGGAGAAAAATTTCATTTTACTTACAGTTCCAGGTCACAGTCCAGTGTTGAGAGAAGCCAAGATAAGAACTGAAAGGCAGGCCTTCTTGTTATTCCCCACATCATTACTTCTGACCAAGGAATTCACTTCACAGCCAAAGATACAAAGAGAAAGCAGGAAATTATGGAGGGTGTTACACGGAGGCTGGAAAGAAGGCTCATGCCAACATAGCTTTTTTACACAGTTCAGAACCATTCACCCAGGAAATGGGTGCTACCCACAGTGGGCTGGGTACTTTTATACCAATTAATAATCAAAGCAATCCCCCTCAGACATGTGCACCAACTAACCTGATCTAGGCAATTCTTCAATTGTGATTCTTTCCCTAGATGATTCTAGGTTGTGTCAAATTGTCAGTTAAGTGAACTGAGACAGGTATTAGATAACCTTGAAATCTTAGTGGCTTACAGAATAAAGTGCTATATAGCTCAATGGCTCATATTTATTTCTGCCCCTCACCATCTCTACTCTGGGCCTCAGGGTGATGGAGGAGCAGCATCTCTTAGACCCAGAGGAAGGGAGACAGAGCTTTCATGAGATGATCATTATCATCATCATCATTATTATTATTATTATTATTATTATTATTATTATTATTATTTGAGATTATGGTATAATTACAACATTTCTCCTTCCTGTTCCTCACTCAAAACCCTACCATATAACCTTCCTTCTCTCACATTAACTGAATAAATACATTAAATGCATTAAATGCATAAATACATGATACATAAATACATTAAATGCATAAATACAACCTGCTTAATCTTTATACTGTTGCTTGTATGTATTATTTTAGGGCTGACTGTTTGACATTGGATAACCAATTGGTGAGTTCTTTCCTGGAAAGACTATTTCTCCCATACTCAGCATTCCTTAGTTGCCTGTAGTTCTTTGTGTAGGTTCAAGGCTTCCTGGGCTCCCCCGGCTCCTGTCCATATTAGCATGTCTATTATTATTGTCTGTATTCAGCTCATGTTTAGGCAGTCATGTTGGTGATACTTTATGGGTGTACCTTCTGACATTCCTAGGAGACACAATCTCATATTAAATTTACTGTTCTTCTGGCTTTAACAATCTTTCTGCCCATTCTTCAACAATGATGCCTGAGCCTTGGGTATAGGCATTGTGAGGTAGGTGTATCCTCTGGGACTGGGATCTACGACTCTACATTTCTTATTGGCTGTGAATTTTGTGGTGGTTTCTTTTTGAGACAGCATCTCTCTGTGTGGTTTTGGTGTCTGTCCTGGATCTCTCTCTCTTTTGCCTGGGCTGGCCTCAAACTCACAGAGATCCACCTGGCTATGCCTCCCAAGTGCTGGGATTAAAGGAGTGCACCACCACCGCCCAGCCTTTGTGATGATTTCTATTTGTCACAAAGAGAAGTTTGATAAGCAGTGATTATTTTAAGATGTTTTTGTATGTGTGCTAGTGTGTATGTGTGTGTGTGTGTGTGTATGTTATGTAAATCTCAAACAGTGCACCACAGATCAACACTCTACTTCCATTTCCCCTTTGAACAACAATGAAGTATCAGAAATACCCAAGTTTTCTCAGTCGTATTTTATTTTTCAGCTTGGTTCTTGAAACCTTAAAAGTTACATCACTTAGGCAGTGTAGAAACATTCCAGGAAGAGGGAACTAACTAGCATGCTGCCTCATGCAGCCATTGGCGCCATGTGTATTTGTAAAGTACCGGTTCCGATGAGCCAAGATCAGTATCCACCTTTCTCTGATCTTAGACTGATGAATTGTCAGCATTTGCCTGATGATCTGGTGTCATGGAAAGGTCATTCTGTTCAGTGGGCTATGCAACTAGGAAAGGGATAAGGAGGAAGAGCTGACATCAACTAGACAGCAGTTTTGCAAATGGGGAAAGAGGTACATCAGGTATCCTGTGAAGTCTGAGGAACTGATGAATTATTTTGAGAGGAATTTGTAAAGTACATTTGACAGGTGCTATCTCCTTGTCAGTATTCTCCCCTTGGGCCCTCAGTACAATCTGAGTTTATTGTCCAGTGGCTTGTGACAGGGAAGATGTTTGTCTGTCTGTGTATTTCTGCATATGCCGTTGTCAGCTTATGGATGCAGTGATGAAGTCAGGTTGAAATGGACTGTAATAAAACAGCAGGTTGCCATGAAAGCCAAATACATTTAGGTGCATCTATTAAAGAGGTCAGTAGTGTTAGCCTGGAGGGTAAGATGCGAGCCATTGCAGGCTGTGAGAATAAAGAGGGAGGCATGACAATGGTGGGGAGCCAGGAACAGTAAGCTGAGAACTTGGCCTTGAGTACCCAACACTGAAAGCATTTTCAAGTGTTCAAGACCAGCATAATATGGGGGGCTGGAGAAGGAGAATGAAAATCTTTTGGTGAAGGTAACTAAGCATCCTCACATGCCCTTGAAAGAACCTGCCAACCCTCGTGTGGCCATGTGTGAGAGAAAAGGGGAGAGTCTGGTTTAGATTCAAGATAAACAGCATGGCCTCTTTTCTTTCTTTTGTTTTTAAAGAAAACCTGCCATATCTCTACATGGTGTTGCCATGGAAAGCACTATTTTCATCTGTTGCAAGAGCAGAAAGCTACATCAAACAGAAATAAATGGCCAAAGTGTGGACTTGAACTATCTTTGGGCTGTCCTAACATTGTAGCATTTTAATGTCTTCATGTTTATATGAGAGGAATGAGAAAAATGAGAGGTCTCAATGACCTATTTCTTCCATTTTCCCATCGAGTATGCAAACATGCCTAAAATCCATGGAATGGAGGACACTGGCCAAGTCAACAGCCACTTGCTGGATGAGGAGTGGTCCTTGGGTGGCACATCCATGACCCGAGGATTGTCACCACTTTCCCCTCCCATCCCATTACCATTTTGCTTGATCTTGCTCATCTCATTTCCTGCCTGTCAAGTGTATCCATTGCAGGTATATTTCATTTGTTGCCACTGACTTTTTAAGGTGGCCTCCGTAGGTGCCAGTAAATTCTGGAAGACTTCAACGAGGACATACAGAGCTTTCCAACCAAAACACTGTTTTAAAAAGAAACATATTCATAATGTCGGAATAAGGAAAGCAGAGTCAGAACTCGGACAGCAATGCTGGACCCAACCTAGGTGTCTGATAATATGATTAGTTCCGGGGTGCTAGTGATGTTATGGGCTGGAACAAGAACCAATTAGAACCTTTGGCCTCTGGGAACTGAAGGCTCCTGCTGAATGCACCAGAAACCAGGGGAGCAAATAATAGTTTGTTAGGATGTCTGGCTCCTCTATGGCCTGTGGTCATAATACTTGAGGCTGAGGAAGTACTACAGGCAGCAAAAGGCTGAGGCATTAGGTCTTGTGTTTTCTGAACAATTTAAGAAGTTCAGTCTGTAAAGTGCCTATCTGAGCAAGTAATAGATACTGTCCCAGTGTTACTTCCTGCCTGTGAAGTGCCCATCAGAGAGAGAAATGGATACTATCCCAGGGTTACTTCCTGCCCATCTTTTGTAGTTGTTCTTGATGGTTCACACTACCAAACATGGGTCTGAAGGGCAGAGAGCACAGGCTAGAAGTCAACAGAAAGCAATTCCTTTCATGGTGGGAACGTGGGGTGTGATTATATTCTCATGGCTGGTGATACATCTTCTTAGATCTTTGTGGAAGACATGAGCCACATGGGGATGCTTTCTCGGGATAGCTGTAGACAAGGAGATATGTAGAAGGACACTGAATCCTATGTAGTGCTGGAATGGCATCCATTGTGATTCAGTGCTCACTTGCTGAGCACCTATTATGTGTTAGGCCAAGTGAAAGTCCGGAGAATGTAAAGAGAAGCAGTTTAAACTGTCTCCCTAACCACGATGCTGTAGATACAGACTGCCATTAATGTCAGAATCCTACCATGTCCTAGGTCCTGGGGCTGAATACTTTGTTCCATTTAGTTCTCATAGAACTGATATCAGCTGATGTTATTATTATCCCCATTTTCCACATGAAGAAATAGGTCCTGAAAGCTTAAAGACTCTCTTAAGTTTCCATATTAGCAGGTGTTGGAGCAAAGGCTGAACATGGGCTGTCTGTCCTCCAAGGTATGTTTTTTATCATTTACTCTTGTAGAAGAGCTGAGGGTTCAGGTAGGCTATAAAAATAAGGCCACAGTGGCCTTGGAGAAAGAAGGTGACTTACCAGGTAGTTAGTCCAGACATGTGGCCGCAGAGAGCAAGCATGTCTGCATTTGACAGAGGAACAGCTTCTGCAAGGGATTGGAGCCTATTCAATGACTCTGTTGTAGGGAGCTGGAGAGAAGACTCAGTGGTTAAGAGAACTTGCTGCTCTTCTGGAGAACTCTAGTTGGTCCTTAGCACTCATGCTGGGTGGCTCACAAGTGCTTGTAACTCTGTCTCCAGTGTAAATAAAAAAGAAAAGTAATTTTTTTAAAAAGAGTCTGGTGTAGCAAACTTCTGTGAGAAGAGGCCAGGGATGAATGATGAAGTTTACAACAAATATTTGAGGGCCAGTTGCTGCTAAAGACCATCTCTTGGTGACCATCAATTGCTGGTCATCTATTGATAACTAAGGTTAACCAGGGCTCTGTCCTGATGGAGTTCCTTTGAATCAGGTTGTGCACACGCCATTAAGCAAATATCAAATATCAGTCTTATGAGAAATCAGACTGATAAATGTTCCTTATAGTCTGGTACTTGCATACTTGTTACCCGGCTGGTGTTGTTTGGGGAGGCTTAGGAGGTATGGCCTTGTTGGAGGAAGTGTGACATTGGGGCCAGGCTTTCAGAGTTCAAGGACTATTTCCAGTTTTCTCTCTGCTCCTGTCTGTGGTCAGAGTTGTGAGCTCTCAGGACTATTCCAGCCTCCTGTCTCCACACCTTTGCTTTGCCATTGTGGATTCTAAGCGTCTGAGAGCACAAGCCCATCAAACCCTGTTTCTTCTAGATGTTTCTTTGGTCATGGTGTTTTATCACAGCAATAGAAAAGTAACTAATACAGGAGACCTTATGAAATCCTGATGAGCCTGACCTCTATGACAAAGAAACAGTCAAGTTGGGATGTGAAGGTGCAGACTGAGGCAGCTGTGCAAGAGTCAGTTGTTTTGAACAGTGAGGGCAAAGGACAGACAGAGGGAGCATGGGGCCACAGACTATTCACAAATCAAATGTTCATAGCATGTATCCCTATGTTCGTCACATGATCTTAGCAGAGGGTGTGATGTGTTACGTCTCCTGTAGACTTGTGCAGGAGACTCATAATTGGGTTCTCCTGTGGGTTCTCACTTGCACAAAACCATTCAGACACTCATCCCCACTCTTTTCCAAGCTCTCAGTCAACTTGGCATGCTTGATTATGCCAGTCTTTGTTGCAATGTGCCTGCTGCATTCACTGTGCTGTGGCCCCATGCCAACCTACCCTGCCTGAACTTGTGACCTAACCAAAGGATGCCATTTCATGCTGCTGTTTTGTTTTCACTGGGGCCATGAAAAATAAAACTTCATTAACAGTCTCCCTAGGTTGGGGGAAGTTTTCTCCACTGAGATCATCTCAGGACTGTCAGCTCTCATTAACAAAACATGACGTCTTTTTGCATCTGCCCACTCTGCTCCTGGTCTACCATTCTTGGAATGGACTCTTGTTTAGCAGAGAGAGGAGATGACACAATTGCATATACTTCTCAGTTGACTCCTACCTGCCAAAGAAAAATCACCAGGAAACAAGAGGAAGTGACAGAGCCAAGTCACAGCTTACTCCCAGCTCCTCCATGTCTAGGCCTTGTCGCAGGACCTCTTTTGCTTTGCCACTCATTAACCCTCCTTTTCTCTTTTCTGTAATTGGAAGTCATATGAGCCAGACCTGATGAAAATGTGACTTATGGCTGACCAATACTACCTTACTAGCCTTAGCCTGTGTAGGAAGCATGGGAAGGTAATCCAGGTGAGGCTGTAGAGTCTGGGGTGAGGTCTTGTGCTAGAATATGGAAAGAGAAAACCCCCTTTTCTGTTGAGGTTGATGAGCTGGGAAGGATGTAGGCCTGCAGTTGTTTGGAGAATCACTTCTTTAAAGTAGATTTGGGGGATGAATTGAGTCATTGCTGAAAAGTTTCTTTCTTTAAGTACAGTTTTAGAGATCTTAACAATGGGGATGCGTTCTGAGACATGCATTGTGCAGAGACTCAATCTTGTGAATGTCATAAAGAGTGTGCTTATAAAACTTAAGGCAGCAATGATGTCACTAAGTGATGTCATCTTATGAAACCAGTGCTACATATAGTGTTTGTTGTTGACAAAATGTCATCTAATGAAAGCTTGAAACCAGACAAGCCTGAGTTTCTCTACTATATGAACCAATTACTATAACTTACTCTTTTTTGAAGCCAGTCTGAGTGCTGGTTTGCAGTTTTTGCAGCTTACCCCTGGCCTTGCTGGTATCTTCCTCTTGACTCAGAAAACCTGCTGAATGCCATGGACACAGTCACAAAAGCACAGTGGCCAAATCCTTTGCTCCTCCTTCTAGCCCCTTCCTGACCCCCAGAGCCTCTGATGCCCAATGCTGGCTTCTCCATTGAGCCATTATCAGGCCTTGCCAAACTTTATTCCCCACAGTAGACTGCATCCAAGTAACCCTATCTTACTCTTGTTTCTTATTTTTCTTTCCTTTTGTTTTGTATCTTTTTTAGAAAACAAGGTTTGGCTAATTGAAAGAGGCATCTTCCTACTTTTTTTCCCAGTGGAGTGTGAGGAGAAAGATATTGCAGTGAGAGAGGAGTGTTATCAGAAACCAAAACAAGATGGGAAAATTCCAGTGACTCTCAGCTTTGTGTGACACCCCAGAACCACAGCAAGGTGTCAGCAGCATAAATAATGTGGGAAGCCAGGCTTGGTAGTATAAGCCTGTAGTCCTACCTACTTGGGAAGCAGAGGCAGGAGGATCACAAATTTTGGAGACTCCCTGGACTACAGAGTGATCAAGAGTCAGCATGGATAACATAGTAAGACCTGTTGTTAAAAGAAAGAAAGAAAGAAAGAAAGAAAGAAAGAAAGAAAGAAAGGAAGGAAGGAAGGAAGGAAGGAAGGAAGGAAGACAATTCAGGATATGGCCCCACTGTAGAATGCTTGCCTAGTGTGACTGAGGCTACCACTATCTCAAAAAAGAAGAAAAAGTAGTTGAGGGAAAGTGAGGCAGCTTTGGCATCACTGAATGACAGAGTTTCACTATAGTCATTCACTACAGGTCCTCTGCACCCCAGCTTCCTAAATTGTGTGCTGCAACCCAAAATTGGGGTTGCATAACTGAATGTGTGTGGGGGGGTCACAACAAGTTTGGCAACAATAAAAGGTTTCTAAATTCCCACAATTTAATTAAAAATCGAACAGCTCACATGCACTAAAGCCTTGATTCTGAACACAGAATTGAGTGCACTTTGGACCTTCTGTGCCCATCATGTCACATGACAATGAATGCTGCCTGAGAGGTGGGTTCTGCTCAGATTCAAGATTCTCAGATGTTATAAATTGCAGGATTTTATAGTGTACCTAAAAAGTTTCTGGAGCTTACAGAAACTTAATGGTTTAATATAGAAAATAAAAGATTTTAAAATACTTTCTACCATCATCCTTTACCATGTAAGGATCAAGTTAGTGTATCTTTGGATTGTATTGTGCTAAAATGTTTGATTTTAAAAGTTATTGTTTAATTCACCAAATTGAGTCACCCCACCACACACACACACACACACACACACACACACACACACACACACAATCACTAAATGAATTTTGGCTCGGTATTAAGGTAGAATTTCCAACCATGTCTGAAATGACCCTACACATACTTTGGCTGTTGCATAGTATGTTTTTATGCAAAGAGGAATTGACAGTGATAAAAGAAAGATGTTGATCAACTATGAAAAACATTGATGATTCTCCCTGTCCTGCAGTTTCAAATATTCAGCCAAGATTTAATTCTTTATGTAAAAATAAACAATCACATCATTCTCATTAGCGTGCAGTTAGAGACCCAAATTCTCCACAACATGCCACAACTAGACACATTTTTATGAGTTTTTTACTGTCCTGTCTTCAACTATTACACTTTTTTTTTCAATTAAAAATTTCTTCCCAAATTTACCCAAACTCTCTACTTCCTAAACTTACAGAATCACTAAAAAACAACAGTCCATGAGAGTCAAAATGAATAAAAGTGACTTACCTCTTTCATTACCCTACAATAATAGGACTTTTAGTTGTTATTGTTTTCATTAGGTTTTTCTCAATCTCATCTCCTTCCAATCACTCATCACTAACCAATTGTACTCATTCCAATGATGACTAATCTAACTTATTATAAATTAGTACCTCTCTATCCCCCTAAAAGATGAACATGACCTCTAATACTGATTTGCCTTATTATCTTCATTGGATCAACAAATCTCCTAGGTCTTCTACCTCATTCCTTCACCCCTACCACCCAACTGTCCATAACCTATCTTTAAAAGATACTAAACTTACATGTATGTCAAAATATGGTTTTAAAATAAAATTCTCTATTATTTATAATTGGTAATTGATCTGCATACTTACTTTATATGCTTGTATATTTAGAGTTGTATAAAAATTTCTCAGATGAGGGACTGGAGAGAAGGCTCAGCAGTTAAGAGTACCTATTGCTTTTGCAGAGGACCAGGGTTCAGTTCCTAGCACCCACATGATAGCCTACAATTGCCTGTAACTCCAGTTCCAGGGGGCTCTGATGCTCTCTTCTGGCCTCCTCAGGCTCTGTATGCATGTGGTTCCTTTAGTTAGTGACTTCTAGCTACTCCCAGTCAGTCTGGAAATCCTTGTTTTGATTCACACAGAGCTGTCTTTAAGAGTCCTTTACATTCACTTACTGGGTGACAAAGTTCATTTTCTGGTGCTATATATAATAAGATACCTGGGATCCAGCTGTATATGAAGAATAGAAGTTCATGTGGTTTTCAGTTCTGGAGGCTGAAAAGCCCAAGAGTCTAGAGCCAGCATGTCCCCAGCATCTGGGGAGGGTCTTCCTGCCTTAACATCTTAACAGTAGTGGCTTCATGTGATGATAGAGAGCAAGAGAGCATTTGTTTTTATAACACAACTATTCTGTCAAGAACCCATTCATCCTTGCATTTATGAATGGATAAATCCATTCATAAGGGCATAGCCCTCCCGACCTACTTACTTCGATAAAACATGATTAATGCATTACTTGAGTCATAAGGTAACAGCAAAATTTCAATGCAAGGTGCATGTGGAATGCTTTGCATAGTGCCCTCCACCCCTTATCATGCTCTAACCATCTGTTCCATGCTTTCACATATCATGAACATTTGTGAGGACTTTAGGGCCAGGAGGAGAGACAAGTTACTTCAAGGGTTATGGATGGCTGACATTTGATGCCTTCATCACAGAGAGAAGGAACTCTGGGCTTCCACCTAGTGTTTCCAAAAGTCATGGCTTCTTTTTGTGCCATAAATAGTTTAAAAAAGAAAGCAAAATGTAAGAATGTTTGAGTCTTGCCCAAGAATGTATGCTATGTTCTTTAAAAAGGAAATGTCAACAGAGAGTTGGGTGACAACCAGTCTCACGCCGACCTTTCCAATAAAGCAGAGGCCATTCCTTGGAAACTATTTATAAAGGCTCTTATCTGAGGGAAGTTAATTCTAGGTTTTCTTCTAATTCAGAGGACAGGAGGGTCAACTCATTAGCCACAGCAAGCCTTTTGGAATGAGCATTGCCAAAGTTGGAAGGACATGGCCATTCCCATGGAGCGCTGTATAGTGAGGCATTTGGGAGTATGAGATGCTATGGTTTACACTCTATCACTTCTTGGCACAGGGTGATATTTCTGAGTTCAGATCTCAGTTTGCTTATCTGTAAAATGGACATAATGATTTACTGCTCTCTAACAAGATAGATGTGAGGACTTAGTCTACAAGACACACTGGGTGTAGTGACTGATTCACAGGAGGTCTTCCCTGTGTGTTGGGGCTTTTCATCTTCCTCCTCTCTTCTCTCCCTTCTCTCCTTCCCCTTCCCTTTCTCCCTTCCTCCTCCCTGCTTTCTCCTCCTCCCTTTAAGTGACTGCTTTGACCATTGCCCCAATCTTGCTCCTGCTCTATAATTCTGTATTATGACTGCTATATACTTCTCTGGCATTGGACTTCTAGCATCATCTATCATCATGACTGCTCTAATCCTACTAGTAGTGCCTCAGTTAATATCATTGGCTCATGCTATAAATGAGAAGAGGACTTGCCTAACGGTGATGCCATCGTGGTGGAAACACTTGTGAGAGGGAGGGATTACATGGCAAATCCAGAAGCCAGTGTGAGGGGGTGGTAGGCAGAGACTTGGTCCATCTCTCAAACCCTTCTTGAGATCCTTACCCTAGGAATTTCCTGAGCTCTACTTTAATGTCCTCTAGGTAAACACCACTAATGATCTAAGAACCTCTTACTTAGGTCCCACTTCTAAACACACTACCTCTAGGACCAAACTTTCCATGTATAAATCCTGGGTGACAAAATCAAACCATACCCTCCCCACCCCCCCAAAAAAGATGGCAGAGATGGTGAGCACTCATATTGGAGCCTGCTTGGATGAATACATGCTGACTCGGTGACCATCTCTGTGGCCTTGGGGAAATGACTCTACCTCTCTGAGCCTTTGCCACTGGACTCAATGATTGCATAAGCATCCAGTGCCTGACTGATCATAAATGCAAAGTTAGGGAGAGCCACTGTGCATGCTGAAGGAGGCATTGGGGTAGAGTGCTTGGAGTGTCTTCCTCCTGCTCCCACAGAGCATGAAGCAGGGTTAGAACCTTCTTCAGAGTCTTCTGTCTTTCTTCCTGTAAATCCAGACCAGAATGACACCAAGATTTCCAGGCATAGTGACAGCAGTGGCCTCTGAGTTCATGGCTTAATCTTTTTACTCACTCTGTTACTATGGGTGTACTGAATAAGAATGCCCAACAGTGGCTTTGGAGAGCTCCAGGGGTTGTCCTACCCAAACATCACATAAAAGAAGAAACTTAAGCCTAAGGGGATAATCATGTCAGACTAGTGGGGTAGTGATGGTGTGAATGGGTGTTTAAGAAAGACAATAGACTCTGAAGTCAGACTCCAAATATTTGGATCTTGTTTCTACTGTGTATGTGTGGGTCTTCAGACCAGTTGATCAAGGTATCTGTGTCTGTTTCTTTACCTATATTCATGGCTCCTGAAACATGGAATACTGTGGGCATTCCATGAGTTAATGTGTGAGGCCCATGTTGCCACATCCTGCATGTGGTTAGTATGCTCTGATCTCCAGCCAAGTATCAGTATTAATTGGCATAATTTTGCAATCAAATCCTTACAGCATCCTTACGTTCTGCCTACCATGCTTTACCAAGTTCCTGGGGCACCAGGCTGTCACAGTGTGGGCTTTCTAGAAGCAGATCCCTAGAAGTGTATTTTTGTTTGTTCCTTTGTTAGGCATCAACCCCACTGAAAAAGTAGGAAGGAATATGGGCCGAGCTGTTTTGTGTGGCCAACAAAGACCCATCATTTGAGTGGCAGAGTATGAAGCAGTGGAGGGGCTCAATGTCTGCAGAATGTGCATGCTGATGCAACTAAGTTCAGGTCAGAAATAAGAGAATTATTGTAACCATGTGGAATGTATAAAGACATGTTTCCTTATCCTGATTCTCTAAGCAACATAGTGCAATAATTATTTGCATAACATTTACAATGTATTAAGTATTCTAAGTCAGCTAGAGATGATTTGATGTGTTTGGGAAGACATGCAGATTTTATGCAAATATCTCCCATCTCATACAAGAGATTAAGTATGCTGGCCTGTCTTGCTATAGATTGATCTCCAAGGTCCGTGACCATGGCTGGGAGAGCTCTGCAGCTCAAGCATACCCCAAGACCTCGAGGTAGAATACTCTCTTCCTCTGATGGAGGATATGGGTTAGCACAGACTCACTGACACAGATGCCTATACAGCTGTTGGGCCTGAAGACCCCATTAACAGTTTTCCTTGAGTTGTTCTTTCTACACTATAGAGAAAAGACTCCCAGAGCTGTCAGGATCCACATATTTATCAACAGAGATCCAGAGGTGTGGATTAAATGGGCTTCCCTACCTAACTCACTGAGCTTCAAGTAGAACTCATTGTTTTAAATTGTCTTACATTTTAAGTAACTTAACTATAAATATCCAGGCTGGGAAGATAGATAAGTCCACAAAGCGTTCATCTTGCAAGCATGAGAAGGATGCTTGAAGCATTTGGAAGGTGGGGACATGTGGCTCTCTGAGGTGCTTTGACCAACCTAGCCTTTCTGGTGGCTTCCAGGCTAGCGAGAAACCTTGTCTCAAAAAATAAGGTTGGTGGTGGGGGAGGACAGCAGCCAATGTTGTCCCCTTGTCTCCACATACATGCACACACACACACATGTACATTAAACCATATAAATATCCATACCTAATCCATGAATTAAATAATTTTTTAGTCTTAGAAGAATACACCCTTAATAATCTGAACAGCCCTTACCTCATTATCATGCAGGCATGAGAGAAAGCTGAGAAACAAGAAGGTGTGAATATAGTTTTTAAAACCTTCCCTTCTTACAGGCAGTCCAGCTTTCTGAGACCCCCACTCTTGGTCTCTTTAAGTATCTTTGATTTTACTCCATGCGGACACATTTGTTTACTGACCCATGAAAATGGCTTAGTCTCCTTTGCTAGTCTCTGCTGCTTGCCCACATATAATTCCTTATCCACAGACCAGTCACCTCTCAATTTCATTCCCAAGGCAGTCATCAAAACCTTCTGATGCTGCTCCAGGTTTATTGGAGAACTCCAGTCTGGCTCACCAGGTCTCTCCCCTACTTTTCTTTGTCTCTTTTGAGACTTGAAGCATAATTCCTTATCTGTGTCATCTTAGCTTCTCTTGGGTGAGTTGGCTCCAGCCACTTGAATGGCTGAAGTGGGCAGCATGGCTTCTGTGGTGACACTAGTCATCAGAAACCATTAACCTGTTTTGAATGATTAAAAAACATTTCTTGCTGGCTTCTGCTGTGGAGCCCTGAATCTGGTTCTAGTGAAGGTCTGGCTCTGGATAGTAGCTGTTCAAGGCATTTGATCATGGAGCCAGGAGAAAACTGAAATCAAGGCAGGAAAGTTCATGTGGTGGGTGTCTAATGTTTTACCTATCAATCATCCCACACCCTGTTTTTCATAATAACTTCTTGTCCCAGGCCAAATTCCCTTAAAGTACATGCTGAGAAGGGACTTAGGTATAGACGAATCATTTAGAAAGTGTTGGGTGGGTGGGGATGTGGCTCAGTTGGTAGAATGTTTGTCTAGGGTGTATTACACCCTGGCCTCACTCCCCAACACTACATAAAGTGGTCATGGTGGTTTGAAAGAAATTGGTTCCCATAGGGAGGTATGGCTTTGTTGGAGTCTATATGGTCTTGTTGGAGGATATGTGTCACTGAGGGGGTGAACTTTGAGGTCTCATATTATAAAACTACACCCAGTGTAGTACACAGTTCTCCTCAGCTGTCTGCAGATCAGGATGAAGAACTCTTAGATCCTTCTCCAGTACCATGTCTGCCTGCACTCTGCCATGTTTCTCTCAGTGAAGATAATGGACTAAATCTCTGAAACTGTAAGTCAACTCTAATTAAATGTTTTCCTTATAACAGTTGCCATGGTCATAGTATCTCTTCACAGCAATAAAAACCCTAACTAAGACAGAAGTTGGTACAAGGGACTGAGCTATTGCTGTGATAGGCTGGACCATGCTTTTGGTTGGAGGAATATGGATCTTGGGACTGTGGATTAGAAAAGCGCTGAAATGCTTTAAGAGCTGCTTCATGGGCCATACTAGTAGGAACATGGAAGACCATGGTGCTAAAGGGATTTGAACTGTGGTGGCCTGGGTCAAGAATTTTCAGAGGAGAAGAATTTTAATGTGTTGCCTAGAGATCATTTTTTTTTTTTTTTTGTGATATTTTAGCGAAGAATGTGACTGATTTTTCCTCATGTCTGAAAATTCTGCCTGAGGTTAAAGTGAAGAGTTTTAGATTAATTCCATTGGCAGAAGAAATCCTAAAACAGTCTAGGATAGACTCTGTTGTGTGGTTATTAGTCATAACTCTAATGAAGATTTATAATGAAAAAGAACAGGCTGGGAAAGTACAAATAGAAAATGTACAATTTGAGGAGAAAAGAAGCACCAGGAAGTGGAATGGAGCTGAATCTTGTGTTCAAGGAGATAAACAGATTGAGAATGGGAATAAATGGAGTGATGACCTCAGGGCACGATCCCACCCAGCTAAGTTTCCAATTTGTAAAAAGGAATTAAAGAAAAGCTTAGAGTGCACATCTTTAATCCCAGAATGCTGGAGGCAGAGGCAGGTGAATCTCTGAGTTCGAAGCCAGCCTGGTCTACAGAGTGAGTTTCAGGACAGCCAAACTTAGGCAGTGAAGGAAACTATCAAAAACATAAAGTTGGCGAAGATGTAATTGAACAAGGGGGCCATGTTCCAGCCTCAGAAAGTAGCAGAACTTGGCAACTTTGGCCATGTGGTTCTGGCTTTAGAGTCAGGGATAGAGATTGATCTTTCTCTGTGACTAAGGAAAGCCACTGAGGCCAGACATGTCAGGGATGTCTCTAAATGTAGGCCTAGAAGCTGTGAAGGTAAAGCCTCAATTACCTTGGAGACCCCAAGATATTGGAGGTGACAGAGCCATGGGATACCTGTTGAGGAGAGCCGCTAACAGGAAGTAGAACCATCCCAGGAAAAAGAAGTGTGTTGCAGTCAACAAAGCTGAAAGGAGTTGGAGATCTGAAGAATGTTTTGACATCAGACATGGAGATGCAGAGGTTGGAGTTTGCCCAACTGGTTTTTGGTCTTACTTTGGTCCAATATTTCCTTGCTATCCCCCCTTTCCTCCATTTTGGAGGAAAGGTGATCTGCTCTTTGATTTTGATTTTATAGGGGGTTACAGTTAAGACATTGCATGAATCTCAGAAGAAACTTGGAACTTTAAACTTTTAACTAAGTTTGAAACAGCTATAGACTATGGGGAACTTTTAAAGTTGGACTGAATGCATTTTTGCATTATGTTATGACTACAAGCCTTTGGGGCCCTGGGAGTGGAATGTAGTGGTTTGAAAGAAAAATGGTTTCCATAGGGAGTGGCACTATTAAGAGTTGTGGCTTTTAAGCTGGGTGATGGCAGCACACACCTTTAATTCCAGCACTCTGGGAGGCAGACCCAGGCAGATCTCTGTGAGTTCGAGGCCAACCTGGGTTACAGAGTGAGTTCCAGGAAAGGCACAAAGCTACACAGAGAAACCCTGTCTTGAAAAACCAAAAATAAAAAAAAAAAAAAAAAAAGAGTTGTGGCTTTGCATGGGAGGGCTGTCTCTATTACCCATCTGTCTGGTGGTGGCATGGGTGAGGGAGAGCTTCTCTACTTGTACTCCCTCCCTTGCCCAGAAATTTCTGTGGCAGGTGGAAGAGCTGGCCCTGTGATCATAAGAGTGGGAGAGTGCTCCCTGACCCCCACCAGCTGCAACTTAGAGCAAGCCTTGCCGTGGCAGCACAACAGAACCAACCCACAGGTGTGGGTGAGCCAGGCCTAAAGTTGTGAGCATGGGAGAGCTCTCCCACATTTCCTCTGTCTTGTGGTGGCATGGGCAGGGGAATGATGCCCTCTGGCCCACCCATCAATGCCTGCGGCAGGTGGGAGAGCTGACTTTCTGGTCATGAGAGTGGAGAGCTGTCTCTGATCCCCAACAGCTGCAGCACTTGGAGAACAGGCCCTGCACCTTTCCAGAGTGGCACAATAGAGCCAAACCTGTTAGCACAGGTGTGGCTAAGCCAGTCCTGAAGTAGTAAGCATGGGAGAGTTGTCACCATTTCACATCTGGGTGACCAACCTTACAGCTGCCCAGGCCCAGACCCAAGGATATGACTTGGCCTGCTCTATCATCTACCCCATCTATGATCTGCTGGAGCACATGAAGGGACCTGACTTGCAGACCCAAAGCTGCAGAATCTCCACAACACAGAACAACAACAAGATATCCAGGAGGACCCCTAGTGAGGGCCCAGCATTGATAGGGTAGTAGAAAACAGAGCCCTGTAGCATGAATCTTAAAAGTTCTTATTAATGAAATCAAACCTGAGGCAGGTTATTGGGGTGAATGCTGGAAGATCAGAGAAGCAGAACAAGCCACAGTTTCTTCACCTCACCAGTTCCTCAGCTGGTCTGTTTCCTCAGACTGCAAGCTTCTGAATCCTCATCCCAATGGCTCTCAGCTGAACTGTGCTCGAAAGCCTGAATGCTTAACCATCTGAATGCTTAACACTTTTAGTTCCTAGTCCTCATGCCTTATATACCTGTCCCTTTCTGCCCCCACTCCCTAGGATTAAAGGCATGGGTCACATGCTTAGCTGTTTCTAAAGTGGCCTTGAACTCAGAGATCCGGCTAGCTCTGCCTCCCAAGTGCTGGGATTAAAGGCGTGTACCACCACCGCCTAACTTCTGCTATGGCTTGCTCTGACCCATTTTCTAGCCACCATTTCTGGCTCTGTTCTAGTGGCTGTCTGTTCTCTGACCCCAGATAAGTTTATTTCAGGGAACACACAATATTTGGGGGAACACAATACCACCACAGAGCCCTCCGACCAGACCAATGATTCTTTGCAATTAACACTTGCAAGTAAAGATAAATGGACAAAGGTGTTCAAGGCATGACTCACTGTGTCACACTGCAGCTTCCATGATGAGATTTTAAAGTTTTTCCCTTCTTTTATTTTCTTAAATTTTGTTTTATTTTGGGGGTGTGCTGGGGTCAAGGGCAGATGCAAAGGGGGTGGGGAAATGCATCAATGATACATAATGTAAAATAGATCAAGATACATGATGTAAAAGACACATAGAAAGAATAAACTTAAAAAAAAGAGTTGTGGTTTTGTTGGAGTTGGTGTGGTCTTATCAGAGGAAATGTGTCACTGTGAGAGTGACCTTTGCTCAATGTAACATACACACTCCTTCTGCTGCCTGTGGATCAAGATGCAGATTTCCCAGCTCCTTCTCCAGCACCATGACTGCCTGTATTCTGCCATTTCCCACCCTGATGATAGTGGACTAAACCTCTAAAACTGTAAGCTAGCCCCAGTTAAATGTTTTCCTTTATAAGAGTTGTCATGGTCATGGTGTCTTTTCACAGCAATAGGAACTCTTAACAGTGGTTGATGCCTATAATTCCACCATATGGGAGGCAGAGGCAAGATAATCAGAAGTTCAAGGTCATCCTTGGATGTATAGCTACTTGAAGGCCATCCTGGACTACATGACACTGTCTTAAGGTGTGAAAGGAAGGTAGGAAGGAAGGAAAAAAGGAAGGGAGTGAGGGAGGGAAGGAGGGAGGGAGGGAGGGAGGTAAGGAGGGAGGTAGGGAGGAAGAAAGGAAGGAAGGAGAGTCGGTAGAAGGAACTAACAAGTAAAATAGCAAACATGGGTATCATTTTGTTCAAGTCCCAGCCTCAGCTAGAGGGGTGTTGGCATTTGGGATTGAGGAAAGACAAAGTGGGCTTCCTGTTCTTATACTGGCTCACCATGTAGGTATGAACTCCTGACAAACTTAGCTTTGTAGGTTCTCCTGTGGCTCTAGTGGTTCAGGACAGTCTTCTGAAGAAAGCTGTGGATGACAAATGGTGGAAGCAATGTGATCAAAAGCCAAGTGAAGGAGGGAAAAGGTGACTCCAGGGTCACAGGGATTCCAGGGAGTCTGGAGGGGGAGAGAGTAGGCATGTCTCCTGCAAACCCTGGCTTACCAATAAGTAGAGACCTCTTGTGTGCTTGGTTGGGGTCAGCATTGAGGTTTTAGTCTTCACACTGTTGTTACCAGAGGGAAGGAGTGCATATCCTGTGTACTGTAGGCTATTTAGCAGTATCTCTGGTGGTGACAGCCCACTGATGTCCCTCAAGTGTGATGAGCAAAAATGTCTTCAGGTGGTACCAGGTGTTTCCTGGCAGGCAAATCACCCCACTGAGAACCTCAGTCAAGGTGACCAACCAGCCTTCCTTACCAGAAGATGAACTTCAGAGACACACTGGGATATCAAGCATTTGTGCTGTAGCATTTTATTTGAGTTGAGAGATCCATGGTTGCTGATTGGCTGTGGAGTCCGAATCTTGAGGATACTGGTTGTGAGCTTGCTTTCAAACCATAGATGCCCTGGTCTCTCCCTCTTGAGTCCTTTTAATTTCTTCTAGTTTTCTTCTGACTCTCAGACTCAGTCACCCTATGCCCTTTAATAAATCCTTTTCCTGCTTCAGTTAACCCAAATCTGTTTCTTTTGTCTCTCATGAAAGAACTTTCACAGACACAATGATTAATCTGTTCAGTTTTATGGCTTGGTAACAGTCATCCAAGACTGGAAAAGCTTCCAGAAACAGAATAGAGGGGAGAACTCCTCTTGACTGTGGTTGCTCCTCCTTGTGTCTAAGTTTCCAGTTTTCCTATTTCCCACAATTTTATATATTCTTCAGGCAATTACCTGTTACTCCAGGGGGTACTGAGTTAGTCAAATAAAATACTCAGACACCTCTTCTTTGCATATGTGTGTACGATGTATGTGTGTGCATGCAAGTTTGTGTGTGTGTGTGTGTGTGTGTGTGTGTGTGCATGTACATGTGTGTGCCTGTGTGCATGTACATGTGTGTGCCTGTATGTGTGCATGTATACTCATGTGCCCATGTGTATGAGTCAGAGATCAACATGGGTTGTCTTTCATGATTGTTCTTTACCTCCATTTTTGAGTTAAAGTCTTTCACTGAAACCAGAACTCATTTATTTGGCTAATCAGGCTAGCCAGCAAGCCCCACAGTTCTATCTGCCTCTGTCTACCAGGGCTAGGACTACAGGGGCACACCACAGTGCCTGGCTTTTATGTGAGTGCTGGGACTTGAACTTAGGCTCTCCTGTTTGTGTAGCAAACACTGGGACCTCTTCCAGCCCCTCAGCTATCCTCTTGAGGAAAGATTCTTGCTTTTTGTGACTCCTCTGAGTGTTGGTAGTGGGACTATCTATTGCCTTAGGAGTTATCAACTCATAAGGAGACACAGATCTGCATTTCTCCATGTTTCACATGTGTGTAGCTCTTCCTCTCCAAAAAAGGAATTGTTCTTTTTTTTTTTTCCTCTGGGTTTTGGAGAGCTGCCATTCTGTTTTTCCTGGAAAGCTATCTACAACCCTGGAATTGTTCCACTCTCAGGGATGTGTAGCAGAGACCATTATTGATGCTGGTGATGGCTCTTCCAGAGTGTTTGAAGCCTACAGGCTGAGTCCCCACATCTTTCCAGCACACTCCTGATGTGCCCCCTTTATTCTAACTATGATATGTAGCTTTCTAGCTTCTCATGGGGCTTGTCCTCATCCAAAACAGAAGAAGCAGCTTGTCAGTCTTCAGAAGGACATCAATTCCTTATGTTGGAATTGCTAGGAGACATTTCAGTTCATTGAAAATGGTCTTTGAAAATCTTTCATTTAGAAAAGCCCTTTCTTAAAAAAAATGTAAGAATGTCTATTTCTGAAACTAAGAATTTTATAGTGTGTTTTTTCCTACCTGATTGCTAGGAAAGGTCTTTGGTAGATTTGTTGCTACTCATAGATTCTGGTTTATCTATTCTACTATATCTCATATTTCTTAATTCCTTTTCCTTGTGTGAATTCATTAGCATAGCATTTATTTATTAACATTATGCTCTTTAAAAAATATAAGCTATTTCAGAGCTCGTTGGGGAGAGGAATAGGGCATAGATTACAAATAATATTTAGCATGTTGTTGTTCCTACCAAGACAATGCTATCCACCAGCTATCTCAGGTACCCTTTTAGCTGATTGTACTTTCCGGCTTCCATATCCTTGAACTTGGCAGTTGGACTGGTCCCCGGCACATGGCAGACACTCACTCACCACTTGAGTATGGTTGCTAAGTTTATTCATACTTGGTCCTTTGGATTAGAAATGGTCATGAAGCAAGAGGCTTGATTCATTTTACAATGAGGGAAGCAGCAATTGAAACAGGAATCTTAATTGGTAGCATAGGCAAGGGCTGTCACTATTTTGTTTGACTGACCTAGTGTTTTAGGAGGTAATATAGCAAGTTAGGGGTTATACTTGGTTACAAATCCAGTAGCTTAGCCTTGTCATTGTTCTCTCTTTGAGGCTCAACATCCCCTCTTTGGTTTTTTTTGTGTGTTAGAGATACTTGGCTATTTGGTTATTTGCCCATTCCATCAGTAGATAATGTATGCTTAAAAAACATTTCCCAATTATTGGGAATGCCAAATACAAGAACCATTCCAGATCTTTAAAGGGAAGTACTTATTTTATTTATTCTTTGCATGCTGGGATGGGATAATTTTTGTTGTTTCTTTGTTTTTATTTTTTGAGACAGGGTTTCTCTTTGCAACAGCTCTGGCTGTCCTGGAATTTGCTCTATTGACCAGGTTGGGCTTGAATTCACAGAAATTCGCCTGCCTCTGCACCCCAAATGCTGGAATTAAAGGAATACACCGCCACCTCTTGGCAAGGGATGGGAGAATTTTAATAGGAAATTATCCAATTAAATAATCCAAAGTCAGATTCCAATTTAACACTGAGTGCCTTGAACTCTGTAGATATATAGCACCTTGACTTTTGAAAGGAGACAAATTTCTTTTAATTTATTTTTGTTTTAAATTATGTGTGTGCATGTGTGTCTGGTGAATGTGTGTGTGTGTGTGTGTGTGTGTGTGTGTGTGTGTGTGTGTGTACACAAGTGTAATTGCTATTAGAGGCCAGAAGAGGGCATCAGAACACCTGGAACTGGAGTTACAGATGGTTGTAAGCTCCCATGTAGGGTGCTGGGAACTGGACTCTACTCTTTTGCAAAACCAACAGGCGCTGGTAACCACTGAGAGATATCTCCTGCCCCAGAGGAAAGCTTTAATAAACTCCCCAGGCTGTTACTATGCACACCACATGAGGAAGTGCACCTCATCAGGCCAGCAACTCTCTTCTCCAAGTGTGACTAGGAATCACCTGCATGGCTTATTCTCCTCTTCATTTCTGAGTCCAGAGGTACAACACTTTAGATGAGCAAATGCCCTAAATCTTGCATGCCTATCCTCCATTCAGGTGATTCTGACACAGTTTAAAAAATGCAGAGGGCAGGTCTGATCTTAGCTGCCTGGAAGGAAGGTTGAGACAGGAAGGTTACAAGCTCAAGGTCTACCTGTGCAACTTAGTAAGATCTTGTCTCAAACAAAACCAAACCTAACAAACAAAAAATAAGCGGAAAAAGAACCTGAAATGCAAAACAATGCAGAAATGATACAGGAGGACTGAGGTTTTGAGAGTTATCTGAGAATGGATATCTTTTGGGAATGATGCTGATGATGTAGGCTTCTGGGCTCTGTCACCTGATGAGCGGGTCTAGGGTTAGACCAAGAAACCTTCCTTTGGAATAGTCACCTCAGGCCAAGGGTGAGGAGGACATGTTTTGATTCCTATTGCACTGGAGCTCTCCGAGACCAAAGGACAGCTTGCCCATAACTTTGCTAGACTAAAGCAATGGCTTCAGCTTAGATGAACTCCAATGACCTACATGTGCAGGGTTTATACCTGGATTGTCAATTCCATCAGCAGAGGATGCAGAAGAGCTGGTTTAGAAAAAGGGGTTATCAGCTAGTTATTAACCTAGTGATCTGTAGTAGACAAGTTAGGGTGGCCTTGATCTTCTTCATAAGATGTAGCATTATCTAAAATGAGAGTGGATGTGTGGAAGATGTAGCTCAGTGGTAGAGTGCTTGAAGACCTAGATTCAATTCCAAGCACCATAAAATAATTTAAAGTAATAAATAATAAGCAAGATGTGCAGAAGGAAAGCACTGTTTGAAGTCCATATATATATATGGGTCTACTGCAGTAGAAAGTGAAGGTAACCTTCACTGAACACCTACCAGGTTAGTCAGAATGACTCGATGTCTCTTTAGCCACCAGTGCCTAAAGGCTACATACTACAAGATCCACAGTGTAATGTAGTCCCACTACATCTTAAGATGGCCCTCCATCCTAGTGGGCAATGCCCTGGTAACATGGGATCCAAGCTTCGCAGTTTCCCAGTGTAGCATCCCCCACCCTCATCCCATGCCCGCCCCAGCCAAGCCAGCACAGCTCCCGTAGGACATACTGTTTGCTCTGTGTCTCTGGTATGTGCCTGGTGTAATATTTACCAACTGGTCAACTCTGGACAGAACAGTGAGACTGTCTGTGTTTGCTCCGCGGTTGCTTTCTGGCTGGGCCCATTTCCATGGTAACGGCCCTTCCTGTCAGCAGGCTTGAAGGAAGGCACAAAGGACCACACTGTTGGGGACTGCTGCCTGTGGGGATGGGCTTGAGTTTTCCTTTTGGCTCCTTAGTAAGAGCCCTAAGGCCTTCTTTTGAGCTTTTCCTCTTTACTTTCCTGTGCCCTGAAAGCGATCTGTTTGGCTTTGTGTTTTACATCCTGCAGGAAGGTTAGATTCTGTGACTTACTGGTGGTGAGGAAGGGGGAGGGGACAGAGAAGTAGGGATGACCTTCAAAGGGACGTCATGGGATCCTGTGGTTTTTGTTTGGTTTGGTTTACAGTGCAGCAAGGCATGTTTGACCTGCCAGGTGTTTTTCTCTTCAGAAAGCTTTCTCACTTTCCCTTCCTGTTTGTGATTTAGAAAGTTCCACTGGCCCAGAATACCCCTCTCCCACAGCTCTCCCCTTCCAGGCTGTTCCTAAACCCTTAGGGAACAAAATAGATGCTATCTTGGCAGAAATTCTGGTGTCTCTCTTATCCCAAGCTGAGCCTTGAGCCCCCTGTGGTGTCACTGGGTGTCCCATACACCAATAGGCCCATCAGTGGCCAGTGGAGGTCAAATACCAGCCACCTATGTGGCCCTCCGTCATCTGGTAGCCACTTTCACACAGTCAAAACAAACAGCCGACATTAATTTTAACAGTATATTTTATTGAGCTAAATATATCCCAAATATTATCATCTCCACAGACAAACAATATAAAAACATTTAACTTTCCCTCTTCCCACTGAGTCTTCAAAATCTGGAAGGTATCTTACACTTGGCACACATCTTGGTCTAGACTACCCACATCACCAAATGGCTCCTGGCACCAGGCCGAGTCCACCCGGCAGTACCTTTCCAGCTTCCTCCTGGTCCAGTGTCCCAGTTTCCCAGGGTACTGGGCACCCCAAATCCTGGAGGATTTCTGCATCTTTTGTGCCCATACCTTGGTACTTAACATTTCTGTTCCTTGGCATGCATTTCTCCAAATGGCCTTTAATTCATCCTTTAAATGCTGGGACATAAATTTTCAAGTCTCTTCCCCTGGACTCTCTTCTTCATTACCTTGCTATCTTTTTTCCTCTCAGATACAGCCCTAAATCTGTTTGTCATGACTCATTTGCAAAGTCTTTACTGTTACAGGAATGGGTATAAAAGCAAACACATGCCTCACATCTTGGCCATTTCTGGGTCTCCTTGAGAGTGTTTGCCTGCTTGAGTGAGGTGAGAGCTGATTTGGTGCTGGGATGTTGTAGTTTCCCTCCTGGGGTCAAGATTCTGCTCTGTTACCCCACACTACCACCGTCCTTCCTCTTCCTGTACCTCAGTGACTGGTGTGGCCCTAGATAGGCATCCTATGTCTCTTCATGTTTTCTTTGTACCCTCATTTTTTCTTACTTCCTGAATTAGACAAAACACACATGGAAAGTCCCATGTGACTTCTGGGGAGATATGAACAAGCTCCTATTTGCTCCAGATAGATAGATGGCTGACCAAGGCAAGGATTCCACCCAAGTCTGGTGTGGTGAAATGGTGGATTCATTGGAGGTAACTTCAGGAACATGGGTGAGGGGTTGCTTACATAGGCATGAGTGACATAGCCAGCTGTATCACCAAAAGCCCACCCTGCTTGGATGAGAACTCAAAAAAGCCACATCCTTGAAGATCCCTGCTCAACTTGTAGGCTGCTCCATGGAAGAGAGGAGAGGCTCCTCTGCCCCCAAACTGTTTACAGCCTGTATACTCTTGGGACATGGGGTGTGGCAGAGCCTTGTAAACCTCAGAGTTCCCTGAGTCCTGAGGTTAATGATTTTCTACTATTTTAAAACATATTCATTTTTATACTTTTAGGTGTCTCCTGCTTGTCTATATGTGCACCACATGTGTGCAGTGCCTGCCAGTGGCCAGAAGAGGGCACCATAACCCCTGGAACTGAAGTTACAGGCAGTGTGAGCAGTTATGTGGGTGCTGGGACCTCAACTCAGGTCCTTTGCAAGAGCGGCTAGTACTCTGAAAGGATGAGCCATCTCCCCAACCCAAGCTTCTTGAACCTTGCAAGCTTTATTAGCTTATGGAGTCTTACATGACTCCCATCTCCCTCTAGGTGGGGGATGTTTCAATTTGGAAGAAATAACTACGCAATAGAGACTCACGGTGTCCGATGAGAAATGACATTGGGAAGTGAAAAAAAAATTGACATAAACTACATGCACAACCCTTTCAATAGAGTGTAGCCTATAAAATATAAGTCAAAAGAATCAAACCACCATGCCCCAGCGTTTGCCCGCAGAATCTGAAGTTAGTGTGTGGATGAGATGTTTGTGCTCTCACATTCATTGGTGAAGGCAAGAAGCAGGCGCAGCAGAAGTATTCATCAGCGCACAGATGGATAGCGCAAATGTGCACATGGACAAGACGGCTTGCTTCTCAGCCTGGCCGTTTATGATAATATTGGAGCAACTGGACAGTATCATACTGGCACAGTAGACAGACACAGTGTGTTCTCACATGTCTCTGGAATCTGAAGCAACAGAACTCAGAAGCAGAGTAGAAGAATGGCTGCAGAAGTGGGGGGGGGGCTTAAGATGAGGGGATGTTGTAGTTAAAAAGTGCAAAAATCTTGGGGCTGAAGAGATGGTTCAGTGGTTAAGAGCACTGGTTGCTCCTGCAGAGGACCCGGGTTCAATTCCCAGCACCCCAGGGCATTTCACAACCATCTGTTACTACAGTCCCAGGGCACCACGTCCCCTTTACTGTTAATATCCCTTTGCTTCTCAAGAAGTACATACTGCGGAGACTTCCACTAGCTGTTAGAACTTGCTGTTGTAAAACTGATGGTTAGAATAATAGGACTTGGGGACAAAAAGAGATGTTTGTATCTGTTAGAGCTCTGTCACGGTGGCTTATGGGCACAGTGGCCTTCAGCCACATCCTTGGGGTATATGTCATGATGAGGATAAGAACTATGTGGGCTCAGTTGTAACGTGGGGTTGGCAACCGGGCTGTCCTGGGGAGATGTTGAAGAGCCGGGTGTTTGGACACCAGAGTTGCATTTCAATAGTCAACACATGGCCAAAACTCACCATCTTCTAAGGGCTTCTTTTCAATGTCCTCTTTTGTATTGAATGCAAAATAATTTTATTTTAGTGGCAGCCAAAGAAAATCTGCTTTGCTTGGGCTACAGTCGTCTGTACACAGCTTAGTTTTAAGCCTTTTCCAGGGCTGAGTCCAGAAATTCTTTAGCATCCAGATTTTTTTTTCCCCTTCTTGGTATCCTGCACGGTTTGTGTTTGTTGCCATCTAGTGGTAAGATGAGGTAGTTGCTAGAGCTGACGGTAAAGCCCCTATTTTGCCGTATTTCCCCTGTCCTAGGTTCTATCTTTTGCATTTGAACAACCAACACATGACTAGAACCCACCAGTCTCCTAAGTGCTTCTTTTTGACACCCTCTTTTTAGTATTAAATATAAAAGAGCCATAAATGAGGGAAACCATGACCCTCCCGCCCTCTTTTCCAAAGTTTGAGATAGGTTGGAAATTAGCTTAATGCCTTTCAAAGTTTACCTCGGGCAGCTGCATGTGTGATAAACTAATGTAATGGATGTCATTTGGTGGTTAGCTCAATTTAAGATCATGTGGCAAGATAGGCAGCCACGTAGTTGGACCAAAAGGTTCAATGGCCCTCTCAGGAGCCATCTAGCTCATTTTTTGAGTTACAACCCCCCTCCCCCGCCCCGCCCCGTTCGCCCGGATCTGGATCTCACCAAGCAGGCCAGGTTGGATCAAGTGAAGAGGTTCCTGTGTGAAATGGATGCTAGAGAAAGGAACAAGATGGCGGCTTTCCACAGACTGTTCATTCTTGCAGCGGATGTGGAAGACTTACACTGTGCCAGGCACCGAACATGCAGTCCCTACCACCCCGTGGCCCACCTCCTGCGCTAAAACCAGTTCTCACAGGTTGCCACCCTGCAGGATTGTCCTGGATGTGCTCGAAGGAGGAATGGCAGTTAGGTAAAGTAGGAAGCCAATGGGATGGCTTGTCACGGTTTGATTGGATGAAGCCTGGACCTTGAATCCAGATATGCCCTGGTTTCGATCTTGTCAAAATGGCAAATGTCCATGGGCCTGTGTCTCTTCCTAATGTCTACCACGTAGGACTGTTGTGAGATCACAGGAAATAGCATAAGTAGGACCAATAGCATAGACAGCGCTGCTCAGGACATTCTGTTCACGATTTTAGCCTGGAAAGCCTTGCACCTGAGGATGCTAGAAAGTTCCCGGCAGCTGTGGATGGTAGTCCTCATATATGCGGGCGATGGACGTGCTGTAAACACTGGCATCTCTCTCCTGACTCCCTCTCAGGTGTTCAGCCTCCTTCTACCCTTGACTCTTCTTTCTTCTTCCCATCCCTTACATCATGTTAAAGAGGTGTGGCCTTCATCCCTAGAGAGGACAGCTTCACGGGGTAGGTGGTTGGTCTTCTAGAAGCTGTACCATATACTAGAAGACTTTGTATTTAGATCTAAGGGAATGAATTCACGTTAAAATTTCTGACCCAGAGGTTATGGGAAAGCTTTGCCAGCCCAGGCATGGTGTTCTACAAACGAGGGCCCCTATTTTACATTCAACATCAGTGATGGACAACTATGAAGGAGTTGGCACCGTGCCAGCTGCTGGTACATACCTTGATGTTGTGGTTATTCCAGATTCTATGTATGCTGGTTTGTTATCTGTAAAACTGGGACAGGAAACCTATGGGGCTTGTCTGTGAAACAGAGTGACTCACGGTATGGGCACATGTGTCTAGCCCTCGCTGTGTATTTAGTAAACTGTTAGTTGATTCTATCCTTCTCTCTACTGATACTGTGATCAAATACCATGACCTACAGCCACTTACAGCAAAAGAGCTTATTTTAGCCCGTGTTCCCAGAGGGGAAGTCCACAGTGTCCAGGGAGGCATGACAACAGACACCCGGAGCAGGAAGCTTGGAGGTCACATCTAATGTGCACATAAGGAGCAGGGAGGAAGCAGGAAGTGGGGTGAGGCTATAAATCTTCATAGCCTATTTCTAATTCTGTGCTTTCTCCTGCAAGGCTGCACCTCCTAATGGGCCCATAACCTCTCCAAACAGAGCTACCACACTGGGGGTCAAGTGGTCAAACACCTGAGTATTGGTGAAATTATGAGGGCCACTCCATGTAGTTAAAAGGGAAGTTTATTTTGTGGGGTAACTTACAAGTGAAAGGATAGTTTACAGGGTCTGGGAAAGGTGTAGCGCAGTCCGGTGGTGTTCTCTGGAGAACTCTGCTCAGTCTACCTCCAGTGTCCAGGGTCCTGGAACCAAAAGAGCCCCCGCATCCAGATACCAGGTCTTCAGGGTCCTCTCTCAGTCCTGCCTTGACAGTTACCGAAGCCTCAATGGGGGTTGGAACTTCCAAGTCACTGCTGGAATGGCTACCCACTACACCTGAGCCTGTGGGCAACACTTCTTATTCAAGCCACCACACCGAGCCTTTCCTGTCTTTCACAGTGTCTTTCTCAGAGTCTTACAGAAGACCTTGGTGGTTGATACATTCATAGCACTGTTAAGTACTGAAATAAACATGGGGACAAGAGTGAGCTGAATCACAATATACCTTGTGTCACCCCATGGCAGGGATATGTTCTGAGAGATGCATTGCCAGGCTTCTTTGTCATTGAGCAGACATAGTGTGCACTTAGACAAAACTGGATGAAAGGCTTACTGTGTGCCCAGGATCTGCCCAGGCTACAAACCCACAAGACATGTTACTGGTCTGAAATGGGAGGAAATGGTAGCACAATGGTAAGTGCCATATCAGTAGGCAATGGGGCTTTTGCAATTCTATTGTGGTCTTCTGGGGCCACCATAGTTAGTGTATATAGTCACACATTCTCCTTTTTACACAATGTGGGACCCTAGTCTGTGGGATAGAGTTGCCCACATCCAGGATGCATCATGTTTCTGTAAATACATTACAGGCACACCCAGGTGTGTGTCCTTGGGAATTCTAAATCCAATCAAATTTACTACCTGGATTAACCACCACAGAGGAAGTATGTATGGGGGATAACATCATGTGACTAGGGTCCTCACAAAAGACACCAATAGAGAACCCCGGCCCCTTCTGACATGTGGTGCCATGGAGGGAAGGGGAAGGAGACATTTGTGGACCAGAATATGGGAATCTCTAGGCACTGAAAACTATGCTTTCCAGATTTTAACTTCTCTGCACTGAGAGCAGTGCGCTTTTGCTGTTAGAAGAACCCAGCCCACAGCAATTTGTCATACAGAAGCTGGATAGACCAACACACACTGGGATGAGAGGATCCAGCTGCTGGGACCTGAGAACCTTGTTGTGGTCAGCCTAGGGAGAAGGGGCCATGATTGGCCTGACACATGCTTTAATGAGGATGCTGCGAAGCCTTAGAGTCAGGACTTGCTGCTATTGGCCCTGATCTGTGTCACTGGTGGGGACGGGGATCTCTCTAGCCTTGATGAGCTGTGCTCCCAGTGTGTGCACGTGGGCAGTGTGTGTGTGTGTGTGTGTGTGTGTGTGTGTGTGTGTGTGTAGGTGCACATGTCTTCCTTGCTGACCAGTGAGCCTTGGGGGCCTGCCCATTTCTGCCTGCCTAGTGCTCAGATTACAGAAGCATACTACCACTTTGAGCTTTAAAAAACAACAACAACAACAACAAAACAACAAAAAAAAAAAGAAAGAAAAGAAAAGAAAAAAGAAAGCATGGCTTCCTGGGTTCGAACTCAGGTCTTCACTCTTGGAGAGCTAGCACTTTTTTGACTGAGCTCCCCAGCCCCGCCCTCTTGCTCTTGGTGACTACTCTTAGCATCACTGTATCTAGTCCTAGACTTTCCTGCTGTAGCCAATACTGTGGAAAATATTGACCATATGGGCTGCCTAGCTGCTCAGCAAACATCTTATCTATTCACTGACTGGCCAGGAATGCAGGTCACCCTGTAGCCACACTGGCCTTTGGATTCCTGTGGCCTCAGCTCTCTGAATCCTCAGTGGCCTTCTCTCTCCTTGGCCCTTCCCATCCAGTCCCAGGCTCAGCATCTGCTTCACTGTCCCTCTTTTTCCTCTGTGTGTGAGCATGTCCGGGCAGGTGCATATATGTGGACACGCATGTGGAGGAGGCCTTCTCTTTCTCTCCTTCTTTTTCTCTTCCTTTTCCACCCCTCCCCCCCCCCTTCTTATGCTCAATAAGGCTGCAGTGCCCCAAAGACAGTTCTCAGGCATACTGTCCTCATCTCTTCTCATGGCCAACATTTCCCAGGATTTTTCTGTTATTCTGCTGCTTGTGGGACTGGAAAAGGTGCCTCACATCCTCACACAGCTCTATCTCCTACAGAGTTGAGCCACACCCCTGGAGCGATTGTTTAGTTAGGTGCTGAGGAATTATGAACATCCAAAGCCCCTGTTGGCAGGCTGGGGGACCACTTCTCCTTGAAGCCTCTTTGAAATGCAGACTCGTTCTCTCCTGGACTGTAGGCATCTCAACTTGGAAGACAGACGCTTCAAACAGGCAGCCACCACACTTGAGTTCCCAGCCTGCCTTCTGACATATTCATTAGATCGATCGCTGGCTGTTTGTGTGCCTTTGTGGTTACCTCTCCCTAATTGGCTCCTATTTGCTTTTCCTGCCCTCACAGCAACCTGGGCTCTGTCTGGAAACAGATTGCAATTCAACATACCAGCAATGCTGTGTGAGAAGGGAAGCATGTCTGCTTCTGCAGGGAGTGGGCTGAGGATGGGCTTGCAAGAGGAGTCTGCAATTCCAAATTCTGTCCTTCTGGAGGGTTTGGGAGTTCTCATGAGTCCAGCGCTGCCATATACTTTGGGTGTGAGCAGTTAACCAAGCTAGCCATGTGTGGCAAAATGAACCCAAACCTGTTCTGACTAAATCTGCTTAGGGTAGGTGAGATGCATGCTCTTATTCATTTATACATGACCATGAGCACAGTCTAATGCAAAACTGGAAAGTTACTTAAAATGTTGATATTTGTTTTGCAATTTGTTCAGAGTGAGCTTATGTATATGTAGGTGTGTGTGTATATATGTTTGCACATGTATATGGAGGTCAGAGGTGTGGTGGTATTGTGTTCCCCACAATATTGTACACCCTAATAAATTTATCTGGGGTCAGAGAATAGACAGCTACTAGAACAGAGCCAAAGATGGTGGCTAGAAAATGGGTCAGAGCAAGCCATAGCAGAAGTTGGGTGGTGTTGGTACATGCCTTTAATCCCAGCACTTGGGAGGCAGAGCCAGGAGGATCTCTGTGAGTTCAAGACCACATTGGAAATAGCTAGGCATGGTGACACCCGCCTTTAATCCCAGGGAGTGGAGGCAGAAAGAGCAAGATTATATAAGGCATGAAGACCAGAAACTAGAAGCATTTGGCTGGTTAAGCTTTTAGGCTTTGGAGTAACACAGTTCAGCTGAGAGCCATTGGGATGAGAACTCAGAGGCATCCAGTCTGAGGAAACAAGACCAGCTGAGGAACTGGTGAGGTGAGGTAGCTGTGGCTTGTTTTACTTCTCTGGCCTCAGGTTTGATTTTATTAAGACTCTTTAAGATTCATGCTACACAGAGGACAGCCTCAAGTGTCATCATCAGGAAGGCTATCTACTTCCTTTGAGACAGGGTCTCTTGTTGGTCTGAAGCACACCAAGTAGGCTACACTGGCTGGCTAGTAAGCCCCAGGAGTCCCCCTGCCTCTGCCTCCTTAGTGCTGGGACATCAAGTCCATGCCATTACATCTGGGTATTTTCACAGAGGTTCTGGGGATCAAGCTCTCTCTCTCTTTCTCTCTCTCTCTCCCTCCCTCCCTCCCTCCCTTCCCCCCTCTCTCCCTCCCTCCCTCCCTCCCTCCCTCCCTTCCTCTCTCTCTCTCTCTCTCTTTTTCTTTCTTTTGTAACCAAATGTGCTGTTCTCTTTTGGAATATTTGTGTACACTGTGTGAAGCTGTGTCTCTGTGATCAGTTTAATAAAGAGCTGAATGGCCAATAGCTAGACAGGAGTGAATAGGTGGGATTTCCGAGGAGAGAAAGAACACTGGGAAGAAGAAAGAAGGAGTCACCAGGAAGACGTGGAATAAGTTGGACATACAGTACAGAGGAGAGGTAACTGAGCCACATGCTAGAAAGTAGATTAATAGAAGCAGGTTAATTTGAGTTATAAGAGCTAGTTGGGGACAAACCTAAGCTAAGGCCAAGCTTTCATAATTAGTACCAAGCCTCCACATCATTATTTGGGGAATGGCAATCCAAAGACAGTCCAACAAGAAAGCTTGCTACAGTTCTCTACTGCAAACTTTGTAGATGACAGAGTTGTGTCACATTGTTGAACATGGGACATATCCACCCCTGAGTTCCCATCTGGACACTAAGGAACCTTTTGTGCTCCTTCTCAATGTTTTGTCTGCAGAACGGTAATAGTAATGGTGGCAGATGTGTGTGGAGCTTCAGATGCACTGGGAACCAGCCAAGGTCAAGATCAAGAGCTGCCAGGGGCTGAGAAGGCCCAAGGCTAAGCCTGACCTGTGTTCAGAATGGCCAATGGAGCTGCTTGGACTTGATGCTTTGAGATGATGGGTTCTACCATGGGTCCTCCAGGTGGGAGCACTTTTCCAGGTGTAGTGGGAATTTTTAAAGACAATTTGCAGCCCGAGTTAGTGACTATGTAAACAGGTATCACAGTCAGCCACCATGTGTCAAGTCCTGTTATACGATTGATGAGCTGAGTTACCTTTGACAAGTGACTTGATGATTCTGTGCTTTATTTCCTTATCTTTAAGATGTGGCAATGAAAGACAACACAAGGTAAGTCTTTCCATTTAAGAAACTGGAAGTCTGAAATACTTCAAAAATACCTTTTATGACCAATGGAACAGCAGGGGTCCATGTCCTATGATTCAGCATGTCTTGCTTTCTTAACAATGAGAACAAATTCATAATAAATAGTAAAATTTTTCACTAGTAAATGCATTTTTCATAGTAAATAGTGAAATTGTTAAAAAACATAAGGCATGCTTTGTCTCTTTTTTTTGTTGCTTTCATTTTAGGAAAAAACCAAACAGTACATTTTGGTTTGAATGAGAATACCACCCCAAGAGCTCTGGTACTTGAATATTCTCTGCCCAGTTAGTGCTGCAGTTTGGGGTGGATGGGACCTTGCTGGAGGAAGTGCATCAATGGGGGCTGGCTTGGGAGTTACTAGCTTGGTCTCACTTCCAGTTCACTCTCTGTGCTTCATGCTTGTGGGTGAAGATGTAATCTCTCAGCTTCCAGCTGCCACGCCTCCCCTGCTATTACCGACTCTTCCCCTAGAACTGTAATCCCAAACAGAATCTTTGCTTTTTCTTCTGTGAATTGCATTGGTCAGGGCATTTGATCACAACAATGAAGAGTAACGACTACAAATTAATTTGCCTTTTGTGTACAGCTGTCCCTTCCTTGCTGGATTTACACAAAGCACAGGGACAGGCTAGGCTTCCTCTGGGTGGGTGGATCCCCATTCCTGGGGTGAGGTGCACAGAAGGGGGTTTGCACAGGGCTGGCATGAAATACTAGCTCCCACAGCAGGCCCAAACATGGCAATCTTGAGAAAACTGGATGAAGTCCCTTTAGGTGCCAGTAGGCAAAGGAGTCTTAGGCTTGCTTTTCAATTTTTTGGAAACTGCCCCAGGCTAGAAAAATGTCTGCTGCACAATTAAGACATCAGTTCTGCCTGAACTTCATCCACAGAAACCTCATGCCCAAGCCTGTGCATCTGTGTCCCCACCCCTGGGCATACCCCTTTCCAGGTGGCTCCCAGTCTGACTCATGATGCTTCTTAGGAATTTCTGGGGTATTTCCTGGCCAGCTGTCCTTGTGAGATGTCCTTGTGAGACTCCAGCACCTCCTTTCCTGCCCCCCCCTCCCCCGACAGCTGGCTTAGGTACTCGAAGGCTTGCAGTCATTTGAATTTGATATTTGGGTCCTCTTCCATGACCACAATGGCTTGCTTTTTATAATGGCAAAGCAAACAGAAGTAGATTAGAGACTTGCAGATACATTGCACATTGAGAAGAGCTTGTCTCCCCATGAAGACTAGGGGAAGAATGTTGTCTGGTGGACCAGGACAAATTATTAGGAAGGACTGTCCCAGGTGCTCACTATTGTTCATCCTAGAAACCTATTGCCTCCATTATGCAGGCAAAGAAACCGAGGCTGAAGGGCTCTATGACTTGGCCTTTCTGTACTTAAGATCCATTCATCTGTTCTGAATGTGAAGTCACAAAGTCACAAGGTAACTGCTGGTAACAGTGGGGTAAAGACAATACGCAGAAATCGAAGAAGTGCAGGGGTGGGGGTGGGGGTGGAGGGGAGCGTAAGGGACAGCAGTCATAGTACCAAGAGGGTCAGAAAGATGGCTCAGCAGGCAAAGGTATTAGCCACTGGGGCGTGAGGTCCCAAGTTCCATTCCTAAAACCCCACACGGAAAGCCAGGCTTGGTGCCCTGCATCTGTAATCCAGCACTCCCACTGAGAGATGAGCACTTGGGAGCTGGCAGGACAGCTAGTGTGGAGTTCATGCTGCGGAAGCATGGAGACAAACCCTGCTTCAACTGGGTGGTGTTATGATATATTATGCAGGGGACCCTGGTCGTGTCCTGCATGTGCAGAGAAACATGCTAGCATGCTGGGTAGATGCATCAGTGGGCTGGCGGGTGACCCACTCCAAGTGTGCATGGCCATGGTGGTGGAGCAGCTGGTGGACATTCACAACCCAGACACTACATCTGGGAGGAAACGGTTTATTATAATAGAGAAAGAGAAGACAGGAAAAAGGGAGAGAAGAACGAGAGAGAGGGAGAGAGAGAGGGGGTCCAGGGGTGCACACCTTGTGGGAGTGGAAAGACAGAGAGCAGGGAAGAAGGGGCGGGTTTTTTTCCTTAAGAGGCTTCTATGTCAGGATGCACAGTGGCCCCAAGGGGTGGATTTCAAGGGAGTAGATCAGAGTATTAACAGGTGGAAAGAGAAAGCCAAATCCAGAAAGTTTTCTCTCCTTACCTCTATACACAGGTCGTGGTATGTATGTGTCCACGCTCACAGATACACACAAAATACATGTACACATTTAGAAATTCTACCTAGGTTAGTCTAGGGGAGCCCCACCCACCTCTGGAGTTGTAAAAGAAGACTCAGAAGATGTGGGAAGGTCTGTCTCAGTCTTTCTGGCTCCATCGTGGCCCCCACAGCCCTCTGGCATGGGAAAGCTGATTTCTCCTGGGACCTCTTCTGAGATCTGGAGGGCTGTGGAGCTAGATGTGAGCCCACCTCCCCACCTCCCCATCTGCCACTTTTTAGATGGTTCTGTCACCCTTGAGGATCCCAGAGCAGATACAGGGCTGACTCAGTGTTATTCCCCGGTGTGGGTCCCGCCCCTTCCCCATGTCACCTTAGTCAGAGCTCCTGTCAGCTCTCAGAAGTAGAACACCCCCAATCCCCCCCCAATCCCCCCCCCCCAACCAGTGGCAGTGAGTCCTGAAGAACCTTCTGGTCCAAGTTGCTTTCAGTCCTTGGGACCAAGAGCTCATGTTGCTTGTCACCACCATCCATGAGCAGAGAGAGGAATTGAATCTTTAAGTTATACTTTCTCCAGAGAGCCCTGGGCAGAGAAGGTAATGGATCAGCACACTCACACTGTTCTCTCTCATCTCCAGCCTGCAGGTGTTACAGAGACAGAGGGGGCAAAGGCAGGCAGTCTATTCGGGAATACAGAGCTGCCCCTCTGGTCAGACGATCAGCCACCGACCTAGCTGCCTTGCTGTCATCTCCTGAAGTCTTCCCTCATTCTCTGGTTGTCTGGGATGAGGTGCCTCTTGGAATATGGTCTAGTCACTGTCAACACTGTACTGCTCACACCACCTGGGTTGAAAGTCACCTCAGAAAAAGCTAGCTGTTAACAGTGCTGTGTTAGGGTTCCCTAGAAAAACAGGGCCAACAGGTAGGACACATAGTTAAAGGACATTTATTAGACTGGTTTGGGTAGTCTAACCATGATCACCTCACACTGGACAGGTTGGGAACCTACCAGTATTTGCCCAGTTCATGAGGAGGCAAGTGTCTCAGAAGTTGCAATCTGGCACTGAAGTCCTGGAGAGCCACTGGTCTTCAGTCTGTGTTGGAAGCCTGAAGCTGGGTCTGAATATCAGTGAAGGAATGTAGCAGCAGCAGCACCAGCATCAGGATAGCTGAACTCACCAGCAAGATTGGAAGCAAGCAGGCATAAGACAAAACTCTTTCTCTGGTCACTATTGTCCAGACTGCCACTGAAATCAGCACCCACATTTCTGCTGCACCCACATTTATGGTGGCACTTCCTACTTCAAATTATTTAATCAAGAAAATTCCTCACTACAGTGTCCAGCAGGCAGCCTTTTAGTTCCAGATTCAGACAAGGTGACATCAGGACAAATCCTTACATGTGTGTGCATGCTATGCTGATAATGATAGGTAGGTGCAGATTCTTCTCCCAGCCCTGGCAATGCACCGACACTGTTTCCAGCCATCACTCTTTGGGGTACTTTGCGATGCTTCATACATCTTCCTGGTACACTTAGCTTTAGACTCCATCCCTTTATCCCAGAGCTGGGCCAGAGCTGAGTGAGCATCCCCCGAGAGTCCTCTATTCAGATGTCAATCACAGATGCATGCTGCTATTGCCCCATTTCTGGATAGCTCCATGATGGCTGGGCTCTCTCACTTTCCACAAGGGCTGGTGTCTGGTCTCAGCGATTCTTTGATGGGTCCTGTTGTGGTTCTTTCTGCCTATGGGAGTGAGTGTCACACAAAAGCTTCATGGCTCCCAGGTGACATGTCTCAGAGGCATTACTAGGAGTCATTCTGTTTACATTGGGTTAATTTATTCCACACCACTGGGGGACGTCAGATGGTGCCATAGAGGTTTTAATAAACTTTCAGAAAAAAAAAGTGACTGACCATAAACTGACTGGTGCCCTTTCAAGAAAATCCTTTTAATGACAAGCAGAAAAAAAAAAAAAAACCCAAACCAAAACCAAAACAAACAAACAACAAACAAACAAAAAACAAAAAACAAAACAAAACAAACAAACAAATAAAAGCTTTACAATAAAAATACAAGTTTGGGAAGGCAATACTCAAGTTTTCCCACAAAGTGGAGTTTGCATCCTAAAGCTAGTGGGATTTGATAGGCTGATAGGTTGATGTTTACAGAACCACATTGCTTTCGGCTTCTTGGCTAAAGGCGACGTTTGCTTGGAGGACTCCAGGAGCTCCATAAAGTGCATTCGTTTGCCCACCAAGCTTTCGGTGTTTCCTGAGCCACCTTGGGAGTGGAGAATTGATTGATGCATCCCTCCTGGCTTCCACTGCAGCTGCTGAGAAGCTGTTAGCAGGACACACCGAGCAAGAGGAAGGAGCTTGGTCCCATAGAGTCTCTCCAGCGCCCTCTACTGGCAAAGCAGTACTCCAGCATCCCCCACTTCCGTCACCCCCTCCCTCCATCCCCTCTTCAGATCAGAACTTCACAGGTCAGGAAAAGCAGGGTGGATTTGCAGCTAGCCGAAGAGGCATAGACTGACTGCTCGGGGGCAGGCTTTGTACTGTACTCGGAACCATTTCTGTATTTCTGTAGTATTCCACTTGGCACAGTTCTGGCACCTCATTGAATACAACATTGATGTTAACGTGATGCTTGAATGAATGGATCCCCCCCCCCCCCCCCCCCCCCCCGTAGCCGTATTAGGGAACTCAATTTCCTCAGGTTTAAAATTATCTATACAATCCCCAGCGATATTTCTTGCTCCCTGAATCCCATCTTTGCACTAAAATTAAACCTAATGGAATTATCCCATTATATCTTCTCAACGTTGTACAACTGATCAATTTGATAAAAATCCACTAAAGAGTAGAGCAATTTGGTGGAAAAAATTAATTAAAGCGGTTTGAATTGATCAGGTGTAGATTAAATACCCCAGCTAAGCTTTGATCTGATAGCAGGAAAAGACAAGATTGATATCGGGTGGAAGCCTGAAGTATTAACCAGAGGACTCCTGGCTCACAAGCCAGTGCTCAGCACCGCTACAGTGACGGGAAGGATGTGAATGTCACAGGAAGAATAAGAGCTTTTGACTCCGATATCAGGTGTTCAATTGCTGATCGCAGCATAGTAATCAGTGGTGTTAGGAGTCAAGGCCCGACAACGCTGAGGACTGACTGTGGGCAGGTTATTGAACTGGCTTTGAGTATTTTACCCAGTAGCCTGCAGAAGTCACTGTCTGCTCCCCTCCGCTGTGGACTATAAGAACACCACCTGTCATGCTCAGCTCCCGTGGTGTGGAGAAGAGAAGCAGAAGGCAAAGGATGAGTCACATATGTGAGTGCAGAGGCCCGTGGAGACCAAAGCTGTCAGTCTCCCCGGGTCTGAAATTAAACGCAGTTCTGAGCCCCCAGAAGTGGGTGCTCGGGACTCACTTAGGGTCTTGAGACTCTTTTTTGAATAGTTCTTTTGCATTGAAGGTTGTTTCAAAAGGCAAGTGGGGTTTTTGTATGATAAAAGATTTACTTTATAATATTGAACAAATAAAGCAAGTTATAAAATAGTTACAATGTTGTAAAAATTGTCTTAAGTACACACAGTGGAGAAAGGACTGTAGAAAATACAAGATCCCATGCTAAGACAGTGGGTCTTAGCATCATCAATATCATGAGGAGGTTTAGTATATGTTTGGGTAGGTGATAAGAAGTGGGAAGAAACTGGAGAAGGAATTTCAAATTTCAGCCCCTTTGGCTCTATTTTAAAGTATTTATTCATTTTCGTTTTTTTAAAATAAAAAAAAATTTATGATGTGTTAGACACAGGTATTTTCAAACGAAGTGTGTTTTTGTGGTTCTTCTCCCTACATTCCTTAACCCCTGATCCCTCCTTAGAGCCCCTCCCCAAGATCAGTCTTCACTCCTCTCCTGTGTCCTCTTACCAACTGCCATGCTCCCTTATCACCACAAACTACTTCTCTCTTGATATCCTTCCTAAAATGGTATACTTTACACACACACACACACACACACACACACACACACACACACACACACTGGCTAGGGTCTACATATGGAGGAGAACTATGTTCTTGTCTTTGTGAGTCTGAATCTTCTAGATGATCATGAGTCCACTGAGCAGTGGGTGAAAGTGATGAGGACCCACAGCCATCTCTCAATATCCGTGGCCATGTGGGACCACAATCTGAGACTGTTGGGAACTATCATTTAACATGGCACAGCACTTATATACATTCTCCTGTGCACTTCAAACATCTGTAGACTATTTACACACCTAATGGAATATGCATGCTGTGAACCAAACTGAAGTTCCCAGAGAGAAAAAGCCAAGCTTATGCTAAGGATTTACAAGTGCTGATTGGAACATCATGATTATGGAGAGTTGGAATGTTGCAGATTATCCTGAATTATCATTAGCCCTTTAATAACCTACCTGATGTTCCCACCAACACATTTGGGAGATATCTTGTGACTAGAAAAGTTCATGTAATTGCTTTATCAGAGGAACATGTTATTTGGGGTAACCTGAACCCACATTCCCAGGCCATGCTCACTCATATGTGGCTCAGATTGCACCCTCTCTTGTTCCCTTTGAAATGAGGGCTGTGCTTTGCATATCCAATGCTATGTAAATATTTGTCATGTTGTATAATTTAGGGAATAATGGCAGATAAACATAAACAGCTGTGAAATGTTCCATTCAGATTCAGGTTTTCCTCAACCATTTTCAATACAGAGTTGATAGAATCCACAAATATGGAACCTTCGAGTATGGAGGTGGATGACTGACTTCGTGTCCATTTTCTTAGTTAAGGCAGAACCCAGGAGAGTGAGTAGCTAACTTTAGGATCACACACATGGAATTCCCCCTTCAGCATCCTGGCATTTTTGCCTTCCCATCATACTCTTGTACATGGGATCCCTTCTTCTCTTTGTCTGCACAATTCCCACTGGACTGGTTCTCACTTCCTGATAAGAATAGCTTCCAACCTTGTGAACTTTCAGACTCTCCTTGTTATCGTTTCATGGGAACCACACCTCTCCTGAACAGCACTGACCATCTACTTTTGATTATTTAATTCATGTTTGTGTCCCTGACCAGGCTAAAAGATGTTGGGAGCCTGAAGTGGCTTTTTCAGCAGATATTTTCTGTCTGCCTGTTGGATGAGTGAGTGAATGGCGCATGTTGATTACGTACCTAGCGTTGACTAGAGCCTGGTGGGTTTTGATGTGCTCACTATATGTGGAAAGAAGTAGTGGGGCTTGCTGAAGCTGTGTGTCGCTGCTATGTCCTACAGAAAGGACAGAATGGTGACCATGCTTCACTGGCAAACGCAGCAGAACACTTCCACTGAGTGTTCACATCTAGCACAGTCTGTGGATGCAGTTAGAGCTCAGGGAAGAGCAACAGGGCTGGAAGTCTGGTCTCTAACATGTACCAGCTCAATAAGCATGATGCTGTCTGAACCAGTAGGGGATGTAGAGCTGCACAAAAGGGCAAGAACATGCTCTGGATTTGGGGTCAGCAGTGCTGAGGCTACACCTCCATTTACTGGGTCGATGACAAGGCATTTTATGCCATTATTTGTGTATCTGCCTATACATGAAAATGCAAGAAGGATCAGGATCTTACAACCATGTCAAGTCTTTTATTTTTGAGTCACATACATAAGTACAATGTGTTATGATTTTATTCACCTCTCCCATCACACTTTGGCATTCTTCTTCCTTTCCTCCTGAATCTCTTCATCCAGCCTAGGTTTCCAGTGGTTATATCAGCAGAGAAATGACACCTTTTCCTACCATGTGCTTGGAGTTTTAACAACCATGTCACATCTGGATGGCAGTGTTTAACTTCTCATTGTCTTCTGGAAATTAATGTCTCTCTGCTCCCTCTCTTCTGTGATGTCCCCTGGACTTTGGGAAGTAATTTGGGAAAGGCAATAAGACACAGTAGACATGAAGTTGGTATGGGGATTCTAGGTATGAGAGGGATTTCAATTTCGCTGATGTTAAGGATGTTGAACACTTCTTTGATTCCAGCTATTTGAGATTCCTCTACTGAAAATTCTCTGTTTAGAACTGTACCATTTTAAAATTGGATTATGATTTTTGAATTTCTAGTTTATTGTTTCTTTATATATTTTGGATATTAGTCCTCTATTGGATATGGGTCTGGTGAAGATCTTTTACCATTCTTTAGGGTGCTGCTTTGTCCAGTTGATGGTGTCCTTTACCTTATAGAAGCTTTTCAGTTTTCAGTGAGGTCCCATTTATTAATTGTTGATCTTAGTGCCTGCGTTATTGGTGTTCTGTTCAGAAAGTCTTCTTTTGTGCCAATGCATTCAAGGATATTCCTCACTTTCTCTTCTATCAGGTTCAGTGTATCTGGTTTTATGTTGAGGTCTTCAATCCACTTGGACTTGAGTTTTGTTTAGGGTTATAAACATGAATATATTTGTATTTTTCTACATGCAGATATCCACTTTGACCATCACCATTTGTTGAAGATGCTCTCTTTTTTCCAGTGTGTATCTCTGGCTTTAGATTTCAAGTCTTAAATGGAAAAAAAATCACAAGAGTTTGTGTCATACAACAAGTATTGGACTTCCATACATCTTCGTCGGTTCTTCCTCATCTCCAGGCCCCATGACACCGAGGAGGATAACAATACCTGCTTCAGAATTGTGGACTCTCAAATGTGGTTATGTACGTCCTACACTTTTTAATTTGAGATGCAGAATCAGCATCACCCACAAGGGGGCAGTGTGGTAACAGCTTTGATTCGGGAATCTGACCTAATCAGCACCTTTGTGCAGGCTTGAGGTGGGGAAAGTGGGTTGTGTTCCTGAGGAGAGCCTTGCTGTATCACGGTATAAGGTCTGTTGTAAATGGTATTTTAATGTCCGGGGTCTTACTCAGGAGAATCGGAAAGGGAAATTTAAAAACATTCATTTAGACTCTTACACAGAAACGAGACCCCTAAGAACCGGATAAATGAGAGATAAAAGCTTTTCCCGGCTCTATTACAGCAGTCTTAGAAGAATTTATAACATTTTTTCATTGAAGATCGATTTCACCAAGCGTTCTGGAAAGTTCTGCTTCTGGCTTTTGGTTTCTGTTTGGAGAGAGAGTTCTGATAAGGACGTTATTTATCAAGCTCTAAGTTCTACCAGCCAGTATTTCTTAGTTGGGCCACACACTCTTCTGACGGAGAAGACAGGCCTGCTTATCCTCAAGTGACCAGGAGACACATTGCCCAATTGATTGGGAAGTGGAGTAAAATGTGACTCAGGCGCCTTTTGTTGGGAGCTACTTTCATGAAGGGTCCCCAGCATAAGACTTTCCAAGCTAAACAGGTCTGACCAACAAGCTGAATGACTTGAAGAGTCCTGGAGGGTCTTCTCACCGTCCCAGCGGCCTGCCTTAGAAGCAAGGTTGTCAGGAGTCAGGTGTCGGGTAGTTCTGCGTTAGCTCTCCATTGCTGCGGTGTGGGCCATGGCCAAACTAAACCGTTTTAAAGGCCCACAGTGACCATTTTGTCACTGTCTGAGCTCAAGTGGTTTCTTTTGATCTTGGCACTGGGGAGGGACAACTGAGGTTGGAGGGTCCGTGTGCAAGGTGGTCCTTCACACTCATGGTGGTTTTCTCTCTTCTTCACATAGGGACTTGTTCTCAGTCTTGCCTAGTGTTTAGGCCCCTGATGCTGCAGAGGTCGCTGAGTACTATAGTGTCCTGCTTTTGAAGCTGCTGACTTCCAAAAGATCAGGGTAGAAGCTGGTGTCTCATTATTTCTAGACCCAGAGATGATATATTGTCACTCATACCCTATTGATTAGCCAAGAACAGTTCTGTTACTTCTTCAAAGGAGAAATAAGTAGAGAGTAATGGGGGCTGAATGTGCTCAAATTCCATTTTATTTATTTATTTGTTTGTTTGTTTTTGAGACAAGGTCTTAAAATACAGCCCTGCCTTACCTGGAACTATATGTGCAGGCCAGGCTGGCCTTGAACTCTACTTCATAAGCATTAGTATTAAAGGCATGCTTCACCCAGTAAAACACATTTTATATATGTATGAAAATACCATAATAAAACTTGTTATTATGTATAAATAACACATGCTAACTACAACAACAACAGTAACAAAAACCTCAAAAATAATTAGATGCCATTCTCTGATGGAAGGGGCATTGAAGAATTGTAGCCTTCTTCAATTTACAACAGATCTTTAACACCTTTGAAGAATTCTCTGTGACTTGTTGGGGTCCTGACTTCTATGGTCCAATACATCAAGTTTTCCTGTAGCATCAATATTGGCCATTAGCTGGGTGGACTTTGTTTTGGGATTTATATTCACAACTATACACGTTTGCCATGAGCATCATCCACTCCATTAGTCCTTGCCATAGGCATGGTGCACACCCTAAGACAGCATAAAAGACTTCTCATTTCTTATCTGTGAACCTGTCCCTGAAAACCAGAGTGGAATACACACAGCAGATGCCAGCTTGTGTGAGTGTGCATGTTGTGTGCCTGGGCCTGTGCGTGTGTGTGCCTGTGTGCCTGTGTGTGTGTGTGTGTGTGTGTGTGTGTGTGTGTGTGTGTGTGTGTTGAATTTTCTGGCACATAACAGTGCTGGGACATCTTTAGAAAAATGGGAATGAGAGAAAATGGGTGTGCTCAGAGAAAATACAGAGATCCAACAAAAGCTGTAACCTTTCTCTAGTCAGCATGTAATCTGGCTGGAAGAGGGGCAGTTGTGTTAAATGAAGGGAGGAAGGGTCTACTTTGGCTCATGATTTCAGATTACTGTCTATTGTAGCAGGGAAGGGAGATGACCTCCTCATTTCTGCCATCCTGGTTATTGGGCATGGGAGAGAGATCTGGGGGGACCCCGGGTTGCTCTGATAGGCAGGATTTTAGAGGTGGGGTGATGCAGAATGAACTAAGCAGACTTTCTGATATACACTCAAGCTGGAGAAGTCTGTTCCTTGCCCATTGAAAATCAATACAGCACATCATTTTTGATTGACACACGCCCCCAATACAATGCTTGCCTAATGATGGCAGCTGGCTTTCTCAGGAGACAATTCAACTTAAAAATGCTGCTTAATGATTGTGGTTGCTAAGTCACAGTAAAATTGGACTTGAAAATACACAAATTGGGTATGCATTTACAGTGCTTGCATAGTTCCCAGGAGGCTTCTTTATTTCGTTGGATGCTTTCTTGATGGTGATTCTCTGAGCCTCTAGACCGGTGATTCTCAACCTTCCTAAAGCTGCAACCCTTTAATACCATTCTTCTTGTGGTGGTGACTTTCAACCCTACTGTTATGAAGTAGCAATGAAAATATATGATAAGCAAGATATCTGATATGTGACTTAAAAGGGTTGTGGCCCATAGGTTGAGAATCAGTGCTCTAGATGATGCTGTTTTAGATATGTCACTGTTGACACCCAAATGGACAAGTTAGCTCACACAAGGTTTCCATCTTGCTTCTTGTCTTTAGCCATAACAAAGGACCTTCACAAACCCCTCATTGTTCTCTTGCTGCATCTAGTACTGTTTGTTTGTTTTTTTTTAATATTATGGGATGCAGGCTTCATACCAATGAGTTCACCTGGATGAAGAATTTTACTGATTCTATAGCAATTAATTGGAAAGTCAACTTATGGTCATGTTGTCACTGAGATAGAAAGTGGCCATTTAATGCCACCCTCAGAGGCTATCTCTATAGTCAAGCTAGTTGCATGGGTTAAATAGGAAACCTGTTGGGAGGGCTTGACTTGATGGGGGAAAGCACTGTTTCCTCCAGTTTTATTCAAACAAGGGAGCATCTTCTTCTTCTGGAATGGAACTAGCTTTGAACTCTGTCCTAGCGCAGCATTATCACCCTGCAGGTTCTCACTGAAGCATCTGTAATTTCCCCTGCCCTTCATTCTTACTCTCAGAGCTACTAAACAACAAACAAACAAACAAACAAACAAAACAACAACAACTCCCAAAAGTCTTGGAAGGAAATCTGTGTGGGCTCATGAGAAACTTTAGTGACCAGCATGATGGAGGGTTTTGTGGAAGTTCCCTCCCTCTTGTGTTGTGCTATGGCTGCTGGTGGGTCTTTGTAGCACTGCGTAGGTCTCCTGATGCCAGGTACAGCTGTTGTGTCTGAAGCTGGATTGCTCTTCCTGTGCAGCCCAGCATGGACACTTTTCTTGGTTCCTATCTTTGCTGAGTGAGGAGCAAACTGCTCTCATCCGCTCGCATTAAACTTGGCACCCTGGAGACCCACCACCATGTTGCTGCTGCCACAATGGTGACCAGGATGTGCTAGCTATTCTCACCATGCTTATGGTCTGCCTCTCTTGGTATCAGTTAAGAGTGCCCAGAGTGAGCCCAGGTGAGGCAGAGTGGCAGGCCACTTGCTCCAGGGGGACAGACTTCACTATTATGACTACACTGTCCTTACTGGGACATGGCTGTCCCTTGGAGTGGATAGAGTTTGGAATCAGACTGGGGTGTTCTGCTCCTCTTTCCTGATATACTTTTCAACAGTTCATGGATGAGACCCCCCTTGTTATATTCTCTCTCTTCCACCCTCTTTCTTTCATTCCTTCAAAAACTATGTAAGGGACTTGAACATACAAAGTTCTGGTCACAAGGAATATGGAAGGTGGCCCCAAATCTTTATTTATCTGGAAGATTCTATTAAAAATAAATAAGTGAGAATATTTGCCACGCAACAGTAAGGAAAAGAGGACAAGGGAGATTAGCACATGCCAACATGAGGAGGGACTCCAGATAGTGGCTGTTTCCAAGAGGAAGACAGGAGGTATATGGAGTAGAAGCATTTCAAGTAGAGAAACAGCATGTGCAAAGGCCCTAGGGCAAGTGCAGGCTGGTGTGTCTGAAAAAGATCAAGAAGTCCAGTGTGGTAGCAAGACCCAGTAGAATAAGTTGATAACAACAAGTGACATAATATGGAGCTACTGTGTAAATTTCTTGGAAATGGTTCTGTGAATTCACTGTATTCTAGAATGCTCACAAAAATCTTTAGAAAGGACTCAGGAAATAGAATGACCAGACAGTGTGATTTGCCTATGACAGTTCTAGTCTCTACTTACTAACTTCATGTAAGAATTAAAGACTTCACTTTCCAAAGCACCCTGAGTGGCGTGGTGGAGGAGGAAACTGAGGTACAGAGAGGTAAATGATCCACCTAGTCGGTGGGGTAGGGAGCTGAGTACTAACCCAAGTCAGCCTGTGAATACCCAAGTCACTTCTCCTAGAGTTTTCTGCTTCAAATGCTTCCCCTTCATAGTTAGACCCCAGGGGACCAAACTCCTTGGAGTGGTTTACTGTGTCTTTGACCACTCTCAAAACTCCTTTCTGAATGGCACTTAGACAATTCTGTAAACATTAAAGAAATGATGCTATGAGATGCTGGTCCTTTGAGGAGAGATTTCAGCTTTAGAAATAGCCTGCAGGGTTTTGGAGCCAGCTCCTGTGGGTTAGCTGGGAAGATAAGCTGGGAGTGAGGTCAAGGCTTGAGATTGAATTATTTCTTCCCTTTCTGGGCAGTGGAACTTGACGATAAAAAACATTTTCAGAGAGCCATCCCTTAAATGCTCTAAAGGTAACAGTGTCATTTGAATGGATCTGACTTCTCAAAGTTATTCATCTTTGTGTCTCATTTTTCCGCTTGGTAGAGATGACATACTGTGTCTAGACTTTTGCTGCTCAGCACATTTAGCTTGGAATGAGGGGGGTGTCTTTCCTGGCTAGTAGACATGGCTGGCTTTGGATGAAGAAAATGAATCAACCCTTCCTGGGAACTCAGGTTGTGTTAGCTCAGGGTTTGGGCTTCCTTCCTGTTTGGTGACCCCAAGGGGCTCTGTTTTTGTGCTTCTTTATACTTATCTTTGAAATCATGAGAGCTCTTTTGAATGTATTTATTGAAATAGCCATTGTGCATTTAATTCACAAAGCAATGCTCATTCTGTTTTCTTTACATAAATTTGAAATAGCATATAGAATAAAGTAAACCAGTCATCACTCTGTTTTAAAGTGAGGCAAAGGTTCATTGGTTCCTGGCCCCCTCTCCCATCCCCAGGCAGCCCTGTAGCATGGTAGTTTTGGAGGAACATCAGGCACCAACCTGCCTGCCTTTGAAGCCTGGGCTTAGCCAATAGATAAGCATAGGCATGTACTTAGGCCTCTGGGTGCCTCAGTTTCCTGTAGCATTTTAAACTCTGTTTTTTCTCAGTTCTATAATCATATTTTCTTCTCCATTGTAGTTAATTTTTTTCTCTGATTGCATCCTCTTTTAAAAAAATTATTGGTCTATTCATTTATTTATTTGCATGTTTGTATGGTGGTTATTGTTATGTTAACTTGACACAAGCTAGAGTCATGTGAAAGGACGGAAACTCAATGAGAAAATGCCTCCATAAGATCCAGCTGTAGGGCACTTTCTTAATAATGATTGAAGGGAGAGGGAGAGGGCACAGTCCATTGTGGGTAGGGCCACTACTGGGCTGGTGGTCCTGGGTTTTGTAAGAAAGCAGGCTGAGCAAGCCATGAGGAGCAAGCCAGTAAGCAGCATCCCACTGAGGCCTCTGCATCTGCTCCTGTCTCCAGGTTCCAGCCTTGCTTGAGTTCTTATCATGACTTTCTTCAGCGATAGACTGTGATGTAGAAGTTTAAGCTGAATAAACCCTTTCCTCTCCAACTTGCTTTGCTCATGGTGTTTCATCATAGCATAGTAGCCCTGATTTGGGTAGATATTGGTACAAGGATGGTAGGGTATTGCTGTTACAAACTTGGCTATGTTGTTTTGGGAAGGATTGTGGAATGACTTTGGAACTTTGGGTGAGAAAAGCCATTTAGTGTTCAAAGCTTGGTGAGTTGTTCTGTGGGGGACTATAAGAGCATTGAGAGAAATACAGATGAATAGGACAGCACACATGTGTGTCTTTGTGTGTACACACATACATGGGAATACTCTCATGTCATTGTGTGTCTGTGGAGGTCAGGGCACAAATGTCAGGAGTTAACTCAGTCCTTTCCTTCCACCATGTGGGTCATGGGGATCTAGCTCAAGCTTAAATTGTCAGGCTTTGGTGGCAATCATGTGTGTGTGTGTGTAATTTTAATTATATGTATTATATACAAATATACAAAATTATATATAGTGATATTTTAAGAAGAAGCCCTCTCTAGGGAAGCAACAGCGGTGAGGTGGTAAGATAAGGTAGTCTTGGCTCTCTGATCTCTTTGCCTATTACCTCGGTATTTGGTTCTGTGTTTCTTATTGACTAAGACTATTGAGGATTTTGTCTATAATATATAATTGCACTTAGAGCCCAGCTGGATAATCCAGGCAATCTCTACCTCAAGGTACTTAATTTTTCACTTTCCCTATTATTATTATTATTATTATTATTATTATTATTATTATTATTATTTGGAGCTGAGGATTGAACCCAGAGCTTTGCGCTTGCTAGGCAAATTCTCTACCACTGAGCTAAATCCCCAACCCGTCTTTCCCTATTTTAAACAACTAGAAAACATATAGCTGGGCATATTTGTGTCTGCTTGAAATCCCAACTCTCAGGAGGCAGAGGCAAAGGGGATTGCTGCAGGTTCAAGGCTAGCCTGGGCTACACAATGAGTTTCAAGTCAGTGGAGGCTACATAGACTCCATCTATCTCAAAAACACAACACCGAAAATAATTTTAGACCGTGGATTAGAATGGGGAGATACTGTGGAAGAGATGTTCTCAGTTTACTACTTTTTAATCTTCAAAGATCTAAATCCATCCAACATCCACACAGTGCTCACACTCCCAAAGTCTTACTCACTGCAACCTCCATTGCGGTTGGAAAATCTCAGCTAAATCTTATCACCTCAGAATCCCAAGTTTTCCTGTCCTAGTGGTGCTCACTTTCAGTCTCAGTGCTGGGGACATAGAGGCCAGATGATCAATCAGTTCAAATCCATCTTGGCTACGTATGAGGTCAGCCTGGGCTCTATGAGACCCTGTCTCAAAAACAAGCAAGTGAGCATCCAAACACACATGTAAACATTACTGTTCCAAGAAGGAAGGTAGAGAAGGGAGAAATGACTCAATAACTCTCAAAAGTTTGGAAATCCAGAATGGCAAGTTCTCTGAGGTCTCAAGGCTCAGAGATATTTCTCTGTAATAACCTGTGACTCTTCCCATTCACTCCCAAATTCCAACTCTGCATTGGTTAATGTTCTCATTGTTACTATGACAAAATATCTGAGGAAAGCAGATTAAGGATGGAAGGGATTATTTTGGACCACTCTCTGACAGGGTGCAATTCATCCTGGTAAAGGGGTTAGGGCAATTGAGAACTGCTATCGCTGTGGCCACAGGAACATGAGGAGGCTAGTCACAAGACATGCTCAGTAGGAAGCAGAGAGAAGAACGCCTTGCCTTGCCCAGCTTATTTTCTCTTCTTTTTTCTTTGTGGGATCCCAGCACATGAAATGGTGCTGCCCATGTTCAGAGTGGCCCTTTCTGGCTGTGCTGGCTAGTTTTATGTCAACTTGACATAAGCTATAGTCACTAGAGAAGAGGAAGCCTTAACTGAGAAAATACCCCCTTAAGATCGGGCTGTAGGAAAACCTGTAGGGCATTTTCTTAATTAGTGATTGATGTGGGAAGGCCAGCCCATTGAGGGTGGTGCCATCCATGGGCTGGTGATCCTGGGTGCTATAAGAAAGCAGGCTGAGCAAGCCATGGAAAGCAAGCCAGTAAGTAGCACCCCTTAACAGCCTCTGGGTCAGGTCCTGCCTTCAGGTTCCTTCTCTCTTTGAGTTCCTGTCCTGACTTCTTTCAATGATGAACAGTGATATGGAAGTGTAAGTCCAATAATCCCTTTCCTCCCCAACTTGCTTTTTGGTCATGATGTTTCATTGCAACAATAGAAACCCTAAGTAAGATAACAATAAATTAAGCTTCTCTGGAAACAGCCTCACAGATACACCTAGAACTGTGTCTCCCGAGTAATTCTAAATCCAGCCAAGTTGACCATGAGGATGGGCCATCACTACAGCTTTTTAAAAACAAAAATCAACACATTTGAGTAGTTTTGTGAACCTGTTTCCCACTGTGAATTCTGGAAGCCTTGTAGTCCTCTTACTGCACCCTCTTTCTTTCATGCTAAGCCAGTTAAGGTTTGGGCCTTTCTTGGGGATTGTTGAGGGAACTTATGATCATGCCTGATTTCTTCAGTGTTAGCCAAAACATTCCCATCATTCTTTTGACCTCATTGTAGGTCATGAGTTCACAACAGTCGCTTTTAGAAGCTTGAACAGTCTGTATAGGCTGAGAAATTCCCAGATCATCAAGTCCTCTGTTTGCTTAAAGGAATCATTTGATGTCTTTCCTTTCATGTTTTACTATAAACAATAAGGAAAAGCAATGCTGAAGTTTTGAAATTTTGCTTAGAAGTCTTTGTAGCTGAACATTGAAGGTCAATATCGAGGAGCTATGCTTCCTGAGTAGCTTAGCATTCTGTCATGGCATAACAAAGGCCTCCCTTTTTCAGTTTCCAACACTATGCTTCTTTCTTCCTTCTAAGACTTACCTACAATACCCTTAATGTCCACCTTTCTATCAACAATCTCCTCATGTCATACTAGATTTGTGTAGTAAGGGTCTCACACTTCTTCCAGTCTCTTCTCACTATCCAATTCCCAAGCCCTTTTCATGTGCATGAGTTCCCAAATGTTGCTGTAACAAATGAGTTGAAAGAAGATGAACTTCTTCATGTACAGTTCTGGAAGACAGTTCAGACATCAATTCTGCACCACAGTCTAGGGTTGCACTTTCTCCAGAAGCTCAGAGACAGGTTGTCTCCTTTGCCAATGTCTCTTCATCCTTCTGGTACCTGCTGACCCTTCTGGATTTTTACCTGCAGCACTCCAAGCCCTGAGAACTCAAGAAGTCAGAATGAGGATTAGTACCATGGTTCTGGAAAACTGCAAACAAAACCAAACCACTGCAGTCTATATGCATTTGTCTAATTACTGCAAGGCACCACTGCAGTCTGCATGCCCCTGTCCTCTGACTGTGAGGCCCCACTGCAGTCTGCATGCCCCTGTCCTCTGACTGTGAGACCCCACTACAATCTACATGCCCCTGTCCTCTGACTGTGGGACCCCACTACAATCTACATGCCCCTGTCCTCTGACTGTGAGACCCCACTGCAGTCTGCATGCCTTTGTTCTCTCTGAAATCCATGTAGGCCTTGGAAACCTAGTCCTCTGTCCCTCAGTACTGTGATGTGGGGCCAGTGGGGAGCGTTCAGGTGGGTGAGTGTCACAAACATGGTACTGAGCAGAAAAAAGGCCAGCAAGGAGGAGGACACACTATAGGATTCCATTTCAGTGAAGTTCAGAACCAGAAAGAAAATAGAACAAACAATGTTAGGGTCTTTCTAGAGGAGATGGAGCTTATTACTGGTGGTTGGGGTCTAGACAAGATGCTTCCAGGTTTGGAATAAGGGCAAAGACATGCAATAGTAACAAGGAAAGTGTTCAAAGGGAAGTGGTGGCGCAGGTGAGAGAGGGTGACACCATGTAGAGCTACCGTGGGCCACAAGAGTGAAGGTGCTCCAGGATCCCAATTAGTGTTCGAGGCTTCCTTCTCTGCAGTTCAAGAGAAAGAGGAGTTTGGTTATTAAGGTATTCAGTGAAGGTGGTTCTCTGTTCTGATTGGTCGAATAGGTCATATACTCCTTTTTCTGTTTTGCATGCCCTTCCCATTATGCATCTGATTTTGATAATATGCATGCCCAGTTATGCATGAGCATAAGATGGCAAGTAGGGGATTCTCCCTAAATTTCAATTGAGGACAGAGTTTTGCCTTGCTGTACCCTAAACCAGCTCAGGTCAGATTGGTCTTACTGTTTCTTTGTACTTGGATACCCTGGGAATTTGTTTGAACATAGATTGCTTAAAGTTTGAGTTTTTTAAAAAAAATATTTAAAATGGTTTATTTTAAAAAAACTTTATTATAAAAAACTTTCAAATCTTTTTGGGAGAAATTACTCCACTGTTTAGAGAATATATATATCCTAATGCAAGTGGAGGTCATAGGCTGTGAGGGGCATTGTTTGGAGAGGATCAGTACTGTGTGTGATGTGTATGTATGTGAGAGAGTGTGTATAGTGTGTGATTTTTATTTGTGTGTATATTGTAGGTAGCATGTGAGTATGCATATATGTGCATGTGTGTAGTATGTGCAGTATGTGAATGTATGTGGAGTGTGTAAGGATGCATGTGTGTATGTGTATGAGTATGTGTACGTGTGTGTGTGTGTGTGTGTGTGTGTGTGTGTGTGTGTGTGTGTGCAGGTAAAAAAACTAGGCTGACAAGTGCATTCATTATTAGGAGAGGAGGACATGTATAACCCAAACCAAGCAGAGTCCCAGATTACTAACTATCCCCTATGCTCACCTACCTTGTGAAAGTGTAGAGAGAAAGAGGATTCTTAGTGCTGTGACGTATTCATTTTTTGATCTAGTTGTGGACACATGAGAAAGTTCACTTTGTAAAACTTCATGAGGCTACTCTATACACTCTGCTTGCAGAGTCCATCAAAATTAAATGGATAAACATTTTACTTTATATTTTTCTTGCTAGGCAGACATCAGAGTCAGGCTTTTCTGCTCAGTGCTGACTCTTTCTCCCCTTTTATTGAAAATAGATTCTTTTCTCATACAGTATATCCTGATTATAGTTTCCCCTCCCTCTGCTCCTCCCAGTTCCTCCCCACCTTCCCTCCCTTCTGGATCCCTCTCTGTCTCTCATTAGAAAAGAACAGGCTTCTAAAAGATAACATTGGTAAGCATTTTAAAATCTATTCAATCAGAGCAGCGCAGCCCCAAAGGGTAGGGTTGTGTGAATCAGAGACCTACCGTGCCAAGAACTAAGGTACTGATCACTTAACTTATGATATTAGTTACCTTACCTCTCTCAATGCTGTGACAAAATACCCCAAAAGAAACAACTTAAGGAAGAAATGGTTTATTTTGGTTTATACGTTCAGGTTTATAGAGCATCTTGGTGGGAGCAGGGGACTGGAGGAGCAAGGGGTGGCAGGAAAGGGGAGGGGGCAGAGGAGCTTGCAGGAAGGAGGTGTGTTTGGCAGGAAGGGGGTGGAGGTGTTGGAGCAGGGGGTGGCTGGACCCGGGCAGACGCAGGGGGCCACTGGTCACATTGTATCTCTCTGCTTTCTTTTTTCATTTTAATCAGTACAGACCACCAGCCCACGAGATGCTGCAGCCCATGTTTAGGTGGCTCTTCTATCTCAGTTATCCCAGTCTAACCCCGCCACGGACACGCCCAGAAGTGTGTTTTCTAGATGATTCTAGATCAGCAATCACCATCATCCTGATAAGAAACCACATTCAGAAAATCTCAGCTGACTGAATGTGGGTCTTGCCATTTCATGTGACTTAGGGATGTGTGGGTGTGTCCTGCCTGGCTCCCTCCTTCCCCCATAGCCTTAGCCTTTCTGTTGGCACCCTGAATAGTGACTGAAATAATTTGAAGCCTTTCAGCAGCTTTTCCCTACTTTGGGGTGGCCTGTCCAGTTCCTTTAGGTGTAGTTCAGTTCAGAAGACACCAGAACCAAAGCGGGGGAGAGTGAATACTATCGGAAGAGTGAAGAACACCCACCATTCAGCTGTGTAGTGACATGTGGGGGACACAGATTTTCCTTTGCCCTTTCTCAGTTGGCAGAAATCTCAATTCTTGAAATCCCACAAAGCAGCTATGAGCTTAGCTCCCGCTCCCCACCCCTCGAAGTGTTTGAGAAGAGGGGGTCTTCATCTTGATTTTGCCCTTTTGTGGTCTTTGTGTTAGAAAGCTTCACTGTGGGAGGCTCAGGAGGAGAGAGGGAGTAAGCTCCTTTCTCCTGACCTTCACATTATCATGCCATAAAAGCCCTTCACTCACAGGCATTTACTCCCCCATCTTCTTCCTTATCAGGGTAAAAAAGCAAAGGGAGACACTGCTGAAAGTTCAAAGGCTCACACGGAATCTCAATGGGTAGAATCGCAGGATGCATTTAAAGAAGGAGCCCAGCTTGAGAATAGGGCTCCTGTACAGTGTGGGCTTTCTCCCATAGCCAACAACCCGCCAAAAAAGACCTCCTCCTGAACTAGTCCAGGGGGATAATGGCAGGGGAGCTGCCATGCATGGGATGTAAAATAGACCTTGCATACTTTCAGCTATATCAGCTGCTTCCCTTGTCCTCCAAGACTAGTAGGTTTTGTGTGTCAAAGTCAGATGCTCGACAGGAAGAAAAATTTTGTGAAATAGCACTAGCAGTCTGTCATTTACATGCTCTGATTATCACTAACCTTAAGATAGATGTGTGATCCTGTAACACAAATATATTAAATGTAATACTATAATTATATGTTGCAGAATATGTAATCGCAACATATTATTATTTGTTCAAGGGAGGGATCATTGTGAAGCCAGGATACCTATATTCAAATTATTGATCTTTGTGGATTTGGATCACTTTCATGATTCCTTTTCTCCTTTCTTTTGGTCCAAGCTACATGATACCCATTGTGCTCACCTTGAAGGTTGCTAGGGCAAATGAGTGCTTATTAGATGCTGGACATTTTCCCTCTTTTTCTTTTGAGTCAGTCTTAAACAATTGATGAACATCTAGATTCATGTGTTGGGGCCAGGAGAGTGGTGATCCATGCCTTTATGTTCTCAGAGCTTCTAACTCCAATATAGGACAAGTCTCCAGAGTCACCTATTAAAATAATATACCAGATTTCATTATTCTGAGGCTCACAGACTCTTTGTTTCTTTTCATACTTAAAGTACAAGCATATTGCCATGTTCTACTGACCTGGCTTTTGCCTGTTCTTCCATTTATAATGGTTAGAATGTTTTTACCTCCTCCAAAATTCATGTTGAATTTAACCATCAATGTAACTGTGCTGGAAACAGAGTCCTCAGGAGCAGAGTAAGCCATGAGAGTAGAATTTCTATGAATGGAATGGGATGGCAGTTCTTCATCTTCTTGTCCTTCTGCTGGCTGCCATGTGAGGAAGTGACCTCTTCTCTGCTGGGGATACTATGAATGTGTTGCTCTGATTGATTGATAAATAAAATGGTGATTGGCCAGTGGTCAGGCAGGAAGTATAGGCGGGACAAGCAGAGAAGAGAATTCTGGGAACAGGAAGGCTCAGTCAGGAGTCACAAGACATAGAGGAAGCGAGATGTAAAAGTACTGGTAAGCCACAAACCATGTGGCAACTTATAGATTAATAGAAATGGGTTAATTTAAGATGTAAGAGCTAGTCAATAGTTAGCCCAAGCTAGTGGCCAAGCAATTTTACTTAATATGAGCTTCTGAGTGATTATTGTATAAGTGGGCTGCAGAACTGTGCCCCCACCCCCAACAGCAAGACTAGAGAAAACTCCAGCTACAAATGGTGCCCAATGGCTTGAGTTTCCACCTAAAACCTGAGAATATTTAATAAGCAACTCTAAATGGAGCCAAAACCAGCTTCCTAGTTGTGTCTCATGCTGGCAGTGAGATGCTGCAACATGTGGGCTTGAGCTACAACATGTTACACAGAGGTGTCTTCAAGCTGTGTACTATGCTGTGTGGTGGATTTAGCCTTTGCTAGTCCAAAAAAAAAGAGGTTTCTGGGCTACCCACTGCCTCCCTGAGTCACTGGACACCATGGCTCCCAACACTGGTGGTGAATTATCTCTACCATGTTGAAAAGCTAAATTGGGCAGAGCTAACAGCCAAGACTGCTGCTTCAGTACTAGCTGCTGCAGTTTAAAGCAATAGGTTCACATTAAAACAGGTTCAGATGGAATAGTTTATAATGTACATAGGTTTGAAAGAGAAAAAACAACAAATATATACAGTTATATGCAGTTATATAAAGAAATAGATAGTTTTTAAAAATAAAATCTTTGAAGAGACAGTAAAGGTAATATAAAAAATAAGCCATGTAAAGATGGATATTACACAGAGAATCTGGATTGTGTTGTCTGTGATATTTTTAACTGCAGAGAGACATTTGATTGTAAAGGCAGATGAATTAAACCAATATGTAAATTTTAAAGGTAACTTGACTTCAAAATTTGGATCTAAGGATATATTGCTTTGGGAAGGAGGCTCTGCCTTTGTTTCCACAGAAAGCAAGAGGTTATGTATTTGTTCTAGATTAAGATACATCAGGTTTGACCAGCCAAGACCCCCTGAAAGGTATCTGATGACACCATGGCCCAGATGATCCAACATCCAGAACAGTTTCAAGGCAACTGGCTCAGACAATACAGCCTCATAGACTACTCCATAATCCTAAAATTTTCTCTATGTCTCCATAAAAATACAGTGCCCTCGTCCAGCAGGAAGTAGTATGAGAAGCTATGCCCAAATTCCCAAAATATTGTTTATGAATGTTTATTTTTATTTTTTTATTTATTATTTTTTTTTAATATTTTATTTATTTATTATGTGCACAGAAGAGGGTGCCAGATCTCATCATAGATGGTTGTGAGCCACCATGTGGGTGCTGGGAATTGAACTCAGGACCTCTGGAAGAGCAGCCAGTGCTCTTAACCACTGAGCCATCTCTCCAGCCCTGAATGTTTATTTTTATTTAAATCAGGTTGATTATAAATGTTTCTTAAAAAAAGAGGGGCATATGATATAGATATGATAGGATGAAAGGGTAGATTATTGAATCTACTTTTAAAGAGCAACTTGTTTAAAATGTTTTACATTGTTATGGATTTTAGTTTATTGATACAAGTTTAAACTTAGTTTTGTTATACTGTATATATATTTCTACTCTTGTTTGAGGTATTATGTTTATGTAACTCATTTAGATTGTAATGGATAATTAAAAAATACAGATTAATAATTAGTCTTCTATGATAGTCAAAATTGTAGCCATGTTAGTTAAGTTTTCTAGGTATATGTAGATATATTTCAGATATATAGGTAATCTTCAAACACTTCCAAGACCTACAGAATATGGCATTTAAAATGTATTAAAAATTTAGACTTTCTGGACAGTGAGACATGTCTGCTCCTGGCAGCACCAATTTACTTCAGAAAGGAGGATGGGCACTGAAGACACTCCATATGGAGTTTATCTTCTTCTTGGCAAAAAAAAAAAAATAGCTGTTTGGACAGGAAACTGTTCTTGCCTGGACTGCTTGAAAAATGTATCGACTGGACATGCAGGACCAATAGGAAGGTGACCACTGAACTTTGCTTGGCAAAATGGTCCTTCAGGTTCCTGCTTTGCAGAGGAAACTGCCAGACCTTCTACAGGACACAGAGAGAAGTGGCTGAGAACTTTAGGCAAACTAGAGTAATCTACCTCAAAGTTTGTTGATGTCAGACACAGATGAATAATGTGCAAGAAGTGCAATTATAAACCAGCTTTGCCTATTGACACGTCCTGCATTGCTGCTCATCATAATTTAAATGTCTGTACTGAGCTCGCAGAAGGGACATCGTGTCTTCATGTTGTCCTCGTCATTTATCACTGGTAAGGACATGAACAGAATGACACAAAACCGCATGTCTTTAATATTTTGATCATTATGAGGGACAAAGACCAGCCAGTGGAGTTGAAATAGGCATTGGGCTGATAAGTCAGTCTGTAGACATATTGGTCCTTGCCTCCAGCGGACCCTGGCATGTAATAAGAAAGCCCTGGCCACCTCAGAAAATCCAAAGATGAGTGCCTCCAACTAGTGGAAGCCAATTAAACCTTGTTGGCACATTTTTATTTTTCTTATAGAACATTTAGAAGCCAAACATTTAAAACCCAGCAGACCAAAGAAAAAAAAGCTTTGTAAAGAGTCACCTGTGCTTATCAAACCATGAGTTACAAGTAGTTCAGATATTCCTATGATGAACAGAAAAGTCCTTCCAGACACTGTGCCTGGTGTTGTATGTGTGTGTCCCCCCACCCCCAAGACAGGGTTTCTCTGTGCAGCTTTGCTCCATTTCTGGAACTCACTCTGTAGCCCAGGCTGGCCTCAGACTCACAGAGATCCTCCTGCCTCTGCCTCCCAAGTGCTGGGATTAAAGGCATGCACCACCACCACCTGGCTAGCCTCACTGTTTTTATTTCTGGCCAGAGAGCAGCTGTGCAGCATAGCCTCCCTTAGGTCTAGAAGCATTTCTACAGCAATCCTTCATTCATTGAAACAAATCATTCGTGCACTCATTCATTGAGTATAGAATATCTAGGGAAGGGAAGGCTGGTCAACAATTTTGATGGCTTACTAGAGTGTGTTTAGAAATGTAGCTCATTTCTGAATAATAAATGAGAGAAGATGCAGGTAAGATTTTCTTGTAGAGTTGGGGAGTGCTTCAGTTTTGTGGTTTATAAATATGCATGGACATTGTAGAGTCTAGAGTGCTTGGGACTTGGGAGAAGAAATAGGAAGGGGCTATGAATGTTGAGTAGCTTTCTGGGAGGTAGAAGTTGGGGGAGATGAGTGAAATTTATAGTGGTTTTATTTGACACATGTTCCATTATGTTCCTTCTTGTCACATGGCCTAAGCAACCCTGGGTCATTCATAGCTGTTTTTGGCTATGTAAGTGGTTGTGCTTCTCTGACTGGTCTCAAGTCTCACTGTGTCAGTTTGGGTTGATGAGGCAGAGATCCAGGGAATACACTCAAGTAGAGACTTCTACATATGAAGTTCCTGTGTGAAGCTGTGTAAAGACTGCCTTTTTTTCGTATGGTATTCTTAGCCTTAATGTTAAAAAAATCTCAAAAAACTATTGAGCTATTTGGAGGAGACTGATAGGTGCCAAATGTCTCATGTCTCCTACAGAATTGGTTACTTGTGTGTTATAGCGATCACAGCTGATAGAAACAACTTAGGGAAGACACATTTATTTTGGCTCACAGTTTCAACCCATCATGGTGGGAGAAGGCATCATCAAGTTCATCATGAGGATGGACTGTGGTGCAGGCACACAGTATACTGACCAGAAATAAAGAACCAGACAGGAGCCAGGGCAAGGTTATCACCTTCAGAGTCTTTCCTTAGTATCCAACTTCCTCAGGCCATTTCACAGAGGTGTTAGCCATTAATCAGGGCAGGCTCCTGCAGGGGCCAGAGTCTTATGTTAATGCACAAAGAAGTATCCTTTCTTTTATGTTTAGCTAAAACTTCATGGTGCAAGTTGAGCATGCTCAGAAGCATTCATGTCTATCACTTTAATCTCCATGACTTTAAGTGAGCATGCTTAGGAATGGAAGGATCCCCATATGAATATTTATAGGCTTCCTGAATAAAATCTCCATGATAATTTTATTCCAGGAGGGCTTTGTTTTGGAATTGGCATCCATGCTCTTCTTGCCTGCTTCAGGTAACACATCTGTCTCTGTTATATTTTAGCTGTGTTAAGTTTTGGCTTTGAACCCTTCACCAAGATAGGAACCTATTGTCCCCAGGGGAAAAGGTTCAACAACTTTCAATTGTGCCACTAGTTGGAGAACAAACAAAGCCTTTAGGGAATTTTTCAGATACAAACATATTCACAGGTTCAAGTCACTGCCCATTATCATCTACGAACTAAAACTATGTCAGTGGTCTTCCAGGTTGTTGAATACCTCATTAATGAACCCTTAAAAGTCTGCAGTTCAGCTAGTGGCTTGCACATGGCCCTTTTCATTTGCACATGAAACAGGTGTGAGATAAGTCCCAGGAAGCCACATATGTAAAACAGAATGCTTGGCCTGAAAAACATACAAATGAGCAAGATAGAATGGACTCTGTAGGTTATATTTCTATATTAATTTTTATATATGTAATAAGAGGAAAATAACTAAGGAAAAGAGGGTATAAATTTGAGATTCCATAGGTGCATATAAGAGGAGTTGGAGAGAGAAGAGGGAAGGGGAATGATGTAAGTATAGGACACATATATTACATTTAAAAAATAAATATATCATCATACTTTGTGCATAAAATAAAAAGTCTGGTCTTCTGAAAGGGCTATAAAAACACAAGAGCTTTTTCTGACATAACTCTCAGGGGTTTCTTTGGCTCAAGAAAGAGTCACTGCAGCTTTGGTGACCAGTGCATAGCACATAGTATCCCTTAATGAAAATGGGAAGACATGTGTTTGGAAACAGCCATTAACTTTAGGGCTTCTTGTTTAAAGCAATTAAAGCTTGACTTTAAATCACCACATTAAGACATCACTGATATGAGACTTGTGATGTTTATTAGGTTATTACTTTGTTTTTCCCATCTGAAGAAGGGTTTAGGACCATTTCCTATTCCTTTCTCTATCAAGGGTTCTCTGAGATGACTCAGAGGCCTTAGAGAATTGCACAGAATAGCAGCCTGAAGAGAAAAGCTTGCTTCCCTCACTGATGAGAAGCATCCTGATACTGATGTTTCTGTTTCTTTCTTTTCCTGTTTGCTCAGTTAACAGTGATGAGAATCTCCCATAATCAGCCAGAGTTAGCCACAACTAATATTTTGGTGTCTTTCGTTCCTGAATTAATTTAGAGTTCTGGGAACAGAAACAGAATATATAGTATTGGGTTTCACAGTATATACTTTAAAACTTGATTTAAAATAATAATTTTTAGTATAGTGTACATGCAGTATATGTGTTTGTGGGCATGTGTGCTGCTGCCTGCATGTGGGGAAGTCAGAAGACAACTATGCAGGCTCAGTTCTTAGTTAATCCCACTGGGTGAGAATAAAATCACTACCACAATTGAGCCAAATTTGAAACAAGCTTGATTTTATTGGGGTGCACCCAAGAGTTGGCCAACAATTGCCTCCTAAGTCGAGTTAAAGAGAGCAGCCCCAGTCCATTTCTTGGGATCCTTTTAAGGAGTAAAATCACAAGTAGTTGCAAGCAATTTTACAGAAGAGGGACAATGGAGCAATAAGGAAGCACCATGTGGTCACCATATGATTACAGTGTCTGGAAGGGCTGGGGAGGGTCAGGGTGTTCTCAAAAATGAGTCAAGGTCATGAGTTGGGGGAAGTCAGGCTCCAGGAAACAGACTTAAAAACAGCAGCAACTCAGCACTTACAGTAAATGGAAACTATTTTTAATAATACAGCATAATGGCTTTTGGTTCAAAATGGAGTCAGGCAAGTTCATCTCCTTCCACTTTTATGTGATTCTGGGCATCGATCACAGGTTGCCAGTCTCGTACAGCAAACACCTTTGCCTCCTGAGCTATCTTACTGGCCTAGACCTTTTTTTTTGCATTAAATTATTTCTTGAATAATTTGTTGTACTATTAAATATTATTCAATGTAATGTTCCATAAGTTTGGAGGTTTTATTTGTTTATATTTTTAATCAGTAAGAGCATACTATGGACTGATTGTTTGACATTTAATATTCCAACCTTTAGCTGACATAAATGATGCCACCATGAAATATACTGATAGAGAAATTTCCATAGATATGTCAACAGAAATATGAATCGAAGAATAAAGATAAATTAACCTACTATCTTAGTTAGCTCTCATTGTCAGCTGGACACAGTCTGGAGTTGTGTTAGTGGAACATCTAGAGTGAGGAATTGCCTAGTTCAGAGATTGGCCTGCGGGTGTGTCTATGGGGGATTGCCTTGGTAAGTGATGAGAAAGGACCCACCTTTAGGGGCAGTTCCATTTCCTATGCAGATGGTTAGGGGCTGTTTAGAAAAGGTAACTGAGCATAAACCATCAAGCAAGCCAACAAGCATCATACCTTCATGGGTTTTGGATTGAGTCCCTGCCCTGACTTTCCCCAGTGCTGGTCTGTGACTTATAAACTGAAATAAACACTTTCTTCCCCTGAGTTCCTTTGGGTCATGGTATTTGTCACAGCAACAAAAGGAAATTTGAAGACTCACCTTGCTTCCTACTCCAAACTTCAGTCTAGAAACAGTGTCTCAGTGTAACAGCTATGATTGCTTCATCAAATCTACTCTTACACTCAATAGCCTCTTAAACTTCCCAATTGATGTGAAAACACCATCCTCTCCATCTCTCTTCTCCTTTTCCTGTTGTCTGTCTTCTGCCAGCCTCTAAGGATACCCTACAGGCAAAGACATCAAGGAGCTCCCCTGCCTGCTGCTTCTGGCTGAGCTCAGCCAGTGGGGAGCCCAGCAAGAGAGGAGGGCTAGGAAGAAAGGATCACGAGACAAGGGTTTATTTCCTGTCTCACCCCCACCCCTGTGGCCACCTGTGAACAGAGTTTCTGGTCTTTCCACAGTAGCTCACTTTCCACAGCTCTCATTCCTTTTATTTCTGGGACCCAGCCCTTGCTTTGTTTTGCCTTTCTTTGTTGCTAGGCACTAGAAGAGCTGTGCTGTTTCAGAACAGTTGTCTGCACAGCCCCTAAAGGTTTCAAATGGATCCCTCCAGTAAAAACCCATCCTTGAGTTGCTGTGAACATTGCATGTATTTCTGGACAGGACCCTAACTCATCAACATGTCAGTACTTGCAACAGGCTTCATAGGTTTTATGTATCATGGTGTTTAGAGCCAGGGGGTTACTCTGACCTTTTCCATTTCCTGTGGGTTAACACTGACAGAAGGTACAAAGAATGGGGGTTTATTGCTAAGGATTTTTTTGGAAAGGTCTTTGTTAGCTTTAAATTTGACTTTGTATTTAAGCAACACCCATTGCTTTGCTTGGTCATGAGTAACAAAGTCTTCCAGACACTGCCATTGATTTGTGTGGCTAGAGCACTGGGCAATGGCAGACTTGATTATCAGGCAGGAATGAGTCACAGCCCTATCTCCTGACTCTATGATTCTGAGCAGATTACTTCTACTCAGAAAGCCTCATTGTGGGAGATTCATTTCATACATCAACTGAGCTGTTCTATGGATCTTAAACTTGTGGGTTTTCTTTTCTTTTGTGTGTGTGTATGTGTGTGTGTGTGTGTGTGTGTGTGTGTGTGTGTGTGTGTGTTGGGGGATGTTAGAGCATGAGCTACTGTTACTACTGAGCTATATTGGTATCATGAGTCCCTATATTGGTATCACCACCATGAGTGTTGGCAAGCAAATTTCCACATGCAGTGAGCACCAGTGGACTCAGTCAACTAAATCTTCTACACTGCTATGAGTAATTTTTATGCTATCAGTGGTGGTGTGAAAGAAAATGGTCCCCAAAGGGAGTGATGCTATGAAGAGGTGTGGATTTGTTGGAGTGGGTGTGGCTTTTTGGAGGAAGTATGTCACTGTGGAGGAGGGGGCTTTGAGGTCTCATATATGCTCAAGCCAATCCAGTGTTTCAGTTCACTGCCTGTTGCCTGCAAGTCAAGATGTAGGACTCTCTGCTTGGCTCCTTCTACAACGCCATGTCTGGCTGCACCCCATCATGTCACACCATAATGATAAAGGACTAAACCTTTGAAAATGTAAGCCACCCCAATGAAATGTTTTTCCTTTGTAAGAGTTGCTGTGGTCATGGTGTCTCTTCACAGCAATGGAAACTAACTAAGACACCATCCATGAAGGACCTGATAGAATGGAAAGGTGGAAGAAGCAGGAATCTGTCCTTTTGCTTCCTTCCACTTGCTGGGACACTGGACTTCTGCTGTTGGACTTGGAATCACGTCTCTGTCACTTCTGGGTTCTAGGCTTTTGGAGTTACCCTAGAGTTAAACCAGCAGTTTTCCTAGGATTTCAGCTTGGACATGGCACATCAACACAATCTTGTAAGTTAATTTCTAAAATATAAATCCCTTTATAATAAAGAAAAAAGAGGAAGAGAAAGTAAGAGCATGCACAAGGCATCCCAACTTATGATAAAATTATGTTGAAATCAATCTACTCCAAGCTGACAGCTTTATAAGTAATACATATAATATAACAATAAACCAATCATCATGGCTTATCCCAGTTCACTTTCCCATGTTCAAGATGCCCAGGTAGCCTACAGTTGGGCAGAAATCAACTAACACAAGCTTGTTTTATATACAGGTGTCAACTATCTCTCTGTAATGTATTAAGTACTGTAATGACAGTGAAATACAGGATGGTCCACACCATCATAAACAGAAACACTCTTAAGATGAGATGTCATAAGTCAGCACTCTGGAGTCTGTGAAATGTGAGCAGTAACAGCAGTTGGCTTGGCAGTTGCTATGAGTTAGTTTTTACTTGTATTCTTCACTCTTGTTTGAGAGGCTTAAGTTTGGTAAAGCATGTAGAAGGAGAGTGTTCAAACATGGTATATTACAATAATAATGACCACATTATCTTTATTACCTCTCCTTTAGGCAGGTCATTGTGTCTTCTAAAGGGAGAGGTCAAATATGGATTTTTTTCATTGCAATGCAAAGGTCCATAGCAGGGTATTCATTTTGACCTGTACCTATAGTATTTTAAGACTCTATGTAAGTCCTCTTTTTATTTTATTTTAAACAGTAAGATAAAATGGTATAGTTGTAAGACAAGATAAGCTCTCTTTTTTGAAAGAAATACTTCATTACATATTTAATGTGTGTGTGTGTGTGTGTGTGTGTGTGTGTGTGTGTGTGTGTGTGTAGGGATGGGTGATGCATACCACAGGACTTGTGGAGGTGAAAGGACTTCCTGAAGTTGGTTCTCTCCTTCTCCCATGTGGTTCCTGGGGATAAGTCAGATTGTCAGGCTTGGCAGCAGGCACCACCGTCTACCAAGCCATTTTGATCATTTAAATTCTCTCGATAGTATTTCTTCTTAAACTGAATGAAGAGTCACAAATCATCCATGTGGCTGCTCAGTCACTCATTCAGTGTCCAAGACTTCTAATATTCCCAGCCACAGACTAATGTTTGCCTGGAAATGTCAAGTGGCATGATACTTAATCTTTATGAAGCACCTGATTCATTCAGTGAATAGATCTCTGTCTTCTGAATATCTGGTTCAGGGTTTCTCAGTCACAGCAGCATTGCCACACTCATTGGTCCTTCTCTACAGAGGGCATATCCTGTACAGTATAGAATGTCCAGCTTCATATTGATTTTGTCCTAGATACTGTGGTCACCCCCAGGTGTGACCATCAAAACTTTATCAAAACATTGGCAAATATCCTTTAGAAATCATCACAGCTATGACATGAAGACCAGAACTTTAAATATCTGCATATCTTTTCATTGCTTCCCATGGAGCCTGGTTTGGGCCAAATGAGGACTTGAGTGCTTTTTAGTTTGCCAGTAGTTTGCTAGTGGTGTGCAAAAGTTCTTAGACTCTACTGCAGTCAGGCATATTTGAGGCATGGTTTAATGATCTGGGAAACAGAGCAAATCTTTTCAGCCCATGCTCTGATCACACTGGGGCTGGATTTTGGTTGGATGACTTATTTATTTCTGAGCCCTGAAGATCTTTGATTCTCATTTTATTCATGGTCTAAGGATTCTTGAGGACCATGGTAGGTAGTGAATTCCTGTGAGCAATCTAACTCCACTTCCATTCTTCATTGGCAGAGTTAAGACTAGGAAGGTCAAGTGGTCAGGGGACTGTCTTTTTCTGCTTCCTCATAAATATTAATTATTATGGATAGAATCAGCACAGAGGAGAAGCTCAGTAAATATGGCTGACTATGTGAAGAGTTTTAAGACTACCCTTATGGTTTATGACTAGCTAGAAGGAACCATAGAACTCAGGTAAGTTATTATACTCATGGTTATAGTTACTGCACAGAAAAAGACAAGGGATAAAATGTGTGGAAGGAAAAGGTGCATAGAACAGAATGCTGGAGAGACTGGGAACAAGCTGCTAGTTGTCTTCATTCAATAGTATCAGATGGACCACACTTAATTCTCCTAGTAATAATATATGGGAATATGCATAGAATACCGCCAGCCAAGGAAGCTCACACAAGCTTTGATGACTGTAGTTTTTACTGTGGGTCAAACATCATAGCATGGGTTGCCTAAGCAACTCACCATAATTTCTTGAACTGCAGCTTTCACTTTCATCCCTAGGGGTCAAGCTGGTGCAGCATGGCTCAGGCCCCAAACAAACAAAAGCAAGATTTTACTATGAATTGCATGGTAAACATGAACTATGTAGCATGGCCCAAGACCCCAGTGCTATACAAGTACGAGTGGGCAGGAGCATCCAGGAATGTAATAGTCTACTCTCAAAAGCAACCACAGGGAAGTCTTGTCTTTCAAATGTGCAGAATTTGAGCATGAGCCTGATGAGTCTGTTGTATAGGCTGAGAAGGTCAGAATATTTGCATACTTTCTTCCTTCATGAATCCTGAATTATTAAGGTAATACCAGGCACAAACTAAATGCTTGCTTTAGAGTTTTCCTTATCAATAGACCCAGCAGTATAAGATGCATGTATGTGTTTATTGATGCATGCTGACCTTTCCTACAGAACTGGGTCCTGGAAGTAAGACTGGGGCTGCAAGAGAATGAAGAATGGAAAGACAGAAACACATACAGAAGAGCTACAATAGGATGGCCTGTGCCCACTCTGATGGAGTAGCAGCAATTGTAGAACAATGCAGAACCTCAGAGAGCTTATTATGTACAGCACAGGAGGAAGGGTTAGATGTCTCAGGAATCTCTGTAGGCGAGAAGTCTCAGAACTCAGTTAAGCTATTATGGTTATGGAAATAGGAAAACCAAGACTCATAATGATCGTTTTATACTCATTGCCACCTGGTAGAGGCCTTTGGTGGTTAGAGCGTCTTCTTGCTCTCAGGCCTGAGGTCCATGTAGAACCATTCAATGCTTCTGTTTTATCCCAGCCCCACTGACCCCTTCTACCTTCCTCATCTTCTGGAGCATGCCCCATTCTAACTCAGAGCAACTCCTTTCCTGGGCTGTGGGATAGATTTTTACAGAGATAATATCTACTTCTTTTCTGAGAACCAAGTCGATAATGGTGAGAATGTTTTTCTTGTCCCTTAGAAAAAAATAGGAATCAAATAAAAACAGTAATTTTCTGTATAACTAAATCAGACAGTTTATCCCCCAGGCCATTGATACAGGAGAATCTGGAGGAAAAAAGTTAGAAAATATCCTCAGCTGTGTTAACTCACAGTGAATAAGACAACGACATATTCCAATGGATACCTGAAATTAATTCAATATTTCATGTAAGGGCAGAAGAGTTCAAAACAAATGTGGTCCCCAGGTCCCGAAATGAAACTCCAACAATTTCCTCTTCTTTTACTGGAGGAAACACTTCACTGTGAAGTTATTGTTATTGCCTTGCTGTTTATTTATTTATTTTTTATAAAGGAATACTCAACTATTTGTGTGTTATTGCTTCTAAAACCTGCAGGTTAAGAATCTCAGGACTATGCCAGCCACTAGAACTTCTCCCAACATTAAAAACAAAATTAAATGTAAAATTATTTCAGTAATTGAAACAGATGATGTCAAGTGATCTAGCGGAATCATACTTTATACAAAAAAATTCTCTTGGTGGCCAGTCAGCCATGTGAGGGGTTGCCACAGATAGAGTGTAGCACGCTAGAAAGGGACTTGGGCTTTGGGACTTCAGGGTAGTGGTGGCTGACCTTGCAACAGTGGTTGGGAAGATTATGAGAAAGATGAAGACATCTTTTTCTTTCTGCCTGCCTTTTGCATATCTTCTACAGATTATGAACCTTTATTGGGTCCCTAGACTTTTCCTAGTGATGTCTTGACACTAAGTCTTTATGTTTGGACATCTCCCAGAGCAAGCATGGCTGGCTCTTTTATGTCTTTCAGGTCAGAGGTCAAGTTGGCATCTCACAGAGTCTTCACAGCTGCTCCCTGTCACAGTCGTGTTTGATTTCCCTTCCAATCACTGTTCCAGTTTGAATTATGTTTATTTATCTGTAGCTTTTCAGGCCTCCTCTTTCACCCTGGTGTCCCTAGCTTTTGATATGTCCAACACATACAAATGAGTAAGCTAAGAGATGGAAGTGCTGGGAAGTACTTCCTGAGAACTTACTAGAATGTAGCTGTGATAATGGAGGAACTCTGTGGACTCCATGACTTACTAGATTCCATGTTGATTTTTCCATGAGCAGTATGTTCAATCAGTGATGACTCTATGGCCAGGCAGAGACTGAGGACAAACTTTTTCCTCCATAGAGACAATAATGGTTCCAGACTGTCAGAGGGCTGGTGTTGTTGGATATTTGTACACTGTGTGAAGATGTGTTGCTGTGATTGGTGTAATAAAAAACCAAATGGCCAATAGCTAGGCATGAGGTATAGGCGGGATTTCTGGGGAGAGAAGGGAAGAGGAGGAGGAATCTAGGTGCACAGGAGAAACCAGGAGATACAGAAAGAAAACAGGAGGTGCAAATAGAAGAGAGGTAATGCCACGTGTGGCAGGATATAGATGGATAGAAATAGGTTAATTTAAGGTATAAGAACTAGTTAGGAACATGCCTAAGCTATAGGAAGGGGCTTTCATAATTAATAAGAAGTCTCCATGTCATTATTTGGGAGCTGGATGGCTGAACAGAGAAAGACTTTTTACAGGCTGTCCAATTTTATGCTGGGGCTCCTGCAGACACTCATCTTCAGTAGTGGAGGTGGGAAGAGAGAGAACTGTGAATTGATAGGAAGCTTTAGATCCCTGGTCTGGAAGTGATGTTTATTGCTCTTCTCTATTACCCCTTCTTTTCCTTTTGGGGCCAAGTGTGGTAAACATGAGCAAAGGTAGTTACAGATGTGGGCACCTGCTTCCCAGTGACTGTGTCATGATGGCAGAGAACTGCTACCTGTGCTGTTACCTACACTGAGGAGCTCTGGGAGGACAGAATCTGGCTCTTTTTATCAACTCGCACTGAAGATCTAGCATGGTGAATATCCGAATGAATAACCAACCACCTTTTGATCCCCAAATTGTGTTAGAGGCACTAGTCTAGATGCGAAATTTAAAGATGTATGGAGACAAAGTAGGAACTGTGCAAAGACTTAAAACCATCAAGAAGATCCCCTCTCTCTTCCTCTCCTTTTGCCTCTGCCTGCCTGAAAATATCCTCAGCTGTGTTAACTCACAGTGAGTAAGAACAGGGGTACCTGTGCACATGTGTGTTTTGTATGTGGAGGCCAGAGGACAAGCCTGAGTGTTATTTCTCAGGAGCTGTGCTCTTTAGTTTGAGACAGTGTCTTTCACCTGCAGAGAGCTCACTAAGTAGACTAAGCTTTTTGGCCAGTAAGGTCCAAGGACCTACTTGTCTCTGCCTCCTCATTGCTGAAATCACAAGTATGTGCCACTGTTTCAGAATGTGATCTTCCATCTTCTTGTTTCTTTCCAGAGATAGAAGGTGAATTTTTAGTCTACTTTTCTCTTGACCCCATGTTCTGCTGCACTGAGTATACTCTATGGAAATGGAGATGTGGCTTGAACCACTAGGATGTTGGAAACTCTCTCAAATCTCCAATTCAGATGGCTTTGGATTGAGATTGCTCTTTGGAGTCCTCCTCATGCCCTTGAGTGAAGGTTTGATTCTTTGGTGGACTATGGACTTGTGTCCTATCACAGGAGGTTAACCCATAGAGGAAAGGCTCATATAGCTTGTCCTAAAGATGCTGACATTGTAAGAGGGGCTATGCTGGTGGAACTCTTACCTGGAGAAAGCAGGATTGTGGGAAATTTGTTGTAGGACACTGAGTTGTTTTGACCACTTGAGATATTTTAGAAAGTTTGTGTTTTGTTTGAAAGAGAATATCAGTTAACAATCTGGATAATCCTCGTGTATGTATGCAAGTGTGTGTGTGTGTGTGTGTGTGTGTGTGTGTGTGTGTGTGTGTGTTTATCCTTGTTCCTGACACTCAGGACACAGACCAGGAAAAAGAAAGAAAGCAAGCACGCACCTTCTCACAACATGCACCATCCTTCTTTCATCCCCCCTCCTCTTCCTTTTGGGTCCATGACAGATGGATACTGCTTGGCTTTTACTGTTTCCCTTTAAGTCAACAATACGCATACTGTCACTTTGTCCTACAATTTACTGAGTGCTTCCACCCAGTAAGCTTTAGGAACCTTTTGAAAACTAAGTGTTATGTGATGGTGTTATGGGCCGAGAAACAACCTGACAGATGCTATCATCATTACTTTTAATTTTCATCATTCTTTCATTTTTTTTTTCTCATCATAAAACCCTTCAAAGGTAACTGCAAAC